>NW_026623212.1:1800000-2392500 GCF_028827555.1 Penicillium brevicompactum | reverse complement strand
TCGGGCCCTGGGATGGGGCCCGGGGAAGCCCTGAGGGGCGGGGGGAGCGAGGTCGCCAGTTGGCGGCCGGGGGGGTGTTGGGAGGTGGCGATGGAGGGGGATTTCGGGGATGGACGGCGATGGGGGAATCGGGGCGCGGCGACGCGCGCAAAGAGGTATGGGTGTCGGCGGGCTCGAGCCCGGGGTGCGGCCGCGGCGGCGAGGGCGGGGGACCACTCGCCAGTTGGCGCCGGGGGCGAAGGGGGGCTGATCTCGCCAGTTGGCAGCGGGGGCGGGGACGAGGCCAACATTACATGTGGATTGGCATGTTATCAGGATGTCGGATGTACAATATATATCTGCAGGGCCTAATCCCTTCCTAACATGGGCCGACGGGTTACGCAGAGGATGGAAGTGAAGATATATATCCACATCGACAGCAGTTCATTGGCATGATGGATGTATATATATACTTGGGCATACAGATTCACACATCAGTAGGCAGGCGGGAAGGGAACAGTCTTGTCTATTCTATGATATTAGATCGTATATTTAAAAATACCCTTGAACCATATAATAAGGTTTTCTTTATATTTCCCTATGACAAATAATATTGATGCCTTAGGTAGATTAAACTAAGACCTAAGGCGAGCTGTTAAATGAATGGATCAGTGGTTAGGCGGATTGATGATAATTCATCTCTGGATCCCTCTAGCTTTCTCCATGGTCTTATTCGAAAAACGGGGTATTTAGTCTAAGGATAATAGGGATCCCATCTCATTCTAGTAAGAATCAGTCTTATATATAATAAGATAATGTTATTAAGATATCCCTTATCACTATTAATTTGTAACTTTATTATTATCTATTTATATTCCTCCTCTTATTAATAGACCTTGACAACTCCTATGGGACTTAAAAATTTTTAGTCCCAGTTCCTGGTCCTATTAGTCCTATGGGACTAAAGAAAATCTTAGTTCTAAAGCCCTAGTATCCCCATAGGACTTCTATAGGGGTAATGAGACTCCCATATGGTCCCATTAAATATATGTAAAAGGTTATACGTTGTCAGGTGTAATGCCTGTCAACTCGGTAAGAGGAAGGATAAGAATAGACGTCGATATGGTTACGAATCAATGATAAATAGGAGGGGATTCAATAGTATTGTCTTTATTGAATACAAGACTGATTCTTGATCAGAATCAGAGAGGAGCCTCGCTTCCCTCTTCTTAAATACCCGATCCCTCGAGGGAGCCATTAAGTCCTGTAGGCTATAGGAAGTCTTCGTCAACTCGTCATCGATTTGTATGACGTTTTGATCCTTTTCGGTAGTCTCCCAATCCATAAGCTCCGAACCCCTGAATGAGTTCTCATTGCCTGGAATATCAGGCATCCATTGTCACGGAAAAGTATGGAGAAGAACCCCGTTACAATATACAACTAAACCTGGCAGTGACCCGCGGGTGACCCTCATGACCCTCGGACCGCCCCGCCACTAGAGCGCTTCGAGGGTCCAACCTTCCGACCCTGAGGGTAGTCCACCTAGAGGTTAGACCCTCGGTGGGTGAACCTCAGGGTCACCCGCGGGTCCACAAACAGGACAAACAGACAAATCTCGTGACATGCATAATTTATGTAGATTTGCCTTATATTTTTGAGTATCTCAATCACAGTGACTGAACTTCTTTAAGGAATATTTTATAATCATATAATGTTCTAAGATTATAGAAGCTTTTTAAGTACAATTTTAATTCTAGTTTCTATCCACTACATATCTATCAAGCCTTCTTAATATCTTTCGAACTTTTCTAGATAATCGAGAAAGAGGAAGTCCACTATCTTTATCGATATTATTCTCTAGATTAGATTGTATCTTATTATCTTTACTTAGTGAGCTACTTCTTTGTCTTCTTTCGAGAATAGAATTTAGAGATAGTTATAAAATAGATAATAATTAGATTTGTTTAATCATATCTTTCTTAGTATTACTAATTAGTTTAAATAAGGTAGTATCTATACTACTTATCTCTATTAAAACTACGATCTATTAAGAAATTAAATATTCCTAGAGAATTAATCACTAGTTCTTTTATAAATTAAATCTTATTATATATATAAATATTATAATATCCTAAATTATCTTTAGCTTTAGTAAACCTCGTTGATAATAACAAACATTGTATATAAAGTTAAATAGCTGCTTTATATCTATACTAATAGCTAGAATAGATATAATATCACAAATAATATTTGTAAGAATAGGCTATTTGTATTAGCTATCTTTTTAAAAAGCACAAGATAATAAATACTATAATATTAGATTTATATAAAAGTTAATTAGATATAATAAATAAAGATAGATATTAAGATTAACTAATATCTAGATATTAAGTTAGCTTATCTTTATTTAATATATTAAATTATAGAGAGTTATTTAACTTTAATATAAGTTTAAACTTAAATATTCTAACTTTTAATAATAAACTATTTAATGATAACTGACTTTATCTAATATTAAGTTATTTTTTGTAGAGTTTAACTTAGATTTTAAGATTATCTCTATAAATATCTTTTTAGAAGTTTTAATAGGATCTTTAGATTCTTATTCTTTTATAAAAAAGAATTAAAGCTTTTAAAATAGAGACAAAATTATATTAATAGTATAAAGATATTTATTAATACTATTTCTATCTTTATAATATTTTAAAAGTTTTTTTAATATAGTTTTAAATATAGATTATATAAGTTATTTTTAAGGAACTTTCTTTTGTTTTAATATAGTAATTACACGTTTAAAATAATTAAAAAAGTGATTATATATTATAAAAATAAAATAAATACTTAAATCTTTAGTCTATAATATAAAACTAGTAGACCTAAAAAATAGCTTAAAAATAAAAAACAGATATTCAATCTATCTCTATTCTCCTAGACTTAGTATAAAATAAAGCTACTTATACTATAAATAAAAGATATTAAAGACTAATTATAGCCTCTTTACTTATTAAAATATTAGAAATATTGAGTTCTATTATATTCTTATATCCTAGATTAGAATAAGTTTAGACTTTTAATCTTAAAGGATATAAAATATATCTTAACGTTATAAGCTTATATTAATATAAATAGTAAGACTATAAATCTAGATTAACAATTAATATATAAAAATTATATTAAAAAATCAGATTATTTTATCTTATTAAGAATATCTATAATCTTATACTTTCTTTAATATACATGTAACACTCTTATATAATTATTAGATTAATTTAGTTTAGTAGTATTATTACTTAAAGATATTTTTATCTTTCCAAATAAATCTATAAGACTTATTTAAATAATATAAATAATATATAATACATAGATAATAGTAGAATTAATGCTTGATTAAACAATTTTTACTAAGTCATTTACAGTCTAAACTAATATTATATTATTTGAGATATTATTAATAGTAATTATAAATACTCGATTAAGAATATTATACTTTTATAATATTTAAATAATAACTTTATTAAGATTTATACTAAAATAAGTGTCAAAGAATAACTCAAAGTTAAAGAGAACCTTTTAATACTTTTATTTTTCATCTAAAGAGTAGCTTATAATTACTATAAATATTTATTAAAATAGTAATATCTAATAATCTAATATAAGAGAGAGCTTTATCTTTAGTAAGAGATTTTAAAATAGTCTCTCTTAGTATTTAGTAACAAATCTTTTTAGCCGTTTACGGATAATACGTTATAAAGGAATAATAGATATAATTAAAATAAGACGTATATATTTAATTATATTAGTAAACTTCTAATATTTAAGAAATAAAAATAAAAGATATAATATAATAATAAGATTTAATAACTTCTACTCTTAAATATCCTGTAAGAATATAAAAGTTAATATATTCAATATCTATATATAGATTAATAAAGAAGATAATATTAAGAAAAATAACATATAGTTATTTTAAATAAAGTCTTAATATTTAGTCTTCTTAATATAAATTTTATATAATTGACTCTCTTTTAATACTTATTTATAGATAAAATGCTTATATAAATAGCTATAAGATGATTAAAAACCTTTTAACACTATTTATATATCATATCTAGCTTCCTATCTTTTATATTTGCTACTTGATTAAAAGAGTTCCAATATTTAACTTAATAATATATATCCTAATTAATATACTTAGACTTTCCAAATTCTATCTAAAGCTACTATTCAACAAATTCCTTACTTATTATATCACTATATAAGACAAAGAAATTAATATAATCGAGATTGAATATTATAATAGAAAGAGACAAAGATAGATATTATAAAAGATTTAAAAAAACAAATTGAGAATTATTATATATTAATATCAAGATTTATTAACTATCTAATATATAAGAGATTATAAATAAAATATTATCTAAAACAAGATATTAAAGAATATCTAATAATACCCTTTTATAGTTTAAAGAAATATAAATATTAGAAAATTGTAATATACTTAATATAGATATATAATAGAAAAATAGTAAAAAGTAGATAACTTATAATTAATTATTTTCTCAAAGTTGAATATAAAAGACGTAAATATATAATTTACTAAGTTAATATATTATATTCTTAAATAAGCTATTATTATTAATTGATTTATTATAGATTACTTATAATAAATCTTAACAAACCTATAGATCACTTTTAATAAACCTTATAGACCCTCTATAAACCTTATTAACTTTCAACAAACCTTATAGATCTTCTATAAACCTTATTTTAACTCTTAGTAACCCTTTTAAACCCTTCACGAACCTTATTCTAATCTTTAATAAATCTTAGACCCCTAATAAATCTTTTAATTAATATAATATATATTATAGATATCTATTTCTACTCTATTATAGACTAATAACTTCTACTACCTATTATATCTCTTTTCTATAGTCATATAACGTAAAAGAAGTATAAAAGTAATAGAACTATTATCGAAAAACAATATTATTAAAATAATTTAAGACATTCCACAACTTTAATAGTCAAAAGTCGATGTTTATAGTCTAATAGACAAAACAGATATAAATAACAATATTTTATCAAGATAAGTAAGCAGTTTTATCCACCTACATTAGGTTTAGCACTAGAAATTTATGCATCCGAGGGTCGCTGCGAGTGATTGAGGGTCACCCGCATGCGACCCTCATGGACCACCCAGAGGGTCACTGCCAGGTCTAAATCTGCTCCTTTCTTACTCAATTAGGCATAGGAGAGTATCCAGTTGAGGTCAGGAATTCGAGGACCGGAAACTGATCGATCGCGACGAGAAGAAGGGGTTCTTGATCTTTTATCTTTTAGATCGAATTCGATAATGCTGATGTCTTCACACGCTGGATTCTTACCTTTACGGCTAGGCAAAAATGAGGCTCGGGCCGACATCTTATCTGATCTTCTTCTTACTACCAAAAGTGGAATCTGATTGGTTACTCAGTTGGCGCCAAGATAGGTATCCGCAGGCGTGTACTACTAAGCTAGTAAATAGAGATAAGATTTATTATTATATCAAGCTGGAAAAACAATAAAGAAAAATGAAATTTAAAGGTCCGAAACAACGATCACAATAAATCTGGAGAAAGGAGAGAGAGAGAGAGAGAGAGCTAAAACTGCCAGGATCGAGGTGTAGGCGCCTGACACGCGTGCACGTGATCCCACTTACGCTTACCCCGCACCTCCTACACCTACGCCGTAATCACGTGACCCAAAGTCCACCGATTCTGACAGTAGTCTTTAGATATTTTTATATTATTAATATACTATAATAAGACAGTTTATATTATTATTATTGGAAGTTATTGAATATAGATACTCTAAAATCTTTTTATAATGTTTATATATAATCTTTAGTATATTGTCTATATTATATATAATCTAATAATAGTTTTATTAAATCTCTATATAATGTGCTAAGTCTTATTTAAATTTACCTCTCTAACTAAAATCGATTTAAAGTTACTAGTCTATCTATTTAGTATATACTATTTGATTGTAAAGAATAAATATTTTTTTTTGATCGAGATTAATATATTAAAGGGAGGAAGGAATTGAAGGTGGTTTAATTAGTCGTTAAAGATATTTATTAATAGTAGAATTAGTTAAAGAGAGAGTAGATAGTTAAGCTAATATAAATAACAAATTATTAGCCTTTTTATTATAAAAGGAAAACACAAAATTAGAGTACTAGTTTTAAAATATAATCTATGTCAGGATCGCTGGACTTTGGTGCTGGACCTGGATGCCTGGGTGCCTGGCGGTCTGCTTGGCGGGGCAGGCTTCGGTGAGGTCACGTGATCTGTCACGTGCACAGGAGGATGGGAGACCCCATTACATAGATCCTGACAGCTCTCTCTCTCTCCTTTCCTTCCTCAGTTCTATTATCGTCGTTTCTTGGACTATAAAAGCGATCTTTTTCTTTTGTGCTTTGCCTGCCTGACAATCTAATTAAGATTTAAAGAATTAATATTAAGTAAAGTAAACAAAAGAGCACGTTTATTATTTACAGTTAAGAATAGTTAGAAGAGATTAGAAATAATAGATTAACTAGGACTAAAGACTATTTTCTTGTTAATTAGTTTATAGAGTATATAATAAATAGATATTAGTATATAATCTAGAAAAAAACTAGTGAAAACCCAAGAAACCTAATAAAATCATCAGAAAATCTAATAAAAGCTTAATTCCCATATTATTTCTCAAAAATTCTCAAAAATATTTCACACAAACTTCTCAACTTCAATTAAAAGCTTTATAACTAAAGGGATCTAGAGTATATATAATAATTTCTAAACTTTTCAAGGCTGAATTTATCTTCAAACTTTTTTTTAATTAATAAAATTCAGAAAAAAAAGGATATTCTACTATATTTTTTTCTAGTTTTATACTATGTAAAATCTACACTAACACTATATATTGTAAATATATATTTCTATAATCTGTATATTATAATTCTTAGAATATCAAATTAAGTACAATTTTAATAGGAATTGTAGATACCAAAAGGTAATTAATACTAAACCAAGCTATTTATCCTCATAAAGAATTATTTTTCACAAAGTTTCATTACTTCTGCTACTAAATATCGAAGTCTGTCTTGATGTGACCAAAACAATAGAAAATTACAGTATTCAATCCAGATGGGTAAAGCACTTTATACAGTGAGTTATGCAAAAGTTGGGTCCAGTTGGGTTTTTATTGGGTTATCTGGGGCACCGGCAGTTGGGTCCGGTGCTGGGTCGGGACCTTCGACCCATTTCCGGGTCGTGCGGAAGTCTACATGAGATACGCAATTACGCGCGCTACCAAATGGTGCTACGTATTGGTATGATAATGGTAAATTGGGGTAGATAGATTGCAAAAGATTGATAAAATTGGAAGAAATGCGTGATCGGAAGAACTCTGTGGCGGATCCATATGGCCGAAGGTCATGTGGGTCCGCAGGAAGCGAAGCTGGAAGGAACAGACAGATATGTATGGCGCTGTATCCCTGCATTAGCCACCGCCACATCCACCACCGCATCCTCCGCCGCCACACCCTCCCCCGCTGGACCCTCCGCCGCCACATCCACCCCCGGCGCCAGCGCCCCCGGATCCGGATCCACCCCCACCGCACCCTCCTCCATCGTACCCTCCTCCTCCTCCTCCTCCTCCCCCTCCACCCCCGCCTCTCCCAGAATACCTTGTGTAGCTACGCGGTGGGCTATATGTATCCGCCCAGGTCTGGATGTACGCACTCCCGCCGTTCCCTGTATCCACAATGGGATGCACACAAGATTGCACCTCTGACGGCACGATCGAGCACCACGACCCGTCATACCGCTCCTCCTGGTTCAGCTGCTCCTTCCAAATCGCGTCTGTTTCTAAGGCCATCTCGAGCACAAGCCGCTTCACCAGGAGCCGCCTTGCCTTATGCACCTCCACCCATCCCATATAGTCCGGCCTCGGCTCCCGCGCCATCTCATGCTCGAGACTCTCCACCTCGCGCCGCTTGTGTATAGACTCCTCCACCAGCGACCGGCGCTTATCTTCTAGCTTCCGCAGTCGCTCCTTTTGCGACCGGCGGTAGTAACGCAGTTCGAGTAGCCGCAATGTCGGCTTGACGGACTCTTTCGCTGTCGCTACGTTCGCGACCGCCGCGTTGAGCGCGCTCACCGCCGCATGTGTGTCGCGTATGCTGGCCTGCATGGTTGCGAGACGTTCGGTTTTCTCGTCGATCTCTCTCTTGATATATTGATGGCTGTCGTCGTACGCGGTCAGTTTGGCCACCATGGCCTCCCCTTTCTGGTTACACGTGGCTTTACATCGTTCGATCTCGGCCTTCTTGACCGTACTTTCCGGGTCAAAGTAGGACTCGCCGTATCGCTTTGCCCAGAGGCGCGCTGTGTCGTCCTCCCCCGTGGAGCGCGTCATCGTGCAGATGGTATCGACGTGGTCAATATGTCGCCCCACTTGTGTCTTACAGTATTTGCCGTACGCGAGTGGTGAGAGCTGGTGAGTGTGCCAGAGGAGATCGATGTCGAGCGTCGGGACAAGAGTACATTTGACATCTTTCATGAGCTGCAGGAATTTGATGTAGCGGGAGGTATGGTCTGGAATTAGCCCTGGAACCGGAGTCAAGGCCAAAATTCGGTCCACAAGACCTTGCTTGCCAAATTGTCGTTGAGGTCTGTTCCATAGGTCAAAAACAGGGAACCCAAACATCGCACGGGAGGATTCAAGTAGGGTTTCACGGTTGGTCTCTCTGTTAGAGAACGTCGTCTTGCAACCTGGACAGATGAGCCTGGCTCGGCCAACCCGGTATTCAGACCATTCAGTCATTCGGATGACATGTGTCTTCTTCTTGCAGTGCTTCGAGCCACACCTATACCCGTGGATGTCCGTGGCATTCTCAGCAGTGATGTATGCGTGGTCTCCAGCAGGAGTGAACTCGACAATCTGATAAGGGATATTGGGATACCAACGCATCCATACACGTTGACTTGCATCATCTGTATTGATTGCACACATTCTTGCAAGAGGAAATTCGATCTCTGCTAACCAAAGAGTCCCGTAACTTGAGTCGATCATGGCGTCGCTGTGGAATTTGAATGGCGAAAGGAGATGGCCATAGAATATGATCGCTACGTCCCTGTCAAATGATGTTAGTACATACCCCGATGGCCCAAATGAGGAATGACAGCGCGGGAATTAGGATTATCACACCATGGTGGGAGCGGCCACTGATCCTTGGGTGCTTTTTCGCCATAATATGCGATCCACCTGACTAACATATCAAGGTACCTCGCGTACCGGACCTCAGCGCTCATAAGGAGACATTGCACTCTCCATTTACCCTCTTGTTCCTGGCCTGAAACGCCAGGTGGAGGGAGCGGGTAACTATCCGCGTCCCTACCGGGGTTCTTCGCATCCTCTAAGATGCGCTTGAACTTTCGCATGATCGTGAGATGGTCCTGGACAAGATCAGACGGGGCTAACATCACCTGAGCACCAGACAAGTAAACCAAGAGTAATGACGCACCTTAACACGCTTTCTTGAGCTAAACTCGGGGCTGAGCGGGAGAGTCACTGGTGAAGGCTCCATGTCTCAAGGTTGCACTGCACCCCTTTCAGCGGTCGCGAGGGAAGATGTGAGGACCGTAGATGTAGGAGAAGATCAATGTGGGGTGACGAGGTATTAGTGGTGTTCTATACGAGCATGCGCCACACTGCTCCGGCTACTCTTCGTAAAGACCTGGGCACGGATGGAGTACTTCGTATAATTCTGATGAACCATTCCCAGAATAGAAAGAGAACCTACTCCACACGAGGCCGCCTCCAGGGCGCATCGGTAATGCGCTTGTTATTGTTCTCTTCAACATAATCAATTATCACCCAACCAAGAAGCCAAAATCAGCTGACAGTCGAAGATCGAAACAAAAGTCCAGTGACACGCTCGTGCGCTCGAAAAGCTGATGTTTCGTTTCGACTCATATAATTCGGGAACACGCGATATGCTTTAGATTCCCGCATACACATTTATCAGCAGGGCCGATGACAATCGATCTCCGGAGATATCTGGGAAGCAAGGGACGACGCATGGGGCTTTGAGTGAGTCCAGGATCAAAGGCTACTGCGGGGATCCACACACTCAGCACGGTTCAAGCCAATGAAACCAAAGAACCCATCCGCAATGCCTGCAAGCCGTGCTGCCGTGGGACTGTCTCAAGACAGATCTACGGAGTATGCCTAGAATGCTTGGACGAGGAGAGACGGAGCACTGAAAGCCAGCTCATGTGACGTATGGCCTTCTGTGCTGTCTGTACTCTTCAATGGGCCGTTCTGTGACTAACTTTCTCTCAAAAGCATTCTCCCATGAGCTAAGCCTTCTCGAAAGAAATCTCTTTTTTTCTGCCTTCCAAGTCACCCTTCCTCTTAAAACCATTTACCTGGCAGTGATGCATTGTCAATGTCCTCTCATTTCACACCATACAGGATACTCCTCATAGTTCCATCATATGTACAAGATCAATCTTTCATCCCAGCACCACTTCTATTAGAATTCTTTCGGGGCTCCATATGTCTTGTCTGTGTCATGCTCTTGGTACAAATCCCAGTATTTGCATGGTACAAAACTCATCAGTTTCCTTGATAAACTACCGTTTTTGCCATGTATCCCTTTGTGCTCCGGAAAGGGCTTTCACATGCTGGGCTGCTTGTAACGGGGTTCTTCTCCATACTTCCCCGTGACAATGGATGCCTGATATTCCAGGCAATAAGAACTCATGCCTCAGGGGTTCGGAGCTCATGGATCGAGAGACTACCGAAAAGGATCAAAACGTCATACAAATCGATGACGAATCGACGCAGACTTCCTACAGCTCACAAGACTTAATGGCTCCCTCGATGGATGGGGTATTTAAAAGAGAGAAGCGAGGCTCCTCTCTGATTCTAATCAAGAATCAGTCTTGTATAAAAAGACAATACGATAGAATCCCCTCCTATTTACTATTGATTCATAACCGTATCGACGTCTATTCTTATCCTTCCTTTTACCAAGTTAACAGACATTACACCTGACAACGTATAACCTTCACAATTTCTAATTCTTCCATTTTCAACTCCCTGAAAGGAAGGAATATACAGACGCGATCGATCGGACTAGTTAAAGAGGATCCTATTCAGCAAGAGATACAAGAACAACAAAGAATGGAGTCTGTTCTAGCTATCGAAACTGAAGAAATCCCCACTACAAAGACGGGAATCGATACCAAATCAATACCAATTCGACCAGAAGACATTCCTGAGAAAACACAACACATATTAGCCCAAAATACCCACTACAAAGAACTCACAGCTGCTACTAAAAACTTGAAGAAAGCAAAAGATACTTACAAAGCCACAAAGAGACAGCAAGAGCGTTAAACAACTTTTTCGAACGACCCAAACTCGTCTTTATCAGAATCCAATAAAAGCAAATTTAGCAACGATTCGTCTCAAAGACGACCCTAAAACTAATAATAGAAAAAAGAGATTAAACAATATATCGATACTTTTAAAGAACATTTTAGTATTTCCCAAAAAGAGATCTAGATCTTTAACCTCAAAAATCTCTTCCTAGAAACACCAAACAAATATATTTCTAACAAACAAAAGATACTTGTAGCAACAAATTTCCTATATACCAAATATAGAAACAAATAGAAAGTCCACCGCAAACAACAACTTAAATTAGCTCAAAATTAAGGCTTATTTACTACTTAAACATTATCACTTCTTAATAATACTTTCAACCTAAAATCTAAGATTATCAGCAATCTTAAAGCAACTAAACAATAAGATTATTAAAGCCCAATAGAGTTTCTTTCTTATCTAGAATCATTAAAAAAACATCTCCTAACAAAAAAAAAGGAAATCTTAGCTTATAAACTATTTAGTAAACTTCAAAAATCCCTACAAAATAGGATCATTAAAAACCAAAAGAGATCTAAACTTCTTAAGACCCAGAACGAAATATCAAAAATAATAGAGACTTTTTAGCATATTTTACATCAAGACAAATCAAAAGAGAAATAAAAACAAACTAATACTAATTTAGAATCTTAATATACTTTAACAAAACAAAAAAGCTTTAGAAACAATTTTAGAAACTATCATAACAAAAAGACTTTATATCTTTAAAATAACCTCAAAATTAAAGAAAAAGCTAACTAGATAAAAAAAAACATTAAGAATAAATCATTTAATAAAAGAAACTAGCCTAAATTAAAAATAAAATACACCAAATATAATTATATAAATCACGAAACAAAAAATTACTTTATAAAAACTAAAATATAAAAAATTATATCTTAGAAAAGCACTAATAAATCAAAAAAAATTAAAAAAACAAAATAGACCCTAATACTTTATCTTTTTATCCCTAAATTAAAATAACAATTAGACTTTATATCTTAATCTTAATTAATAATATTCATACTAATATAAATCTTAACATATATATAAAAGTCAATCTAATTAATAAAGAATTTACACAAAAATATTAACTCTCTTATATCCTATTCAAATCTCCTTTCTTAACTAGAATTATTTTAAAATATATACAAACTAAAGATATATATTAGATTTCCTTTACTATAATAGATTTAAGAGACACTACTAAAACGTTTAAACAAGCCTATATTATAATTAACAAAGATCCTTATTTAAAAGGATCTCTAGTATTTCTATCAAAAACAACTTTCAACAATCTCAATATTTATTTAAAACTAAAAATATCCTTATAATAATCTAAAAATAAAGATTTTAAACTATTACAATCTCATTAGTTTACAAAAGTAGTAAAAAATAAAATAATAATTTTCGCAATCTTAAAACTTCTAAAAGAAATCTAGTTTCTAGATAAAAAGGAATTAAAATTATCTAACCTAGATAATATTCTTTTAAAACTAGAGACGTTTTATGACATATTTAACCACGATAAAGCAAGATTACTTTCAAAAGTAAAAAAACTTAAACTATACCATTAAAATTAAAAACAATAGAACTATATCGTACAGATCTATTTACCCTCTTTCACAAAACGAACTTTAAATATTACATATATATATTATTAATAATTTAAAGAAAGAAAAGATCTAATTATCTAAAAGCCTTACTAAAATACTAGTCCTCTTTATTTCTAAAAAAAATAGAGGACTAAAACTTTACGTCGATTATCGAAAACTTAATTATATATCAGTCAAGAATTAATATCCTCTCTCTCTAATATCAAAAATTTTAAACAGAGTTACAAGATTAAAATATTTCTCTAAGATCGATATCAAAGATACCTATTATTAAATTCGACTTTGTAAAAGAGATAAATAGAAGACAATATTTCATATCTAATATAGCTATTTTAAATATATAGTTATGCTATTTAGATTATATAATATCTTAGCAATCTTCTAAAGTTATATTAATAATACTTTAGACGAATTAGTAAATACAATTTGTATCATATATCTTAACGATATCCTAATATTCACAAAGACCTATAATTTATATATAAAAGCCCTTCAAAATATTTTTAAAAGATTTCAACGTTTTAAACTATATATAAAACTATTTAAATACCAATTTTATTATAGGAAAGTTAAATTTCTAGACTTTATCTTAACTCTAAATAAGATTAAAATAGACAATATAAGAATAGAAACAATTCAAAACTAAAAAAAACTAACTACACTCTAAGAAATACAACTTTTCTTAAGATTCTACAACTTCTACTATCAGTTTATTAAATATTATTTACTTATTACACTCCCTCTTATCTTAATAATAAAAAGATTTAAAAATAAAAAGAAACCAAGACCTATATAACTATCACCTAAAAAAAAAAGATACATTTCAAACCTTAAAAAACATCTTTTTATCAGTAGACCTTTTTTACCATTTTAATCTAATACAACAAATTTATATTAAAATAGATATATCTAAATTCGATATATCAAGTATTATATCACAGCTAAATAATAATAATATCTAATATCCAATAACATTCTAGTCACAAAAATTCACTAGACTAGAATTAAACTACACAACCCTAGACTAAAAACTCTTTACTATTATACATTTCTTTAAATATTAGAGACAATATTTAGATAAATACTAATATCTCGTTAAAGTACTATCAAATCACGCTAATCTACAAACTTTTATATCCCAAACTAAACTTATAAGACGATAAGCTTATTAATATATATATCTAATACCCTTTAAATTTATTATTAAATATAGATTAAAGAAGACAAACCTTATAGATAGGTTATCAAGAATCCTAAATTCTAAAGAAATTAATCCAGGCTTAAAGCTTATAGACACAATTTAAAAATATTTCAACACTAAATCCCTCAAAGACCTAGTTCAAATCAAAAAAACAACTATCCTAAATTTAGACTATCTAAATACAAATAAAATTAATATTACTATAGATACAAAGGACTAAAAAGCCCAGTCTAATTCAATTAAGATAACCAAATAAAAAAATAAAAGCCTAGATATCTAATTTTAATATGAATCTATAGATTACAGTTATAAAGATATATCTATAGATATAAATAGCTAACAAGCCTAATCTAATTCAACTAAGATAACCAAATAAAAGAATCTCTATAAAAATCTAGATATCTAGCAAAAACCTTTAAATACTATAAAAGCAAGGATCCAAATTATTCAATCAAAAACGAACAAGGATCTAGTTAAATAGATCATATATTTATAATATAATGATATAGAGATTTGCTATAAAAAAAAAGATGAAAAAAGGTTAAATAAAAGATAGACTATTTAGATATCTAGATTTTTTATCTATTGTAGATATATATATATATCTTATAAAGAAGATCTTTATATAAAACTACTATAAATATACCATAATAACCCTACTACAAGTTATTTTAACTAATCTAAGATTAAAAAACTACTAAAACGATATTATTATTAAATAGAAATACTTAATAACGTTAAAAAATATATCTAAATTTATAAAATCTATTAGATAATAAAAACGCCTCAATATAAACTATATAAGAAATTATAACTATTACCTCTACTAAAAAGATTTTTTATAAAAGTTTTAATAGATTTTATCATTAGTCTTCTCTCAACAATTTAAAACTAAAAGATTGTTAACACTATTTTGATTATTGTTAATAGGTTTTTAAAATAGTATATATTTATCTCTATTTCGACTATTATAAATACTATAAAGCTTACAATATTATTTTATAATATAATTAAGCTTTTTTATAGTTTCCTTAACGAAATCGTTTCTAATAAAGATATTATATTTATAAGCCAATTCTTTACAAAACTTTATTATCTAACTAAAATATATAATCGCTTTTCAACAATCTTTTACCTCTAAACTAATAAATAAACTAAACGAATAAACTAGATTATTAAAATATATTTACAATATTTTATTAGGATTGAGAATAAAAGATAGCTAGCTTTACTAAAAATAGCCTAATTCATTTATAATAATAGTCAAAACTCTACAATCAAAGCATCCCTATTTTATATCCTTCTTGGATATAATCCAAATTTCTAGATTCACGAACAAGATATTTATACTAAGAAGAAGGCGCCAAATACAGCTAAAAGGATCCAGAAACTACATATTCTACAAAAAGAGCTATAGAAATAATAGCAATCTACCATTAATTTATAAAAATCCCACTATAACAAGAAATATACACTAAAAACCTTTAAAAAAGACGAATTTATAGGACTCTTAATAAAAAACCTATACTTAAAAGACAGGAAACTAGTACCTAAATTTATTAAGCTATTCTATATCCTCGAATACGTCAGAAAACAAACTTATCGATTAGCTCTTCTTAAATAATACGTATTACTCTATAACGTTTTCTCAATCTAATTTCTAAAACAATAGAACCCCTAAATAGGGGTCAAATTAACCATACCTATATCTAAGCTCGAAGATAAAGATAAATAGGAAATTAAGAAAATTAAAGATTATCATAATTTCAATAGAGAGCTATATTACTTATTAAAATAGCAAGGATAGCCTACTAAATATAATTAATAGATATCAAAAAATTAAATAAATACCCTAAATTTAATCAACTCCTATAAAAATAGACTACAAAGAAAGTGATTTATTCAAATAAATCTTATTTCTAATTTAAATTAACCTTACTTTAAAGACTCTCACTTCAAACCAATCTTACTTTAATACCAATTCAGCCTTATTTTATAAACGAAACACTTATATACAAAAAAGAGGAGTATAGCGAGACTATAAAAACAAATTCTTATTGCTCTAACAACCTTTCTCTTCTTCAACCTCATAATATCAATTTAACAACAAATCAATTTTAATACTCGAATAAGATCAAGACTTTAATATTTAGATAAGATTAAAATAAGATAGATTTAATCTTAAATCTAAAACAAACCTATTTGACTAGCCCATTTATAATACAATAAAAATCGTAAAAATCTTAAATAATAATTAAAATAATAAAAATCTTTATTTTACTTTGCAAATCTTATAATCGCAATCTATCACTAATTCAACCTCTATAAATAATAGAATCAAATCACTCTTTTTTTCTTCCTTCTTTATCATATCTTCAAGATTAACAGCGAGATAGCTATCAACTATTTTCTAAACTTTAAATAAACTAGAAAGATAAGGAATATAAAAGATTATCTTCTTTTAATTTATAGATTTACAAGATAATCCATAACACAACTTATTATTCGAAAGCAATTAAGACCCTTTATAAAAGGACTCTTTAAATATCCTATATTATGTCTACCTCTATTAAAAAGCTAGAATAGAAATGATTTAAAAGCGATTAAAACCCTTTATAAATTAATAATCTAGAAAGATATACTATCTTAGATCTCTTGAATAAAAACATCAAAAGCAACCTTTTATACTAGTACCTCTAGATCGAGAGTGATTCTAGATATAGCGATATTATCAGACTCCAATTGTCTAGTAATATCTTAATAATATTCGTAGAAAAGGAGATAAAGAGATCTTTTAAACTTAGATTTCACCAAACTCCAAAATTGGAACCTAATATTACTAGAAAAAAGTCTAGATAAATACTTATCATATTAAAACTAAATAGTAGTCTTACTATCACGAGTAAAAAATATCTCAAAAGTAGGTATCCAAGTAACAACCTAGCGATTATATCTATAGAGATTAGGCTAAAACGATACTAATCTGTTAGCAAATCATCTCTAGCCCAAAAAAAAGATAACTTATCGCATCGAAAATATCCTTCTTTTCTTTAAATAGGATTCCCTTACAATAAATACTACGATACTGCGTATATATTAACTTAAAATCTTGAATAAGATCCTTTATAATTATATGTAGATCTCTAAGGAGATTATCGTCTTAGTAAGATTAGTCTGTACTATTACTAATACCTTCTCAAAAGATATCCTCAATCCATTTAATAAGATCGATTAGATCCTAAATATCTTCTAAAACACTCTTAAGAGGAGGAAGACAGTTATCATTGCATCAATTACATAAAATAGAAATATAAGTAAAACTATATTTAATTTTAACGAGAATAAGATCCTTGAGTACCACGTTAAAATCTTTAATCGAATAATGTAAACATATTAAACACTAGTTATACTAAACAATTACAAGACGAACATAAGATTAAAAAGGAAATCTATTCTTCCAAGGCTTAGCTATAATCGATTCAATACTAAAACGAGGATAATACCGAAACAAAAAAGATAAGAAAAGGACTAAAAATGAGAAGATAATAGTTAAAAAGAAGAGGATTTCACTTATTTTATACTATATAATCTCAAAAAGATAAATCTCACAAAGGATCTATTCTTGTCGAGAGATATTATAACAACAAAAGAAAAAGACTCGATATATCCTAACAACGACAAAAAAATCTTAAAACAAGATCTTAATAAATCGCGAATAAGGACATCCATATAGAAAAGGGGGAGAAAATTGTAACAGGATTCTTCTCCATACTTTCCTGTGACAATAGATACCTGATATTCCAGATAATAAGAATTCATACCTTAAGGGTTCGGAACTCATAGATTAGGAAGACTACCGAAAAGGGTCCAAACGTCATACAAATCAATGACGAGTTGACGTAGACTTCCTACAGCTCACAAGACTTAATGGCTCCCTCGATGGATGGGGTATTTAAGAGAGAGAAGTGAGGCTCCTCTCTAATTCTAATTAAGAATCAGTCTTGTATAAAAAGATAATACGATAGAATCCCCTCCTATTTACTATTAATTCGTAACCGTATCAACATCTATTCTTATCCTTCCTTTTACCAAGTTGACAGGCATTACACCTGACAACATATAACCTTCACAATTAATCGAGAAACTAATATAGCAAGTATCAAAGATTCGCTATTTTATTAAATTGGATATTCGATAAGGGTTCTATAGGATTAGGATATATCTTGATAGCAAGGATCTAATATTATTTCGGTCGAGATATAACATGTATAAATATAAAGTGATACTATTTAGTATAATAAATAGCCTTATATCTTTTTAGCGCTATATTAATAATATTCTAGGAAAAGATTATTTAGATAATTTTGTGACTATTTATATTAATAATATCCTTATCTTTAATAAGACTCTTAAAGAATATATATAGCACGTTTGAATTATTTTAGAGCACTTATAAGTCGGCGGTTTATAAGTAAATCTTGGGAAATACAAGTTCCATAAATAAAAGACTAAGTTCCTAGACTATA
This sequence comes from Penicillium brevicompactum, assembly GCF_028827555.1. Lineage (NCBI taxonomy): Eukaryota > Fungi > Ascomycota > Eurotiomycetes > Eurotiales > Aspergillaceae > Penicillium > Penicillium brevicompactum. The sequence goes on along the minus strand of NW_026623212.1, from coordinate 2,373,712 downwards.
TTATTAGAATTTATAGTATTTCTATAGACTAGTTAAAATTATTTATTATATAGAAATAAAAACTTCTAACGATTATTAAATAGATAAAATTATTTCTTAATTTTTGTAATTTCTATAAATATTTTATATAAAATTTTAGTTAGATTATCAAGTTATTAATAAATCTTACAAGATAAATAACTTTATAGAACTAAAGCAATACTTACTAGGAGATATTTAATAAGCTAAAGTATTTAATAATAATAGTATCTATTCTTACTTACTATAGACTAAAGATAGAGATCAAAATTGAGATAGATATTTTAAAAAGGGTTATAGATAGTATCCTTTTTTAGAAGATTAAAGATTATTAATATCTCATGGCTTTTCTATCTAATATAATAACAGATATAGAATACAAATATAAGATCTATAATTATAAGTTTCTTACTATTGTCTATACGTTAAAAAAGTAGGTATTAAAGCTAATCGACCTTTAGTAAAAAGAGTCTTTTAAAATATACACAGATTATTATACTTTATAATAGTTTCGTATAAAATAGTAATTAAATTATTACTAGATTTAATAGAATTAGCTACTCGAGGATTATAAATTAGAGATCTAGTTTTAGGTTAGAAAACTTAATAGTACTATAAACACTTTCTTTTGTAAAGACTTATCTAAGAAAAGATAATTTAAAAAGTCGATTTTATTACTTAAAAGATTTTAGTAGCATAATATCTATAACGACGAATAGTAGGAGGTCTAGATAGCCTCGATCGAGAACGAAGATAAAGATAATATTGTAAAATACATAAAATATAATAACTAGATAAATAAAGATCTTAAAAAATTTCAAGAATTAGTTTATAATAGATATAACTATTAGACTTTTAGAAATAACCTTTTATTACATGACGATAGACTAGTTATAATTAACAATGATAACTTAAAGGCTCGTTTATTAGACAAGATATATCGATTGTTAGTAAGTGCTTATCTAGATATAAAGAAAACAATAGATTTACTTTTTTTTTAATACTATTAGCTAGAGATAGTACAAGATATTTAACGATATATCGAAAACTGTTAAGTCTACTAGTAAATAAAGATATAAAGAAATAGACCTTCTAGCTTATTATAACCTTTTCTAGTATCGCAGTATTTCTGATAAAATATAATAATAGATTTCTACTCGCTTTTAAAGGATTAATATAACTTTAATAATATAATAGTAATTATTTATTACTTATCGAAATAATTAGTTTCTATTTTATACAAGAAGATAGTAGACGTAAAATAGATAATAAGACTATTTATAAATCACGTTATCTAGTAAACTAGGTTACTAGACTCAATAGTTTTTAATCAAAAACTATAGTTCATATTAGTTTTCTAGACTAAGTTTTATCATATTTTATAAATAAAAAGAAAACTTTCTATAGCTTATTATCCATAGATAGACAGATAGACTAAAAATATCAATTAGTTTATCGTATAGCAATTGTATCCTTATATTAGTTATTATTAAAATAATTAGTTAGAATAGCTTCTAATTATCAATTTAATAACTACTTTACTTCTATCTATATCTATTAAAAAGTCCCCTTTTTTTATTAAATGAGATTATGAGTCTTATATATCGTTCGATTAGACTGATTTAATATTGTAAAGGTAACTAGATTTTTATATAGCACAGGAGTTTATATAATAGATAGAAGTAGTATAGGACTCAATATAGGAGAAGATAACGAGTGTATAATTAGTATAAAAGAAATAAATGAATCGATAATATCAAGAAGTTATCTTTGACATTAGAGATTATATTTACGTTACTATAAAGAGTCTAAAATAGAAACGATTTAGTAGAAAGTTATCTAATAAAAGTGCAAGGTTGTTTTTGATTACTAACAAAATTAGTTATTCTTTTAAGCTACTGCTTCCCCTTAAGTTTAACATCTATCTAGTCTTCATCTTCAAGAAGCTATACCACATAAACTGTCCTGATTATTTGCTATTATCTAGATAGCTTTCTAACCCTTCTTCGTTAATTAAAATCGCTAAATATAATAAATAAGAGATAGAGGAGGTTCTCAATATACGTTTACAATATAACAGGTTATAATATAAGCTAAAATAGACTAGAGGGGATCCTGACGAGATATAATACCCAGCTAGGAACGTCCAATATGCTTCTTAACATATAAAAGACTTCCACGACTGTTATTTTAAGAAGCTAGGCCTTTTGAGATGTCTAGATAAGTGGATTCGGGCTGTCTTGAACGAAGAAGAAGACGATAAAGGAGCGTCTAATCATCTAGAGGATGACCTATTGGCGACGAGAGATGGCGATTGACATATTATTAGCAAAACTCACTCTATTTCCTCTTTAGGACGTCATGTGACCACGTGCCCTGCAAGCTCAAGGGGCTGAGCTTAGGTTTTGTCGGGGGGTAGTGTTAGGTAGACCTTGACAAAACCCGACTTGGGTCCAACTTTCAGAACCTAACCCAACCTGCAGGTCCAAAAGTTAAACCTATACCTAACCTGCAGGTTACCCACGGGTTGGGTTTCGGGTTCTTAGCAAACCCGTGCTAGCCCAGAGCTAGTATAAATCGCCTAGAAAGGAAGATCTTGGCGTGCATAACTTGATGATTACTTACAATTAATTACTATTCTTTACACATATTTAGTTATAACTAAATAATTCTTACTTTTAGAGTAGTTAATTACTTGAAATATTATAAAATGATTATATTTATAGGATCTATATAAGAAGTTGCTATTATTTTACTAATTAAATTTACAAAATCAGATAATAGTAATATAGAAATCCTATATTTGTATGTTTTAGCTATATCTATAATAGAAATATATATCTAAATATTACAATCTCTCTTTATATACTATAAATTATGGTTTCCTCTAAACTTTTAGTCTAATTCTTTGAATTTGGATATTTTTATTATTTTAATGAAGTAAATAATACTTAGATTTATTAAAAATCATTATAGACAATAAGATTTCCACAATCTTTATATCCAAATCAATATTTAAAGATTTAGATCAAAGGACTTAGAAGAATTAAGACTTAAAGATAGTTATATGGGTAACTTACGGGTTACCCATGGGTCCTATGGGTTACCTGTGGGTTACCCGCGGGTTTTCTAGATTACTCGTTTAATAAGCTAATTATAATGATAGTATCTATTTATTGTAGATCTAGAAATAATAGATTATTTTAAGCAAGAATTAATTTAGGGTTAAATTGATCCCTCTTTATGGAGTAGTAGTACTCTAGTACTATAGGTATATAGTTCTTTTCTATTAAGATAATTACAATCTTCTATCTTATATTGTCCATTTTTATATTCTTTCTAATTATATTTATAATATTATAATAAGAAAGCTAAGTCTTTTAATTATTTAATATATATACCTTATTGTTATTTGATATTGATAGAGTTGACTCTTTGTAGACTATCTCTTTAGACGATATCTCGATTCCTTTTAATTTATACTATCTAACGCTATTAATAGTATCTAATCTAAATGAGAGTATCTTTTAATGATCTTGTCTTCTTTTTCTAGAGTCTCTATCTTTAATTGAATAATATATATCCAATTGAATAAGATTCTATTTTATTTATTTAATTGATATAATAGATAAATAAGAAGAATTTATTTAGTAGTAGTTGTAGACTGGATTTGAACAACGAAGAAGGATCTATTAGAATATATGTTATTTATTAGTAGTCTGGTAACATTTTTTTAAAGTGGTAGATAGAAAGATAGGCGCTCTAAAAGTTAAGTATTTAAAATACAAGGCTCTACTTGATTATCTAGATTTAGACAATGGTACTTTTATGATAAGTAAGTATATTCGAAAAGGTGAATGCTAGTGGATATTTAAAGGCCTAGATATTAAGTAATTTATTTAATTAGTATAGTATTAGTCTTATATCTTTTTTTAGTTATATAAAGCTAATTTATATCTAGAATAGAAGTTTATTTTAAATAGTTACAGCTATTATATAAGAGAGCTAGGAAGATATTTAAATTAGATTTCTTATAGACTCTAATCTTCTCTAGAAGCTTTTAAAATATCCTAGCTTCTGTGACCTGATTTTAATAGCTCAATATATAACCTTGAGACTAGATCTCTTTTATTTATAAATCGCTTAATATCGAGTGACTGCAGAGATTGCTTCTCGCTAGGAAGAGGTTTTAAAGTCTCTTCTAATAGGAGTTAAAATATCTTTTGCTTTTGATTACTAGACTTCCTTATTTATAGATATATTTATAGCTATTATTGTCTATTTTTTAGATTAGAATTGGGAGTATCGGGAGGTCTTGTTTAGTTTTGAGTCTATCTTTAGATCATATACTGATATGAATTTAAGTATAGTAGTAATAGATATCCTCTAGAAATATAAGTTAATAGATTGAGTACTTACAGTAACAATTAATAATATATCTAATAATATTATATTTCTAGAGAAGCTCTAGGACTATATTAAACTTTTTAAATTAGATGATAATGCTATAGTTATTTATATCTTATATCTTGTATATGTGATCCAACTAAGTCTGAAAAGTCTTCTTAAAGAGATAAAGATTACCTTTAACAATAATATAACCGAGAAAATCTAGAAACAAGGTAACACTACTTGCCCTCGAGATCGAAAAAGTGATATTATTGATACACTTAAAAAGATTTAGATTCTAAAATCTGATTCTAAATTATATACTAATATACCTTTTAGATCTAAAAGCTTATTATTTATATAAATAGTAGCTTACAATACTAGGAATAATTCTTTAAGTTATAATCCAATTCATCAAAGCTTATTTTTATTTAGGATATACACATCTAATAGAATTTAATATTTCTGATACTATATTACACAAAAAGCTTCGACCGATCTTTAATTAATATTATCTTCAAGAGAATCTTACCAATCTTATACTTGATCAAGAGCATTAATACTAGATTAATTATCTATTATAGATTATACAACCTTTTTTCAAATTTATAACTATATTTTCAAAGTTAAAAGATATCACTATTTACTCTATATTTAGTATCTATAATACACTTTTTGACTATTTGGAGAAATTAATTAATTAGCTTTGAAGAAAGAAAGTTCTTTGGAAGAAAATAATGCTTAAAGTTTTGGAAGCTTTTAAGTAGAAACTTGGGGATTATTACTATAATATTGAAGAGATTTATAGTGATCTATTTGTAATTGTAACTATTCTTGCTTTACAATATAAACTCTAGTTTTTTAGTAGCTAGGTAGAGGATGGGATTGATTATTCAAAGTGATATTAAAAAAGCCTTCGAACTTTTCTTACATTATATTAGCAGTGGCTACAAAAGAGACTAGGAAAGATATCTATTTAGTCTGATCTTGTTGAGGATATTGATGTAGATCTTGATTTAATAATTAGCTCTAGATGTCAAACTAAAAAAGAGAATAATAAGTTTATATAATATATCTAGCTTACTATGTACCTTCTTTCTATTGAAATTCAATATTACTAATATATATTAGGATTGGTAAAATTAAAGAGTATTCGTTAATAGTAGAAGGAGTATAAGACTGAATTTCTAGCTCTTGTAAGTCTTGCTTATAATGTTTTTATAATCTCTGCAATTGGTGCTGGGATTGAGCGTCTATTTAACTTAGCTCGTGATATCTACTATTATCGACGTGATTTATTGAATGCAAATATTATTAAAGATCTTATACTCTGGAAGCATGCTACTAAGTTCGAGGTTGAGTTTACTAAACTTGTGCTTCATAATGCATATTTGACTAAGCAGGATATATAGGCAAGGTAGAAGGAGAAGGATCAACCTCTCCAGAAATTGATAGAGCTTATTAGTAAGGATGAAGAGGGGGAGAATGAATCTATAGAGCTTCTAGAGAGACATCTAACTGTTATTATTAAGTAGAGCTCTACATACAGGGAAGAAGATAAAGAGATTGTTGAACCACCTCTTCCTCTGCAATCCTAACAATAGATAAGGAGAACCCGCAAACGAATTAGAAGAGATGATTTCATAGAGTATTAGTTGATATTCAGAATTAGCAGTGCTTTGTTAAAACCTCAATCTGATTCTAAATTTCCAATCATTAAATGATCCTAACATCTTTTATTTGATGTGTAAACAAAATACATAAAAATACAGTTGAATTGTGCATAATTTATGTATTTCCTGTTTGTCTTGTTTGACCAACCCGTTTTACCCGCATAACCCGGCGGGTTTCAAAACTGGAACCGTGACCCAACCCGCGGGTCGGGTTGGTGACCCGTAAACCCGTTTCTTGGCGGGTTTTGGGCAACCCGTAACGGGTAACCCGCGGGTTGTGTCGAGGTCTAGTGTTAGGAAGTGATAGGACTGTGATTCGAACCCATGACCTTGGGACCAGATCCCTGCACCAGGAAGAGACGGGAGCCCAACATGCGTCTGCTCCAGGCAGCACCCCCATTTATATAGATCCTGCTAGCTCTCTCTCTCTCCCTCTCCTTTCTTCCTCAGTTCTATTATCGTCGTTTCTTGGACCATAAAAGCGATCTTTTTCTTTTGTGCTTTGCCTGCCTAACACTTCATATAATAAAATCATCAATTGACTTGACCAGCCATCTCCATTTCTGTACAAAATTTATTCAAGAAACGCATATTGCCGTTTGTTTGCTTCGATAATAGCTATGATTAAATTATTTTCTTTGACCAACCCTGTCAAGAGAGAACCAGCACAGCTGGCTTGTTTAGGTATCGCTGAATCTGGAAACCTTATTTTCTTTCCTTTTATGTAATTTTAGATCTAATTTTTTTACATAGGTACGCTGATCATTTACAATGATGATGATGATGATTTTATTACCTCGACCCCTCGCGAACGATAACATGAGTTCATTCGGAATTATACCCTAGCCACCTTCTCTAAGCAAATTCACTATCTTATCTCGAAATGGCTTGGTATGACCAATCTGACAGATTTACCCTGGCTGGGTGTACCTTGAATTCAGAACCCACAGAGAAAAAAGTGGTGGGTGGGACACCCACATACTTGTCCAGTGTCGCTTGGCATAGATCAAGAGTAAAGTCGGGAACCGCCTTCATGAGTCTGGAATCAATCACCGGAAACAACCCTTTTCGAAGATTCGGCAAGTTGTCAACTATCACTTCAATGGCAAGTTGCCTTAGCTGCTGATAGTCGGCATGTGTCGAATAGAGTTCCTCAATCGTATCCGCAAAGGTTGCTCTTTTGGGATTATCCATAATAGATGCAAGAAATTGCGCCTTTGCTTTGGTTTTCAAATCACTGATCATGAAATAATCTGCTTCGCCATACATGCGCACATGAAAGTAGCATGAATGACAGTCAGCCAATTTATCGACGATTGGCTCCAACTCAACACCTTGCTCGAATAGTTCCTCTGCGGGGTTTTCGTCAGTCGGGGCCGGTTTATTTTCTACCGCTGATCCATCCACCAGACCCTCCGTAGTCTCAGTAGCCGTCACAGCGGCTTCATTAAAAAGCTCCGTCATTTCCGTGGTATGAATATGCATACCAGATCCTTCGGATGACGAGTCCAGCACTAGCCCATTCTCAACCCTTGTATTTATCTCTTGTCGTTCAGCACCCTCCGTGCCAGGGTGCATCGGTGTTGTTGCGAGGCGTTCGAGGGTGTAATCTCCGGTGTACAGAAATTCTAGCACTTTCTCGATGAGAATCGGGCTTCTTTCATCCAGATAAAGTTGCCCTTCGATTTCCTAGCAGCGAACAGCACTTGTCAGACTCAATTCACAAGAAACTCAAAGGTCTGATTTGTCTCACCTTAAACCCGCCATAAAAAGCACAGTGGAAATACTTTAATCTTAGACAAACGACAAGTCTATAAGCCAAGAAAGCCTCACCCTTGCACATTATTATCAAATCACTGTAGCTTGAGTTAAGATGTAAGCTTATTTGACGTTAATAATGAAGCGCTATAAGATTTCAACCCGATTGTTCGGTTCTCACCTAGCAATGAGAGTGAGAATAGTTTCCTGATCCTCCATACTTTATTTGTCGGACGTGGGGGGGTGTCAGGCTCTAGATCCTTGGTCGAAAAGACTGAAATCTTGGCTTTTTTCTTCACCATAATTGGGCACCAAAAGAAGAACAAAAGTCTTTTCAGTTTGGCAAACGAGAAAGCTATATATATAAGCAAGCCAGAATTACTTGAAGTTTCTGGCATTTGCTTCATACGTTGATAAATTCCTTCTTTTGTTCATATGTGCCCTATATGCATTACTGCCTAACCCCGCTTGTTCCAAACCTGTCGTAATTATGGATGGACAAATTACTACAGTACAAATATATCATGTGATTAATAGTATTGAGAGTTAAATCACAAAGCAGTACTTCCCTCGAAACACTCATGTTTTGCTTCTCGGTCAGTTCTAAACACCTCAATATTCGTATTAGGATTAGTAGCAAACTAACCTGTACCTACACGATATTTACCAGCCTTGCTTGCCGCACATACAGGGAGGATCGAAATTAGTTTCACCACTTGCACACGGAGAATCTATCTCGAACCCCCTCTTGAAACACGCTATACTTATTACAGTTACTCTTCCCCTGAACCCAGGTCTTGGCAGTAATACAATACACGTTTAAATAACAGCTTAAAATACCTTCTGTATTAGACCTGTATGGTTCTAAGGGTTTCTAGAACCTTGATAATGGAACGCTTACTACACTCAGCAGCTTGCGCCATTTGCGAGGCAGTCAGTGATTTACTCAGTATCAAGTTCTGGATCATTTCGAGCTTTGAGAGAGGTAGTCTTGGCGCTATATCGCGAAAGAAAAGCTGGATATGGAGGAATTTTTGGCAAGGATTAGTGGGAGTTCCAAATGGTGCGACGCGAGCGACTCTATCTGCTCACCCGTATGCTCAGTGGGCAGGGGAAATAACTTTGGGTGATATGGGGAATAGCAGGTATTAGGAAATACACGTGACCTTGCGATCTTGTAAGAGCCTAGCAGCACATCTCTGCGGACCTCAGAAAAAGATGGCTAGAAATGGCACACCAACCCTCGGTTATGTAATCACCAACTGGGATCCAATGCTTCTTTTATTTGATGGGTATAGCGATCTCTTCAAGCGAGAAGGGTCAGATATTTTATTCGGAGAATGCTGGCTGATTACACGCGCGATCTGACTTTGGGATCGGGTCGTTCCGTTCCTGGGAACAACATTACCCGCCCCCACATGGAAAAAGGCTCGTTATAAAACCATTCAGTAAGCGATGTGGCGACCAGAAAGGCACACTTTATCTGCCTAGCTGAGCACACGAGAGTCACATGATAACGAGGCTGAGGAATTTCCCCCTCTTTCAGTTCGTTGGGGTCCTACTGAGACTCCCGTTATAACCAATATTAGAACTTTCTATAAACAACTACTCCTCCTCACCGTCTTCTGCTAGAAGATAGAGTGTACGACACGTTACTTAATACCCACCATGGCTGAGAGTTCCCAATCTCAGCCAGAGTAATCAGTGTCAGGACATAACAAACCTAGTCCCGACACACCACTATGCCGAAAGCGACTCCAACATAATGCATATACCATCGGATAGATATACGCCCTCTTAAAAGAGCAAACCGTAGTTAGAGCTATACTAGATGAAGAATACAAGTCTCTCCCGATCTCTCAAAATAATTATAACGTATATACTCTTAGCTTAATACGCGATTACAACGTCATCATAACCTGTTTATCCAATATAGGAACTAACCCTACCGCAACCGTCGCGACCTCTATAATAAACACGTTCCAATCAATCAGGTTCGGGCTTATGGTGGGGATTAGCGGCGAAATCCCTTCAAAAATCAATTTAGGTAATATAGTAGTTAGTTAACCTATTGTTAACTATTATAGGGTTATTTAATAGGATATAGGGAAGCTGGAACGGGATAGGCGGTTTGTTCGCACGGATTTGTTAAACCAACCCCCGAACGCGCTACTCAATACGTTGAACTAGCTAAAAAGTAATTATAAGATGTATAGATTATAGATAAATAAGTATCTAGATAACATAGAAAAGAGATTCCCGCGACTAGCGTCAAGATATACAAGATATAAAGCCTTGTAAGACTCATTCTTGATATCCAAGAGATCTTAGACTTCAAAAGAAATCTATTTCCTATCTTAGTTATAATAGGCGACTATCATATTTATCGTATATCTTCTTAGTTTATAGGCCATTTATCTAGTAAAATTAAAGAAGGTGCGATTAGCAGATAAGGTAGAGGACACAAGGATCTCGAGAGAAGTTAGGATTCATTATAGCCTAATTGCATCCAGAAATAAAGTGGTTAAGGATATATAATCTCGAGATCTTTTTAATAAAGCATTTAGCAGGCATTTACTATACATAGAGATAGAGGTAGCTAGGCTTATAAACAACTTCTTATATATTGTTATCCGAGGTATTTATGATTATATGGACTTGGGAAAAGAGAAGGCCTAGTAAGAATATATTATAGCTATAGCTGCTACGTATACAAAGGAACTTCTAGGATATGTGTAACCTAGTAATATTGATATTAAGGATCCAGCAAAAATTATATTAGAAAAGGATTAGTATATATCTATTTGAATAAATTATATACGGATATCTAAAGTGCCTAAAATACCTAAAATATGTAAATTAGACTTGAAAAATATTAATATTTTAACTTTAAACAATCTAACAACAGATCGATAGCGTATAGTAGACAATAGATATAACAAGAGCTACTATTGATTTTATCAGATCCAGCCTTTATAATAATAGGATTATATGCTAGTTTTATCCTCCGGATCTATCTTCAAACACCAGCCATGCCAGAGAGCTTCACCACAAGAGGATTAGCACCTGGCTGCTCAAATCCCTCGTTTTTCAAATATGACGCTTAGGGTCACAACAATAGTTATGGCTGTATAGACTCACAGGATATAGAAAATCGATTCTTAGTACGATTATACTTAATTATCTTACGAAAAGAAACGATAATCTTATTCTTAGTTTTTTCTTTAACTTTAACAACATCGCAAAACAGATATTAAAGGGTATACTGCACTCGCTTGTTTTCTAACTTTACTACAGCAAGTTGGACTCCACAAATCCCTTTAATACTTTTTTTTGACGTACTAGAACGGTAGCGACCAACCTAGAACAAAAGGGCTTTAGAGTGTTGTTTTCAAAATACTTGTATCCTAGAAAAAAGTCTACATTGTTCTAGACGTATTGAACGAATCAAAAATAAGAGACAATATACTCTCTTAGATTCGGGATATAATATCCAGACCTAAGTTAGTCCATACTCAATTACTTCTTATCGGTCGACCTAAATCGAAGTTACTACGCGACATTCTAGATTTGATAAGAGAGAAAGGTTACCTCTCACTTAATAAGCAGATAGTTAACTCCGATATCTAATCATAGGTTACAACATAACTTTCTTAACAGCGTGATTTTATAAAGAAGTCTTTGTCCTAAAACCTTTTAAAAAAGATCAAGAAAAAAATTAGCGACGGTGCTGACGGAATATGAGATTACTGCTTCGATTAATATATTAGTAGCTAACTAATATTTTAATCAGGTTTAGGTAGGTATTCTATTAATTAGACCACCTAGCTCAATATCCTTATAAAGAAGATATAGAGAAAGCTCTCAAATCTTTACTACGAGATCTTAATAAGACATACAAGCGATTGTTTGAAAGCATACCAATAGAGTTAAAAAATAACGCGATACGACTTTTACAATTCCTTATACACTCCAAGCGATCTCTAACCCTGGCCAAAGTTAAAGAAGTAATAGCAACGAAGATTAAAAACCACTCGCGAGGGTTTTATATAAAATGTCGATTATTTTACGAGACTAACATCTTGGCTTACTATCCTAGTTTAATGATAGTTGTCCATACTAAAGGATTGTTTTATACCAATTAAAAAAAATTGTATCTTGCCTATTTTTCTATAAAAGAATATCTTCTTAGCCATGATCTATTCTAGATCATAGCTGCGAGTATTTCTATTACAAGGACATACTTAATATATCTTATAGATATCAATGATAGCAAAAAGGAGATAAAGCGGGATTTTCCGATGACAAGATATACGACTAAATTTTAGATATGCTATAGTGCGTTAGCTGAAGTTTACGATAAGATTATGCGAATAATAGTCAGCTTTCTAGAAGAGGAAACCACATTCCAACGATAGGCCTGTATACGTTAGGCTAATAAAGGTTAGTTTAGTCGCCCTAGTAGTTTACAAGGCTCTAGGCTCTATTTTATATACTTAAATAGGCTTAAAGTGCCTACACGCGAGTTAATTAACAAGGGAGCAAATGTCAACACATAGGGAGGCCAGCATGGCAACGCTCTCCAGACTACGTCAGCTGAAGGACATCAAGAGATTGTCAGCCTACTCTTAGACAAGGGAGTAGATACTAACGTGCAAGGCCGCTATTATAGTACCGCTCTCTATACTACAGCACAGACAGGCTATCAAGAGATTTTTAACCTACTCTTAGACAAGGGAGCAGATATCAATACGCAGGGCGGCTACTATAGCAACGCTCTCCAGACTGCCTCACAGAGAGGCCATCAAGAGATTATCAACCTATTTTTAGACAAGGAAGTAGATGTTAACGCGCAAGGCGGCTTCTATAGCAACGCCCTTCAAGCTACGTCACAGGGAGGCTTCCAGAACATCGTCAACCTGCTCTTAAACCGGGGATCAGATGTTAACACGCAGGGAGGCTTCTATAGCAACGCTCTCTATACTACCTCACAAAAAGGCCATCAAGAGATTGTCAACCTGCTCTTAGACAAGAGAGCAGATGTTAACGCGCAGGGTGGCCGGTATGGCAACGCTCTTCAGACTACGTCACAGAGAGGCCGTCAAGACATTGTCCACCTTCTTCAAAGAGCAGGTGCTATTCCATCATCTTTAAAGAAACCCTGCTCCGTGCCTCCAAGAAGCCTGGCGGAGAAATCTCACTTCAAGACTTTTTCGGAGTTTTAAAAATAATTTTGGGATGAACAGTCACTTCCACCAAAGTTTACAGCTATAGCTTGGCTTTAAGCCTCATCACTCTCATTGCCTCGCAGAATTTAGCTCTGCCTTGTCATTCAATCAGAATTCCAGAAAACTTCTACTCTAGGCGACAGTTCCTGTTCATCCCGAAATAGATTATATCATAATTCCACGTATAAAACGAAGGACAGTCCCGCTAGGATCCACAAACAAGCTCGAACTTGCTATTGCCCTCGATCCATAGGATCGTCAAACACCGCCGGGAAGATTCTTAGTCTCCCCAAGAAGTTTCAGAGAAAACGAATTTGATCATTAGTTATGTCGCCAAGGAATTCGACGTCGGCGAATATTAACCAGAGCCGTTAAAAAGAGGCAGATAACGTCCGTATACAGCCGATGAACATTTATAGACCGAAATAATCTAGGCCTATCCTCGTTCACTTGACTATATATGAAGTGTGTAAGCGTTTTTCACGTAATCTACAAACCCGAGACACGCATGATACAGGCTTTCAATACAAATCGGCTCTTGGATGAGGCTAAGCAGGATTCAGATTAGCGTGTTTAGAACGAGGGTTTGAATAAGAATATCTGTGTGCGGGTGGTGAAACTGATTTCGATCCTCCCTGTACTCGAAGCATTGAGTCACCAGACAAACCGCACCAGTCTGACAGATAATGGGATCTAGGATTTAATACACTTAGATAGTGCCCATAGCCCGCTCACCATAGAAAAAAAAGCTGAATTCGAAACTTTCTAACAAGTAAAAGTCCCAATATTGTACCACATTCTATACTGCAGCAACCACACCCACCGCGGTCCATGGATATCTTGTCCTGTCTGGTTCCAGCCTTGCCATGTTCCAAATACTCCGTGGGGAGGTACACAATCATATCGACCATAGCAATCAGCATCAACAATCCATCGAAAACATACATGAAAACATCATGTGTCATAATATACCCATTATACTCTTCCGTAAATTCAACTAAGCGGAAGACAGACCTCACCAAAGTAAGAAATCTGATAAGGTATAGTCCAATCAGAACAGTGAATCGATTTCACTATTTCCAACGAGAGCTCTATGATTCTAGTTCGTTTGCAAGAGCGGATATAGTAAAAGGTCGAAGTTTAGCCGGCTCTGCTTTGATACCATTTGAAAGGACTTCATCCTAGTCAAGTGCCGCAGTAGGTCTCCAAGTATTGGGCCTTTTTTGAGTAACTTCTGGGCCATACACAGAGGTTTTCTTGATGACATTGGCGGGGATGGGTATTTCCCATCGAGAAAAAAGATCCTCCGGGAGCACCTTCCTTCTCTCACTATTCTTAATCACGAGTTTGTCTTTCAAGGGATCATAGTTAACAGTGGAACTACCACCCCAGTTTCTAGTCACTCGTAAAATGCATTTAATTAGTACAACGAGTTTTGTAATAGCATCCTGATGAGTCTTTTCCCAGTCTTTCATCGCGCCAGTGACATCTTCCACTTTTAGTGTCGAGAATATTCCACGTTGATGATAAGCCCGGACAAGGTTGGGTGTTTGAGAAATCCAGAGTTGAGCCGCAACCTCTGTCAGCTCCAGAGATTTGTAGAAAACTCGAGTTTTAATCTCTAAAGTTGATTCCCGTGATACTATCCGACCTTCTCTCTTAATGGTCAACTTGGATTTGATAGAGGGCTCGTCTATAGAAGATATTTCCGGCATAAGGGACAAGAAATTCAGGATATTGGCAAGATTTTCCCCTATTAATTCGTCATCCTTTACACTGGATTTCAAATCTCCAACAAACCCGTCTGTCTCATAGCGCACAAGAAAACTCAGCCCACCCAGTCGATATAAGATTATGCGATAGTACCCAGTGCTATCTTTAACCTAAGTGATCATATATGCTTTTTCGAATTCATATCCAAAGCCCCGAAATTCGCCCGGCCCAATAACTTCATAGGTAGCAATCTCGTTACAGAAGAAGATCGCAGTCTAAGCGGTCATATCCACCTAGATGATGAATACATCGAGACCATTTTTGCTCAAATTCGGCTTGATAAACGACAGAAGTTTGCGAATATTGTTTCGATCGGTCACAATATCAATTAAGTTTATGTCGAACAAGGATTACTCAATATAAAGAGAGCGAAATAATGATTCTTGAGGGCTATCAGGATAACAAGCGGCATTCTGAGAAATATAAACAAGACCGCTATCTTTCTTCACTTGACGAGATCCTAGTAGAGCGGACCACTAAGCTGGACTGCCCGGGACAGCAATAGTAGATATTGATGCTTCGATCCAGTTATAAGACGCCAGATGCCTCACATCAGTAATTGTTGCTTCCACTGGAGCAGAAAATTCGAAGCTGAAGCGAGAGATCTCCTGGATCCCCTCGAAGATCGTTTTGAAATCTGACATTTAATAAAACAAATATCATAAGAATAGATGATATGGTAAGATAAATTCGCTTGAGCATTCCAAGCGTGGCATAACCTAGTTATAAGCCAGACTACTTAATATCTAATTAGCCCTTTATTAGTGCCAACACACACTCACAGAGATATATGTCGAGAGTGAATTACAACGTATCTAGGATACAATAGAGAATCAGCTATGAATATAGCTTTTTTGGAAAGGTGACCATAATAGAGGAAAGTAGAAGCATAATCTCGTCAAATTTGACGTGTGACCAACCTTCTATCAGCTTAGCGCATATACTGATGCGTTGTTCTCGTATATTAGCTTGCCTTGCTCGGTCGCATCCACGTCTAATTGGTCAAATACGCATACATATGTACTTCGTTCTAATACTAGATATATCACATATCTTAAAATTACTTATTGGCCCATAACTTCGTTTTTCTACTAACTACAAACAAGTACTACATATAGTCACCTTTGTCCAACGCGAAATTGGCGCGATCGGTGGTTGCCTCTTATACCTTTTACCATATAGATCATATACTCAACATAAATCCCCAACAACATATATGCTCGATAGCAATCTAACAAAACAGAGAAGTGAACATATCTTAATTCTTTAGTAACGGGGATAAATCTATAGTATGAAAAAGACTAGTAGAGCCATACAAAGAGGCTAATAATCTTGGATTATCTCATCAGAATTATTTTTCGCACGCTCTATAGATCCTAGTCTACAAGCTAAACCCCCAACTTCTTTCATTCAGCTAGTTGCAAAATACCATCGATATTCGGGTATCACATTATTCGAGTGCCCAATCTGCAATCAGGAAGGCCTAGACTACCCCACCCAATAAATGATGCATATGCAGCAAATTGGCTTCTGAATATCAAAATTCTAACCCGTGAATACCACAGCAATGGAATGTTGCGTTACAGGGTACCAGCGCATGATTCAGATGGATTAGTGTCGACTTCCATGGTTTGTTGCAGGCCGGCATTGACGGAGACTATGGTGGCCAAGGAGCGACATTTTTTGAGACCAGAGATTGCTAATTACAATTCGGCCTATTTACAATTTTAACATATAATCTACTACGTAGTCATTTTTCTTTCTAGTAGATCTCAACATTACACATATCTTAAGATATAAAATAAATCCTACCACTGCTTCTAATACTACTAATACTATAAAATTATCAGTAAAAGGACATTCATTTCGACATAGAAGATAGTATCATGTTCAAACATAAATAGCATGTCAAAGGCCTACAGCCACAGCTTCCTCCTCGATCTCTGTCTCGATACTCTCCTCATACTTCGTTAATCTTTGCCTTTCTTTACTAATATAATCCGATTTTTCCCCCGTACATATATCATAGTAAAAGTCCACACTATAATCCACCCACATCCATTCCAATTCGTTCCTCACAGATTTAGACCATTCCACAAAATTCCAATAATCGAGAATGAAGGTGCTGTCCACAAGCTAGAAATCGAATATACCCTCGTCAATACCATCTAATATCCAATAGAAATACTCAGTATAAGGTTGCCATTTCTTAAAGCCATCCTTAGTAATAACACTAAAATATCGAGAGCAATCACTCAAAATCTACAAGGCAATTTCTAGCACTAGCACCCTAGCACCAAAGCATCGTACTATATATACTAAATATATACCAAAGCCATGGCAATCAGCCGAAGAATTCGATATTCCTTCGACCATCCTGGTCATAAATATCGAAAAATTGGATAAAGAGCTTTCGTCGTTACCATAATCGAGATGCTTTTTTAGGTTGAGCTCTCGGCTAAGAAGTGTCTGGATTGAGACGATATGTACTACAAATTGTTCTGGGATCTGCCATTCGAACAAGTATTCATACTTGAACTAGACGGCTCTATCAGTAAGCTGTTAGGTATAGTGGTAGGATTTCTCAGCAGCCATAGTGATTGGAACTAATACGATGGTAATCTATATGGTACTTGAGTCCTCTCCATCGTTATAGTGTTTGACAAAAACACGGTGGAGAGCTTTGATGGGATAGTTACTAATGAAGACTAGAGCGGTTGGATATTTGTTTTTCTAGATTTTATGAAGCTCGAAATATAAGAAGAGTTTGGATTTGGATAATCGAGGATCGACGTATCTTAGGCTGTATGTTAAGCCACCAGCACTTTCTTCTGAGAAGTAACGGTAAAAGTATTGATTAGAGGGGCTTATGTTGATATGTTATATAACTCTTTGGAAGTGTAGGTATAAGTACTTGATCTCTTGAGGTTGAATTAGTTGATGAGGTCATCCCCACTATTCGGCCCAGGGGCTTCCAAGTAATTTGTGCATTTCAGGCATCAGCTTGATGTGTGTATAGTTATGTAGTTTTTATGTAATTTCTCTTCTCCTTTTTCTATCATATTCTATTAGGATTTAGTATAATTTATTGCCGAGAAATTACAAATATTTGTATCCAGCTTTTTTATCAAATAGTTATTGAGCGAAAGAATTTTTTCTTCTGGCTATTGAAGACTGGGACTATAGTGATAAGTACTAGCCTAATTTCCAACAAGCGGCAAAGAAACAATTTGTATCCTTTATAGAACTAGATATATGAATCTTATAAATTTATCTGATGATAGCCCCTTGAAAGCCGCGGATTCGAGTGATATACCAGAAAGTCTCTGGAAAGAAATCATAGCCGTACGCTCAATTGCCACAAATCTCACCTTCAGTCTCGCGAGTCTGGCCCTCTTTTGTTTTCCTGTTATTCTTTATAATCCTGGCTAAATGTTTTAGTTTAGTTATTCGTGTTCTATGTCAAGATCATCTCTTCTATCTCGGCCCACTGCATCATCGCCAACCTTGTATTACATAGGTAGAAGCTTAACCAATCTGATACTATTGCTGCATTCTAACATGATAATGTAGATTCGTCTATTCACATAAAGTGGCCCGAAGGGTTTGAAGAGGTAGGGTTTATGTGCTGGCTTCACCGCTCCCTATATGGTCTTAAGACAGCCCCGCGGATTTCGTACCAATGCGTCCATCGCGTACTAGCCGCTCGTAGCTTCAACATGGTACCAATCAGACACCTACGTGTTCTAGGAATACAAATATGTGATCTGTATTTATAGTGGATTAAAAACGATCTGAGATTCAACGATCTCAGAAGCAGCCGAAAAGGTGTACACCGCGACCGCTCTGCTTCTCGAATCTCAGAAGCAGCCCAAGAGGCACATATCACGACCGCACTGCGTCTTGTATATCTAGAATCAATCGCTACAGTGGCGACCGCATTCGCCTTCCATGTCAGGAACAGAAAGATCCTCTTTCAAATCCTAATCACATGATACGCTAACACAGATATGAATAGCGCGTAAATAATTGGTTTCGTAGCGAACGCGGTCATCAAAAACAGAAACTAAAGATACCAGTATGGAAGATACAAGGGTTCAGAACTAGACACGCTTGCTGGAAGATTCGAAGCAAACAAAGCAAACATGGCGATCCTGGAGCAGGCAATCTGTCAACCAATTCCTTCTCCACTACAAAAATTGATTGGTTGTGAGCGCAGGGTGCCTCGCCTCAGCATCAGCCTCACACCCCGCCTCTCCTGTCAAGACTGACATTCATTCCCAAGATCCACGACATCTTTTTTTGCCTTATAACTCTAATGAACTCATATGAAACTATTCAGATTTGAAAGCCAACGGTCCTATATTACATCATGGCAGCCAGTTCCTCTTTATGTCCTGACGATTACACGGTCGGATGGATATGCGCTTTACCCGTGGAGATGGCAGCCGCAAAGTTAATGTTGGACGCAATACACCCGAGTTTACCCCGCCCGTCGACAGACCAAAACAACTATATCCTGGGAAATATCGGGCATCACAACATCGTTATTGCCAGCTTACCAAGCGATGCATATAGAAATGTATCAGCGGCCACAGTGGCAATGCAGTTGCTCTCGAGCTTCCACTCCATCCAGTTCGGTCTGATGATTGGAATCGGTGGAGGTGTATCAAGCAGCAAAGCGGACATTCGACTAGGCGATATCGTGGTGAGCTAGCCAGCAGAAACGTCCGGAGGCGTGATCCAATACGATCTGGGGAAAGCGTTGAGCGGCGGGTAATTCCAGCGAACAGGGATGCTTAACCGGCCACCTCAGGTCCTGTTGACTACCCTCGCTACACTTCAAGCCCATCACCTCACAGAAGATAGTCGAGTTCTTGAATTTATCTTAGGGGTCCGAGCCAAAATGACGCCGCGGATAGCTGCAAACTTTGCCCGACCAACTAAAGAGGATCTCTTATACCAAACGGAGTGTGGCAGTAGTCTATGCCAAAGAACTTGTCTTGGTGGCTCCGGTCGATCAGATTCAAAGCACTCCAATAGTATGAGACGCTCTTGTGGATTCTGGTGAGAGAATCTAAATTTCAATTTGTGTTACTGCTTGCCTAGTTTGGAACCATGACTAAATGTGATTCTTCATGTGTAGTTCATCGCTTCAATGTCCCTCTAGACCTTAACGCAGTTCCCTTGATTTCAAACTTCGTGGGACGGCAAGGCGAGCTAGATAATCTGTGGTAGTGTTTGCAACCAGAAGACTCACCGTCACGGAAAGTTGCAGTTCTTCATGGCCTTGGCGGAATGGGAAAGACGCAGCTAGCGGTTCGCTTCGCACGAGATCATCAAAATGATTTTACGGCGATCTTCTGGCTGAGTGGTAAGGATCGCGAGTCGCTCGTGCAATCGTTGAGTGTTGTCTTGAGCCAATTACCAGGACAGACCTCGAGTAACGAAGCGAGTATTGATACAGATGTGGAGCAATAAGCCAGGTATATGTTACGATGGCTAGCATTGGATGGCAACTCTCGCTGGCTAATTATTTTTGACAACATCGATTATGATTCCTCCTTTCACGATGCTGACTCTGATGATTATAACATTGAGAAGTTTTTCCTAAACGCAGACCATGGGTCTATCCTGATTACTTCTCGACTTCAGAGGCTAAGTGATTTAGGGGAGCCTTTCCCAGTTCAAAGGCTTGACTCCGAAAGCTCGATTGAGCTACTCCTACAAAGCAGTGGTTCATTAGCAAGGAACACCACTAGCAACTTTGACAGCAATCCAGGTAGGATCGCACCGGATGAAAAGATCTTACAGATCATGCTGACTCATGGAGATACCCTTACTCTTGCCAATCGTCTGGATGGTCTGCCTTTGGCCATTATTATCGCCGGGGTGTTTATGCGTGAAACTGGAACCAGCATCACTGAGTACCTGCAGTACTACCAAAATTCTTGGTCTGAGCTACAGCTACAATCAAAACCTGGACGTTAGTACCAACAAGGCAATATACTGCAAACATGGATGATCTCATATCTTGAGATCCAGAGACGAGATCCAAGCGCAGCAGACCTTCTATTGCTACTTGCTCATTTTGATAATCGTGATATCTGGTACGAGTTAGTGGAGTGTGTCCGTCACAGCTCAAACATCCCGGACTGGCTCAACAAGGTGACATCAAGCGGACTCGCGTTCAAAGCCGGCGTGAAATCTCTCATCGGATTCTCGCTTCTGGAGAGTAAGCAACAAGAAGGAAGCTATGCGATGCACCCAGTGGTGCAGGACTGGTGCATTCATGTTGCCAGCGAAAGCGAAGATGTGAATCGAATGCAGCTTAATAAACTAGCATTGATATCTGTTGGATACTCTGTGCCCAGTGCGAGTGATAGAGTATATTCAGAGCTTCAGCAACGGCTTCTTCCACACGCTAATCATATGCGTCATTTAAAAATTTTAGATGACAATATTGAATTATGGGAAGCATTGCATAGTTTGGGGAATCTTTACTCCAACCAGAGCAAGCTGAAAGAGGCAGAAGAGATGCTCCAGCGAGCACTGACAGGCTATGAGAAAGCCCTCGGTCTAGATCATACGTCGACTCTGATGACAGCCAACAACCTTGGCATTCTCTACAAGGATCAAGACAAGCTGAAAAAGGCAGAAGGGATATACGTAGAAGAAATGCGAGACAGCCGGGAGGTCGCAAGTTCCAATGCTAACAAGGGATGTCGGGCTATAGACAAAGTTAAAAGATGGCTTAGATACTAAAAGGAAGATAATGGCATATCCATAATGCATATGGAAAGAATGGCCATGTCACTACAATATATCCACTATATCAGATAGCTACCACAATCATAATGGCACGGCGTTACCGTAGAGCAGGCCGTGACGAATTGCTTGATATACTCCAGACTCAAATAAATGTACAATATATTTTTGAAAAGAACGTAAGACAAATACAGGGAAGGCACTCAGAGTATTGCGAGTTAGCTATATATCTTGAAACGTCTTTTCGATCACCTCACTTCTCCTGGATCCCGACCATAAAGTCATATGGCAAAGTCAATAGAAGCAACCAGCGCCGGGCCTGTATGGTGAGGATATCGTGCGGTAGATTAGACCTAATTGGTTGTCGGCCTGGTATGTTTAGATCCGTAAAAACACATGTTTAAATACCATAGTTGGTATTTTACTTGTTCCGAGTCTTACGATTCACACTCAGAACAACTCCTGAAATTCAGGTCTAACCATATATGGATCAGAGTGCCATGTGATTAGGGTTTGAAAGAGCTTCTTTGTGTTGTTCGACATGGAAGGCGATAGCGGTCGGCACTGTATTTATTTGTTGGCTGCGATAAATTTTTTCTCTACCGTGTAACAGTCGGGGTCATAAATAAACGCTTGCCTTCAACTATTTTGCAAAATGTCGATATATTATACGTAACAATCCCTTCCTCCCTTTGGACCAGCGCTATATAATTCGCGATGATCGTTTTTTAGGTCTAGAATGATAAATGGGGTAATCAGGGAGAGGATGCAATAGATTGGAAAGAATAGGTATAGATGTTGATTGGCATAATCAGATCTTACTTCATTCTAGTTTCAATGTCACTGCAAATATGTTGATTACATATTAATACAATCCGACCCTGGAGAGATTGTACAATCGGGTTATTGCAAGAATAGTGTGTGAGCCGATGCGCGGAATGATTGGAAAGTGAGAAATGGAGAGTTACTAGTGACTGAAAAATCGTGTATTTCCATGATCTTCCACAATAGCTCAAATATCACAGTCCGTTTAATGGCTGGTATTGACGGCCTTTCTTTATCCAAGTGAACGGATCATTGAAGGCATCAATTATGGTGATACTAGTATGTCAATTTTACAAAATCTTCGATTTTTTAACCGTTATCTATTTCCCGTATAAATGAAATATTTAATTTTCATCTAGAAACAGCTGGTTATTACCTTGCCAAATAAGTGGGTCAATTTATCACCATCAATTAACTATTCTAAAAATAACACTGGACTATGTTGCGTCGGTCACTTTTGTTCTTGTGATCTTAATATCTCAGGCAACATTTTCCATTAAAATGTCAAATGGAGGGTTGTACCATACGAACAGAATACCGAAGCAGCCTAAATAACACAATTCAAATTAACAAAATATACAGAGGGATAGAATCAAATAAACAAAACACAGAAGAAGGGTTTTCTACTGTGCTGGTTAACCAAGTAACTGGGAAGTCAGAAATTAAATTTTGGTAGGAAAGTGTGGATGGGTGGTTAAATCAGCTGAAAAGTTGATTGTATAGAGTAACTAGAGAACTGTAATAAGAAACAGGCAATCAAGTGATGGCAATGGCAATGGCAGGGAGAGAGAGTGGAGTATAGATCCGATGAAATGAACAATCTGCTTAGCTGAGGGTTGAAGTAAACAGTTGTTTGTAGTTACTCGTTTTGGATATCATCACAATTCTCTAAGATCCCAATATAACCAAACAAACTAAACTATAAGGTCAAACCGATTGAACGATAGTAAAAAACATTCTTTGTATAGAAATTAGTTGACCATATCAACTATCTAGTTAAATCATCTCTTCCTCCCCTTAGTTGTCTATATAATCTGGCCAATAAACCTATTAAATGATCCGCCTCTAGTATTTCTATTAGTAGATCTTACTTTTCCTCCAGCCATAATAAAGTGTTAATCTTGACTAGAAAAGTCACTGCCCAGTGTGTATTTGTTTAATCCATCACTTGTCAAAGATATGTAGGCGTGATACTCTAATATTTGCAAACTCTAATATATAGGTTGGTGGGGTAAGTGGTGGCGACTCTCTGGTCATGGCTGTTCTCAGCTACATACCCTAATCGCCTGTTGATCATCTGATTTTCTATTTGTAAAGCTGTTAAATAACCGGGCTAGCAATACAACGATATTGAAGCGGCTCTATCAGAGGTTAATTTGGCAAAAACAATGTACGAACCCAAGGACCAATGGGAGGTTGTGATTTTTTTGTGTTTTTTTGTGTAGAGTTACGGAGTTTTCGATGCTGTTCGTTTCTAGGAAGTTAAAAAACGAATATATTTTAAGTAGAATTGAAAAACTTAGGATTCGATTGATCTATATAGGTTTGTGGCTTACTATAAGTTTGATTGTGAGGAGTCTGAATATCTATTTATATTTATATATATCATTATCGTCTCGTCTTGCCTTCAAATTTTGAGAAGTTTATTATGATAGGTAGTTCGCGGTTTAGCTGATTTGTTCCAATCCTGAATTGCTCTCAGAGTAAGCTGTAGTGTAAATAGAGATGAGGCGATAGAATGTTAGTATTTTTTGTTATATTAACTTTAGGTTTTGTATTTGAATTAGGTAAAAACGTATTAAAAATAGAAAGTAGACAAGTTTTTAATTTTAATATTAAATCTTGAAATGGTTATAGTTTAATATATAAGTAAATTATAACTAAGTTATATCTTTTTATATAATTGAATATTAATAATAAAACTTAATTACTTATGAAATCTACTTGAAGCAAGACTGTCGGAAGCGCTGCCCTTCTAAGTTGTAGTTAGGGTGGATTGCTGAGGCGAAATTCGTCGGAAGGCCTTTTCATGCATCAAGTACATGAATACATAACACTTGAGCTCGGCAGATGCGCTTTTCCCTTTTCGGTAATATAAACAGAGTATGGGTTTAATTCAATTTGGAAATAGATCTGCAGCCTGAGCGTTCAGCATGTAATCACCTCTGCTCAGTGTCTCTTGAAAGCAATAACACACATTTTACTAGACAATTTCTCCCTCGATCAGCCACTTCCTTAGATATGCCGAGCCTTTAGATCAAAAGAAAATTTTTACATACTATTTCTTAATCATCCCTGCCGTATTCAAATATTTTCTTGTCATAGTATTATAAGAATCCTCACAACGTGACCTAGCTCAGACTCTATCCCACATATTGAATTTTATCTTTTCCATTATAATACCTACACTTCTATAACAGCGCTTACAATAGACCTATCTCATTTCTGTTCAAACATGAGTTCGTGAAGATCGCTTTGCATCGAGGCGGATATCTAGGCCACGAGCTGTGTACATCAATCTATAATTTTAGTTTTAGATAAATATCTTTATAAATTTTAATGTAGTGTATTTAATATACGTTTGCTTGTATAAGCTTGCCACCGCTATTTCAATTTTTAATATAAAATTACGTCTCCCTTCCGGTCTTCCACTGTTTTTTGAAGCGTATGTATCATTTATTATCGCTCTTTGTGTATGCCTAAAGTGAATTATTAATCACGATCATGGAGAATAATACCAAGCTCGAATTATTCCGCCGACAATGACACGAAAAGCTTTTAATTAAATCGAATCCTAAGGCTTCTCTTGTTGTAGCTTTAGCCTCAACTACCCCACTTTGGACTAAGAACACAATACCTGTTACGACATGGTCTATGTATTAAGCTTTTTATAATAAGATATCTAGCCTGTTAGTCAAAGCAAGTCTTTATTTTAAGTTTTATAAGGATAATGATAAGACAAAATACACTCGAATGTGCGATATAAATATTATAGGCCGTTTTCTGTGTAATAAATGAGTATATAAGTCCAAAAGGTGGTCTAGCAAAATGATTGCTATTACAATTCGTCTTTATCCAGAACAAAAGTACAATACCAGGGTATACCATTAATATTGTAAAACTTGCAGCTTGTTAAGCCGACCAGTTTCAGACCAGTCATACACCAAGAGAATCGTTTACTAGATTAAAAAATAAAATAGAATTCGGGTGGAGAGGCCTCCATCATCCAACAAAAACAGAAGTCTTTATAACAGTCAACTTTATGAGGGTTGTAAAGCTAGGTACTACTCTAAATTAAGGAAGGATTGGGCTACTCGGCTAGAAATATTTATCCTTTCTAAGCTAATATATATAAATTAAGTTACTAATTAATTGTTAGGTTAACTTTATAGCGAGTTAGAGCTAGATGGTTGATTAAAGGAATACAAACAAAGAAATGAAACCCTATTTATATTATTCTCCAATCACGAAATCATACCAGTATAAGTGTATCTTAGGGCCATAACTATTCATAAATTACAAGATTTTCTATATCTCTCCTAATAGTATAACTTGTTAGAACAGCCAATTTCGGAAATAGTTTATCTTTTAGATATATATATTGTGTTTTCTCGCTCGTACCCGAAACGCAGTTTTTTTTGGTTTCTTACTAGCTTATAATTAGCCCTAGCCTATCATTAGATGTTATTTTATCACTTATCTAACTTAAGATAGCAACTGTTTTGGGTATGAGCTAAGAAATAATGTGAGTGTACTTGAGAGATAAACTGGTTTTGAATTCTGCTGTATATAGCTGATTATTGTAAATATTTGATTAAAAAAGTTAGAAACTAATAATAATTACTCGAAACAAGATTCATTATAATACTGAAGTAATCTATTAGATTGTTGGAATAAATAAATATATTTCTTCAAATATTATATCTTTAGTATTATATCTAGTAGGGAAAACTCCTGTCGTTTCCAGCTATAGAAACCCAATAAAAAAGACTCTACTCTTAAAAGCTAGAAATGAATGCAAAGGCCTAATCGAAGAATCTAGAGAACTGTAGGTGCTTGTGTATCTTGAAGTTAGAGTTAGGAATTAGTTGGCCGTTAAAGTTTGTGATTTAGTCTTTTCAATAGCGAACGAGGTTCTCGAGAGATTTATTGTTGGCTTTGAAAGGGTGATCGAGGGGAGTGAATTTGGCTTAAGTCTTGATAATAAGTTGAATAAGGATACCTATCTATAAAGTTGATCACCAAAAGAAGATATATTAATAATCTATTGTGTTGGTTTGTGAGTAGAAGAGGTAGACATTTCAGCCATATTGATTTTTAGATCCTTCTAAGCTTTCCAATAATAAAAAAATACCGTTACTTACACCGACTCATCGTAAATACTTAAACAGACACAAAAACCTGCAACAAGACGTCTTAATACATACTACTAACATTAAAATTAAGCTTTGAGAGAGAGATTAGATAAAACTTATAATCTATCCGATACATACCAAGCGAAGCCTATTCAGTCACCAAGACAAGCATACAACCAATAGAGGAAGTAAATATATCGTACCTATACCAAAAACTCAACCTACAATAAGCATTTAAATTGTCTCATATAATCCATCTCAACGTTACTTCTCAATAATCTCCATCGCTTCATCCTAAAAATATCTACCCAATCCATTCCAATTGTCTTAATAACTTTGTATTTTAGAACTAGATCAGCCTACAACTAAGCTGATTATCTAGATACAACTATAAGACACCTCCTCTTTCTCGAACACCCTCAAAAACAAATCTCAAGATCCTACAGACGAAGAGTTGGCTTTCTATTTACAAAAAGAGTAGCTGAAAACAGTCTCACATACTCTTAAGGATAGGCGAATAGCTATAAGTTTTGTAGCCGCGATTCAAACGGATAGGCGCATCTTAGCTAAAACCCAAATAGAAAAAAAGAGCGCATCTAAAGATTGAATCGTTGCATGTCAATAGATAGAAAGTAAATATCTTATCTCGCCCAATAATTTCGAGCCAAAAACAGCGGGTTTAGATGATAAGACTCTGGAAAAACTCGAGATTTTATATATATCCAGCTTGAAAAGATACTACAAAAGAGAGGAAGAAAACATAACTAGTACTGAAACTAGCCTTCCCAAATCATCTACTTAAACAGCTCGACGATTTTATCAATCACATTTACAAATAATTCAATATGTTGCCTGTGGAGATAATATAGAGTTCTTCAACATAGCGTGGGCCCCTTGTCAACATAAATATTATCGCTCTTATTTAAAAGCTCTTTTCAAAGCCTCAATAACAGACGAATCGCTATTCCCTCCAAAATACTACAACTAGTCTATTCATTTAAGCACGGCTCGTATATTTCTCAATTCTAATCTTGCCCAGCTATACGAGAAAAAAAAAGATTAAACTTAAAACACCAAACAGAGTATACTACTACTCTACTATATATTCTATCTTTATTAAGCAAACCCATATCGATAATAAAGTAGCCACATATCTAGAGTACTAATATATAACTTATATAACTTACAAAGAGCAAGCACATACAAGCAACTATTTAAATGACTCTGCTATATAACAGCTATTACTAGCAACACAAGAAAATAAATAGCAACGCTATTATTCCTACTAGCAACTAGTAGAACTAGATCACAATTGAAATCATATAACATCTATGCCCCTATCCTACCCTCACTACCCTACTTTCTAACAGTAAATAATAATAGCTGCCACTATAATACCCAATTCTATTATAATTATAAAAAGCAATAAAAACATTATAAATATAAACAATAAAACAAACATCGCCTCCTTACACGTACATACCAAATTATAAATAAAAAAGAAGATCATCTACAGGCTGCCCCTCCCCTACCAAATATCCATAAATATCAATTAGAAGAACAGATTTCGCCAGATATTAATGAAGCTCATATTCAAGGGACACAAAAAAAGCTACTTTTAGTTGTTTTAGTACTATCTTTTGTATAGAATCTTCGTAATATTTTAATCGCAAAAACAGTTCAGAAGCTTCGAGACAATCATAAGTACTAGCATAATCAATGGAAATTTATATGAGGGTCTCATCAATATAAAAAATATTCTTATTATCTATAAGAATATATATTTAATTATCATCAATACATACTACGAGCTTACAATCACTGCAGAAGAAATAGACTTTAGTTATTGTAAATACAAGATTTTTCTTACTCAATTATTTATTTACACTACCAAAGTATAGAATTAAATGTGCTCTCCATCATAACAGGGCTTTCATAGTCACAATCTATCATATTAGAAAGTAGTGTTATTTAATATCAGCAATAGTACTATAGTAGAGATCTTTAGCGTTCACAGCTTCTCAAATACAAATCTTATCAAAGAATATAAATATAGAGAGACTAACAAAGTACCGTAATCTTCAAATAGTTAAGTCCGCCTGCAGATACCACAACATTTTAATCACTAGCTCAATAGAAATAAATAGCCTAGACTCAACTAACATTAGTTCCTATATTAACAATTCCAGGCCCAGTTTACTTCATATATCTAAAAAAATAAAGAACCTAGAGCTATATTTAAATAGCTCTCAAGCCTTATCTCCATCCTCTATTTATAAACCAACAACTACCTAACTCTATCCTTGCAAATCTACTTACAATATAAACCAATAAGTTAAGATTAGCCAGAGTAAGAGGATTATACCATTTAGAGTTGGTAGACCTAGTTATCTACCCTTCCCAACATCGCTTCTATCCCTACCCCCAAAACAATATAAAACAAAAAAACTTTTATATTCTCTTTATACATAATTTGTAAAGTAGATATTATTTTCCTTTCTTTTATCTCTTTATATATAATTTAAAATAGACGTCTATCTTTTGTCTTTTTATTATTAATTTATGTATATAATACGTCGAATTTACAATCCTGGTGTCAAACTTCCTCCAAGGATAACCAATTAAGTTTTATGATGTGGATATGTGCTATTTTATACAAGAGTATCCAGTCAGCTAGATATATGGTTTGCCAGGAATGACACATTTTCCTTTTGCTAATATAGCTATATTTCTATATATAATAAACGACTAATATTAAAACTTGCTTTTGTCTAATTTCATAACCGCTGTATCTAGAACTTTTTAATAATTATTTTCTTTATCTTATTTTTCGTATACTTAAAATAAATAAAGATTTTGTGAAATTTATTTAAAAGCTAGTCGTATATTTAGAATTAACTAATTTGGATATAGACGTTGTACTTATTGCTGCTAGAGTAGAAGAACTTTTATTGGATAGAAATAGAATATTAGCCTAAGTAGGCTTGATGGCGACTGGGTTTTTAATTAATTCTAGTATTGCCTTTGTTATATTATCTCAAGGTATCTATTAGTAATCTGTTCGAGTCTTTTCAAACTAATACTCTCGAGATTTTATATTAAAGCTTAAATCTTGTGTTAACGGTATCCAACATTATACAGAAATTATAAAGCGTACTAGTATTAACAAGTATTTGAAATTTGATTCTCGGCCTGGCGCTCACTTGTCTAGCGTTTTTGTGATAGTAATAAGTGTCTTTATCGAAGCTATATATCTCAGGAAAAAATGCTTTATATCCGTGGCCAAGGGACTTTACTCTCTAGAGTAGGTCGTCTCTAGTAATCTTAGGAATGTGTTAAATAGATCTCTAATTGTACACAGCGTCTTAGATGAATAGCTTGATTAATTTAACTTGATAGAAATATTTAAAGACGAGTAGAGTAATTAGCTGTTTTTACCTTTTTTGGTAGATAGTGACCTCGTCTAGACTAATAAAATTGATGTTTAGAGTTAAGAGATTCTCTCTTTATTAGATTTTTTGACTACTTTGGATCTAGAGGATTTGTCTAACTTTAAAAGCCTTTATAATAATAATAGATTATTGAAAGATACTATTCTAGGTGGGCTTTTTTTTGCCAACTCAAGTTCGCAGTCTCCTTTAACCGAAGACTCAAGTCAACAGGTGTTAGAGAGGTAAGTCCTTGAGATTTATTATCCTTTTGCGCATTAGGGAATACACTATAAAAAACTCTATGAGATAGAGATCCTATCTGAGTAAGTTGAATAGTATACTCTTCCTTGTAGGGTAAACGATTATTTCTTGGTTAGTATTGACTTGTACTAGCCATATAGCTTCTTAGCTCAACCTACAAACCAATAATCTTTATATCAGCGTTTCCCACACAAACGAGAAAAATCTAGAGATATAGAAGTAGAAAAGAGAAAGTCTAGATATATTAATATTAGATTCAGATTATTACTATATCGAGAAGCTGAAATAGCTCGGGCTCTAGGTTTGCTGCTACTCGGAGACACTTATTTTAGACCCCAAATCGAGGACAAGCTACTCAATCTAGATTTAGAGATGTTTTCTAGTTTAAGTATCTTCTTAGCTCTAGTAGGTAGCTTTTAATTATTTGTTGCTCTTTGGGCGACTTTAAAATATATGAGAAAGCTGGTGGACTAAGGATCTAGTATTCAAAGGCGAAGATGGATATCATATAAGTTAACCATTTATGAATGCTTCGAAATTATTAGTGAAATTCAAGATAATATGATATTTCTCTAGATCTTATGATATAACTATATCCTGCATTTCTACTAATGCACCTGTAGTCCAATAGGGCGAACCTCAAGATTCGCTATTAAGTTAATGTCCAACAATGAGGTTATTGGCTAACCAAGAGTAAGAGACAACCTGAGGAAGATTGAAGCGGCTACAACAGTTAATAAAATAATAAGAGATTTTTTTCTAGACCTAGAGTATAACTTAGTTATTTACAAGAGCAGGTGTTGAAAAATGTTGGGATTTCGAAAATTTGGATAACGTTTATATATTCTAGTAGACTGTTTTGAGGATGTTGTTCTAAGCTTACTTTATTTTGATCAATCCGGTGACGTGGTGAGCTCTATAATTATCGAAAAAATGTGAGTTGATATTACTATAGAATTGTGATAAAATGTAAACTAATTATATAAGTATTTTTGGTCTGGTGGATGAGGTATTTGAAAGTTTTGTGAAGGTTTTTGAAGAATTGTAAGGAAGTCTTCTTTGGGAGATTAGTAAGATAGCAAAGCAAGTTTTTAATTATATTTTTTACGAGAATACGAGGAGGAATAATCTTTTTGTTTTAGAAATATTGGTATCGGAAGAGATCTTGAAGTTGTTAAAAGGCTTGTAGAAGTTTAGAAATCTTTTCCAATAGTTATATTTCTTTTGAAAGGGTAAATGAAATTTGTATTGCTGTTTTCAGGATATGATAAGGAGGAAGGAGCTCGTACATGATAGTAAATCTATTAATCTATTTTGTTATGTGTATTGAATTGAATTAGCACTTTGTTTATAATGCCATAAAAGGAAAAGGGTATATCGAGACGCTGCTAATAGCCAGTTTTTAAGGAGGCTACTAATTAAGTGTTAAGTAGCAAATATTCTTTCTTTATTACTAGCAACAAAGACTACCCCCTTATGTGAGATATATCTGGTTACCACTTCTCTCTATAGTATAATTTATAATGTGTATAATGAATTTGCCCGTTAATTGAGAGTATATAAGAAATTTAGATATAGTATATCAAGTGGGTGGGATAATTAAAGCTAGTAGTGTATTGATATGGTATGCGATTGAGCTTATGCTTATTATTGTAATTGTAGTACTAGATAGGTTATCTAGAGAAAAGGCGGTCTTCAAATTTAAAGTCATTAGAGATTCTAATATGTGAGTTTTATAAGATTATCTCATACAAGTTAAGTCGTTCAGCATCAATACCAACCATCTAATATGCGTTTTTAAAGATAGGAAAGTTTACCCCAAAATTCGATCATCGACGGCTATCTATAGATATACTCACCCTATTACCTATCAAGATATGTTATATAGATCAGAGCGTATAGTTGAGATCTGATTATAAATCCTATCTTATAGAATTCTAAATAAAGTATAAATAGTACGTTTTAAAAAGATATAAATATATAACTAGACCTTTTTAGCCTTTATATCAAATTCTATATTAACCTGTAAATACGAATATAGAATCTCTGGAGACTTGTATAATTCTATGTTAGTCGTAGCTATATATTTATAATAACTATTGAAATCATAATTTCTAAGTAAAAAAAGTAACTTGTCTAGTAAATGCAAATAATACTCTGTCCACCATCCCATATAATTCTTTTCCTAATTATTACTTTGAATATTTTATACTGTGTATTTATAATGTTGTTATCCTCTTCAACGAGATGCGCCGATGAAGCGAATATAATCGTTTTATTAGTTTGAAGCCTAGCAACTTGAGAGAGACCTTTTCTAGTACTATTGGTCTAATGTGGAGCTAGTTCACCACCTATCGAAACATGTTTTTTGATTGTCTTGTACTATTTAGAGCTTGTAAATTGGTGGATTATAGTCAACGAGTAGAGGTCAATTAATTAGGGTGAGATCGTTGGCTCTTGTGTGGAAATGATTATACGTACTCTTAAGTGTTGTTGCTGGCGGATAATAGTTAGGAAAGTCTTGGTAAATATTTTTGTAGTGAATATATCGATTATATACTACCCGCTAATATTAATAAATAATTAGGATATCTTAATAAGAAGAATTCATCTTGTGTGCCTCATCAGCTACAATCATCTTTCCTCGGGAAAGGTGAGTGTAGAGGAACAAGTCAATAGCGATATGGAATAGAATATAAGTAGTATTTTGATTGACGAAAGGGTATGACAAGTCCAAGATAGTGACATCGTCGTTAATAAAGTAGTCACTTATATCTGTGTTAGTAAGGTCGAGATAAAAGTCAAATAGATCTAATCTTTAATATAGAAAAGATGTCTGAGAATGACTAAGCTTAAGTTTATTCAAACGGCCCCTAAAGTCAAAATAATCAAAGTAACCACCGCTTTCCATCGCCATTTCCCAAAGGATCCGAATAACCTATACCATATAAAAAGGGATACCGCCAAATTAAGAAACAGACATAAACAACAACATCATACTTATATTGAGGTGTTTAGAGTAAAACTTAAACAATTAAATCTCGATATTAGAAATCTAGAAATACATACCCCTAAAATTAGAAAGATTTATTAGAGAGACAAAGACACACAATAGGACCAACTATTCATAAGCATATTACAATAGAGCACTAGCTAGAAAGACAACTTCGCTAGGCTGTGAGCTCGTTGTTAATATATACTCGTCAAACTACAGCACAAAAGTCGATATAGACTGGTTCAGGATTCCCAATTCCAACAGACTCATAGAGCAATTCTCTAAGGTAATATCAATAACTGGTGGTCTATGGGTAGGATAGAAAACATACCGATCATGCAAGCCATAATATACGACTTGCCACTCCCTTACACGCCGCAAACAAAGACAGAAAATAGAATATTCACATTCAACATTATTCTACAATCTAATAATTCATTCCCACTAACAATATTTCCAAACAGCATACATTAAGAAGGCAAAGAATATCCAAGCCCTTCTAGCAAAGAAGATACTAAGATAACATATTCATTAAGTACATCATTCATTACCTCTTCTCTTTAGTCTTCAATAAAGCTCAAAAATTACTACTATACCTCCAAGGAGGAGAAGGACTAAGAAATCCCCATTTCCCTCCTATAGAAATTGCCAGCAAGGTGATCTTTAAATTCTGCCAGATATTTAGAATACCGCAAATTCAGACAAAAAGAGAATAGAAAAAGAAACTCTACTTTGTAGACAGCTATTAACTATGCGGCCAATATCACTATCAATAACCAAGTTCGCTACCTCAAAGTTATCAAAGACTGCGTCGAGACAACCATAAGATTGTTAACCTCTATCTACATAAAGCGCATTAACCAAAGCCAGTTATATTATACCACCCCTCTAATATTTTCCGAGACATACCAGATAATACAAGATACTAGACCTGACCTTAAGACCGCTATAAGAGAGTAGAAATGAACAACAATATACTTTAGACTTAAGCTAATCCTTCGATTTCAATTCGATTGTCGCTTCTCAACATTAACTCAAATTAACTCGCATAGCTTAAACTATCTTTAAAAACTAGACATATAAGTTAAAGTAATATACTTACCTGTCCACAAATACTCTAATAAAATCTACTTAATTCAGGTTCTTATTCAAATATTTTGTCTTGATAGCTTCCCAATCAATTAGCTAGTTTTATAAATAACGACTATAGATAAAGTCACCAATCGCCTTCCTAAGAAGAACCTCAATCCACTTTTTAGATTTTCGCGCCATTTTTGATAGTTGCTCCAAGAGATAAAAAGAACCACAATCGAATAATAATAGAAGAAGAATTAGCAAAGTATATAAGAGACGTAAATACAGCAATAGAAAAAGTAGTTACAAGATATGAGTAGTAATTGGCGCTTTAGTACCATGTACCATACGTCGCACGAAATCACAAATACAGCAATCAAACCTACACATTACTTGGACGCTAGCACCAAGTAAACTAGATATATATATATACATCATTACTATCAATAGACTTTTCAAGATGATTGCAGATAAACCTAGCTATCAAATTTAGTCAACATAACTATCTCTTACTAAAACTTAGATCGTGACCGCTCATTTAATATAGTGAAAACAATAGCTTAAAACTTACACCATACCAATAAAATACATATAAAGATACATACGCCAACATACATAAAAGCCCGACGCAGCGCGACAAGCGACACTCGATTCGGAACATACAGTAAGACTTACTCAAGAGAGTGAATATTGCGAACTATCAGACAACCTAGATTCAGATTGGCTTTCCCTTTTTAGATATTATAAACATAGCAATATTTTAATTCCATACATAAAGATTACATTACAAAAATATAAGTATGTGTATTTTCATTTACCCTGACCCCTTACAATAATAATCTGCCACAAGCTGGATACTAGATCACGTTTCCATACACCTAAAAGCTGCTACAGACAAAGAATAATATACATGGATACCCTATAAACTAGTTACAGCCAACAAAGACTTAAGGCCGAACACCACATTAGCCCAACATCACTATTCCTAGCCATTTTATCAAGCTGCCCTCACCTAGATTACCTTCCTATACCCCTCTTCAATTTCTATAAGATACTCTCTTTTACTGTACTCCTCGTCTCTCTTACTTCTTATACAACCCATTACTTCTGACACGATAATCCACCATTTCATCATTATTAATATACTTTAAATCTTCACCATAGTAATTTTCATACATCTCCCCTCGAACAAAAAAATCAAGGTTTTCGAGACTTCTGTTCTCGGACAAACCTATCATTTTACCAACCAAGCTTTAATTCACAAGGCTCTTCAAGACCCCAATATCTTCAACCACCACAGTCAAAAGACCCTCACATTAGTTGGCAATGCGATACTTTGCTAGTTTCTCGTTGATCAAGGCCAAGAGAGGAACAAAACTCTGGGTAAGACCCCCTCCCTTAACAATAAATATTTTGCACGTATACTTAACATAGTATCATCAGCAGAGGAGATTCAGAACGTTATTATCAAGGTGGCCTCCAATGACAATCTATATAACCAAGACATTACCATTAGACTTGACCCTTTCATCGTGAAAAACCCGGGCCAATAAGACAAAACAGCCGAAAAGAAGACCATACCTACCACCATAGAAGCCATAATTAGCACAGTTTTCTATAATTCCACCAAAAACGGCAATAATCTCGAAAAGATTCTCACTACTCTCGGCCTCACCTAGCCCAAATAATCATCCCCCTACCTTCAATCGTCCTTTCTTGTCATAGAGACATTAGAAGGCCTCAATTAGGGGAAAAAGAGGATCCGTTGCGAGGCTAAACTTTTTTCATTCAGCAATAAAGTAGCCTATAAAGTGACCTCTATATCACAGCACTATTGAATAAACTTTGTACTTTTTGCAATAGACCCCTCTTACCCTCTTATGGCGGCTTCCTCATATCTCCATAGCTAGGAAGAATAATTTGAAGACTATATTTTAGGTAATTTAGAGATAGAAGGAATAGAACTAGCATTTCATATATCAATATTGAAAATGAAAATAAAATAGCGACACTAAAAACATCTCCTTAAATAGTGATTTCTTTATCTCCTATAATAGTGTAAAGTATCTAGTACTCCAGCTGTGATTTATAGATTTCATCCAATAGATCCTCAAAGAGATATCTAGATTCAACATTCAGCCATACTACAACACAAGATAGTCTTACTAGAACCCGACAACAATTCCAAGATAAACATAGTTATACCCTCTTACCCTAGTCTTACTATAACGTCCAGAGATATACATACATAATTAGTAAATACAACTGGAAGAGGGCATAATTATACTATCATCACCTAATAATATTATTCTCCAAACTTGGGCATTTTATTACCTAGAGGTTTCAATTTTTTATGTTTTCTAAATAGCTTATCGATTATACTTTTATATTTCTCGCCTTACGAGGTGTTGTAAACTTCCCTTCAACCGACTAATCAGTACAGTGAAAGCTTTGAGGTTATCTGAAGCTTACCTGCCATTCTCGAGCATGAATAAATTGATCCAATAAAGAACTTTTTCTTATAATTGTTTTAAGACATTTTACTCATCATAGTCCATGATAAATAATGACCTTTTTGAATTAAAGATTTATGTAGAGACTAGTCGAATAATCGTCTAGTTGATATAAGGCAATAAGATTTTATAGGCTTTCAGAGAAAATGATCGGTGATCGTCAAATCGTTGAGCCATTTTCAATACGTTATATAGTAGGGCTCTTTAGAGTCTTCTAATCCACTAAAATCCCGTAACACCAAGTTCGGGATCACCGCGGCCCAGAGAACTTTGCTTAAAATGTAACCTTCGCGTCCCGCCAAGACGATGATTCATTGAGAGATGTCAAAAGCAAGGTATACTGTATAAACATGGTGACTTAAATGGTAACCCCCATCCCGGTGACATGAAATGCCCTGTGTGATGAAACGCCCACCAGGTACCTCCACATTCGAGCGCCGTCATTCTCAATCCATAGTTTGAAGATTGCCCGAGAGCAGTAGAAACAATGATTATGTGATTTCTTATTCGATCTTTTTTCTTTTAACAAAGATTACAAACTGTTAAAGTGGCGGATTACAGGACGGCGCGCGCTACTAGAAAATGTACTGTTTACTACTATGACGCCAAGATCATCCACAAAAGCGTCTGAAATGAATAGGAAAGGCGACGTTGGATTGATTCGCCTACCTAGCGACCTATATTGACTTTTTATATCATCAAAATTATGTTACCTGAGAATATACCAGTTTTGGTGGAACTCTTGGCAGTAGAAAGGTACATAAGACAAGATTACCGACATAGCGAATACACGGAAAGGAAACAATCATGTAACTTGATGTATGAGAAATACTAGCGCCGCTAAACGGAACAGCCGCCCCACAACCCTGTCCGCACGTAAGAGATGGCCTGCTTGAAGGAAAGATAATGCTAGAAGTACTTCCAGACCGCAGCCCGCTGCAAACTATGTGTTTTTACAGTGCTTCATGGGATATTACCAGTATAAACTTATGTCTCCATGTGAGCTTCTGAAGCCTCTTGACGATTTACGTGTTGATCTAGGAAGTCTAAAGAATGTTGAGACTAGCCAATGGTTTGGAATGCTCTCGTCCAAGCACCTTCTCTCGTATATATTGATTTTTCATATTACCATAATCATTTTATGTGAGGATATACCAATCTTGGTGGAATTCTTGGCAGCAGCAAGGTACATAGAATAAAAGGAAAATACACGAAGGGAACCATCATGTAAACTTCATGTATAAAAAATACCGCCGCGGCGAAGCGGAATAGATGAAAAGATGCCCTATAACCCTTTCCTCGAGGAGATGGCCAGCTTTGAGGAAAATAAGTCCAGAAGTATTTTAAGACCGCATCAAACTATTAGGGTATAAAGAGCTGTAGAAATGAAAAGCAGCTGCGAGGGGAGAATGCGCTGATACAGTGACGTCCGTTATTGCCTTCCATAGCGGAGGTACATGCGATGTTATTTCGAGCCCTAATCACATGACCTGAAAGCTGAAGAATATTACTGCGTAGAGATACCGTTCTGAAAGTACACCGTAACAGTACCGAGTCTTCGCCTGATACCTGTATGAAAGTTACACAAGTCTCGAACTGAGGGGCTTGGCAGACTGGAATGTTCGATGCAAATGGAGCAAACTTGGGTCCTGCAATCTGTCCTCACTCCTCTTCGCTTCTTCCCAACGTTGTACAACAGATACCCTGGTGTTGTTGATCTCAGCTTTGATAACCAAAGCTCGTCAGTAAGGTTTCTGCTATGATCTCCCCTGTTATTCTAGCTTTGTGTCTTATTGGAGATGATGGACTGCGGCTAACCACTTCCGGTTCTACTTTAGGCGACCCCTCATTCTGACACGACGTATATGATGACCAATAGTCATTCCGGTGGCGATGCCTATCAGCCTCAGATAGATGATCCATGGGACGAAGACTCGCTATATGCCCCCACTCCCGGTTACCTTGGTCGGACACCCTCTCTCCTCTCCTCTCCTAGCCCTACCCGGGATTGTACCACGGATCGACTACAGTCAAGCCAGCTAAATTTCCTTCCCTTCGCCGAGTGGGAAAAAGGTGATGAATACGATGAGTATCCTCCTCATTATGTTTGCTACACAATCGCCTGGAAAATTGTTCTCAACCGCAAGACGGTGGGTAAAGTAACCGAAGACGACTTGATCGTAGCCCCTAGTGATTACTGGGACGGAACATTGAAGGCAAATGTTGAAGACATGTTGCAAATGAAGAAGAAGCGTAGCCAACGCGTTCGCTCGGAAGGCACAGCTGTTACTGTGTCGGTCAACGACAAGTCTTTGAAGGATTTTGAGAAATTCTATAGCTCTACTAACATCGATTGGAAGCCAGTGGAAAAACAGCTACGTAAGTGGAGCAATTTGCTCCGTATGGGCAAAAAGATTAGGGTTCTCATTGCCTTCATTTACGGCCACGATGATGACGAGCAGGCAATGCCTGCATCTCGGAGGGCTGAGAAGAGAGGCCGTGTGTCAGCAACTAGTAGGATGCTGGCTGAGCGTGAAGCACGTATTGATGCGGAAGAAGATGCCACCGGGTGGCCTTCAACCTGGAGTCTCGTGTACGATCGTATGCGATGTGTCATTCGCTCATGTCCACTCATGTCTGATTGGTGCTGGGAGGACCCAAAGGACAAGAAACATTATAAGCTCAGGGCCCCGCACCTTGAACGACTCATCGATCATGTTGACGAAGGTGCTAGTCTAAATGACCATGATGATGTCCCAAGTGATATCCGTCGAGACCTCATTTTAGAATGCCAGACCGGCAAGAAATCTAAAAAGGGGGAGCGATGTGACTACTGGATTGTCATATCCTCCGATTAGCATCAATGTTCTCCCAGCTCAATCCGCGCATGCTTCGACAACTGCTTTGTTACCTTCCAGGCCACTTTCTCGTGAAAGTCTTGTGATCCCTGGATCTCGAGAGCAGGCTGTGAGGGAATACTGTAACTGGCTGGAATCACGCGCCAATGACAAAGATTACAAGGCCGATTTCCGAAAAATATGCCAGGTGACTTTGGAAAATCGCCTAGATCTTGAATTGATCCTCGACGAGCCTGATGCTGGCTTCTTCGTTCA
Organism: Penicillium brevicompactum; assembly: GCF_028827555.1. Lineage (NCBI taxonomy): Eukaryota > Fungi > Ascomycota > Eurotiomycetes > Eurotiales > Aspergillaceae > Penicillium > Penicillium brevicompactum. The sequence goes on along the minus strand of NW_026623212.1, from coordinate 2,333,538 downwards.
GCGAGGAATTCAAATTGGAACTGCTCGTCCTTTTTTGCGCGACATCATCGAATGGGCTACAGTTATGAGCCGGAACAATACGCATGAACAGACCTCTGGGGAGATTCTTGACGTTGCTGGGTAGAATCAATAGCTGTTATATTTAGGTATTCCATGTGGGCTGGTTCCACAAAGGATTGACTAACAGCATGTTGTGTATTCGTTTCGGTTCAGGCGTATTTGTGTCTTTCTCGGTTCAAGTAGCTCACATTATTGTCATGCAAGATTGCTGTGTTTGAATTATTTACGCGATGTATGATGCCACTGGGTACAAGCTGTGGTCTGGTCTGCTGCTTTGCTTGTCAATATTTCAAGCGCCTAGACAGCTTCCAACATGTACCTTTCCAAGAGACATAGCTCCAACTCTCGAGAGACTGCTTATGGCTGGCCATCTACATAATAAGTGCAGACGAACCCCGGAATTCACGGAACAGAAAGGACCAGATAACATTTAGCAATGCAATGTTACTGGCCACTGATGGAGTTTCATTGGTGGTTCAATCTTACGGGACTACTTCGTGGCTCTTTGATAGTTGAAGTAAAAAGATTTGCTTATCTGGAACCATTTCGGTGTCCATCTCGATGAAACGTGAAGGTCGAGGCTGGCTTCGTCATATTTCACCCAGGTGTCCATGAATAGAAATGAATAGTAGTGGACGCTAACGCTTCTTGACATGTTCAATTGAATATCATTCTTGAATTGTATCACTATGCTATATACTTATTATTTGCAAAGACGCTTTTACAGTATGATATAATCACGACCTGAGATAATAGACTCAAAAGAGACTGAGCAAGGCAGGAAAACCAAGAGGCCCACCGCCTCCTGATTAACAAGTCATGTGACGAATGATCTCAACCCCCTCTCCCCGCAAGTTTCAGATCCTCCTGGTTCACCGCAACTTGCTTTTTGATGACAGAAAAGCAAAAACGACAGCCACCCATTTATTTACCACTAGCATTTGTCATATCGTCATTCTGATAATTGAGCGACAATAATGGAGCCAGCGAGTTTTGCGATCGGGCTTGTAGGACTTGTCAGTCTCTTCAATACATCCTTGGACATTCTCGACAAATTTGACTCGTGGCGAGACTGCGAAGACGAGTCCCAAGCATTGATAGCTCGATTCAAAGCCCACAAGCTTCAGCTGGAACGATGGGGCCAGGCTGTTGGGATAGAAAATGGAATCATGTCAGCTAAGCATGATAAGCTTCTTGATGATTCGCGCACATTGAGGACAGTCCAGGATCTCCTTTCAGCGATCGTCTACATCTGTGGCCCTGACGAACCGCCACACATTCCACTGGACTCAAAAAGACAAAAGCTGAATTGGACTCTACGAGCCAAGAAGAAACGAACCACGCAAGTTGAACAATTCGCCTCGATCGTGGAGATCCTCCATAGCTTGGTTCCCATCGAAAAAGACGGGGTCTCAAGATACGACGACTCATTTCAGAGGGCTAACTCATCAAGACACATGAATAGTACGTCTTAAAATATGTTGCTTTTGAGGATGATTTGACCATTCCATCAGATGCCTTCCAGAGTCACGGAGATTGGGTAACGGATATGAAACGCATTTTGAGTAATATAGAGAGCGAGATTGAAGGTCGGTTTCTATACGATAAATTACAATATCTTTACTAACAAAGAAAAGTCGAGACACGACGCGATTTACAAAAATGGCTACTGGGAAACTATCTTCCGAACGACCGCTACGAGACGTACAAAGAGAAGCGGTTGGATGGTACTTGTGAATGGATCATATCTCAACCATGGTTTCGTGACTGGTCTTCTCCTGATTTCCCAAAAGGATCTGCTAAGATTCTTTGGATCAATGGCCCTGCGGGATTTGGAAAGACTGTGCTATGCACAAAAATTATCGATCATATGTCCTCTATTGCAAAAGGCCCTCTTGGCCATTTCTTTTTCTCTGCAGACTTCGAAAGACATGACCCCTTTACGGTGATCAGATTGTGGGTATCCCAAGTGGTATCTCATCCAATAGCATTCAAACTGGCTCGTGAAATGTGGGCTATTCAGCAAGGGCCAAATGCAACGCGCACCGATCTCATGAAACTCTTGCGAGCGATTGTGACTGCCGTTCCCGGGTGTACATTCGTCGTGGATGGGTTAGATGAATGTACTTGGCAGAAAGAACATCAGCAGACTGGAGGAAACGAAACAATCTCTGGCTTTATGGAGGCCTTGAGGAAAATTACTGAAGGCGCAACTACTCGCCTGATGATCACAAGCCGCGATGAACCGGAAATACGAAATCTATTAAGCGTCCATGCGCACCACTGCTTAATGACCGAGCATAAAATTACCTCTGAAGATGTTCAAATTGATGTCGCATCGTATTCACGAAAGATTGTCTACCAGGAGCTGAAAAAGAGCACGGAGGCTGCCAAGAACACTCTCACTCAGAAATTGGCTGAACGATGTAGCGGTCAGTTCCTTTGGGTGACAATGCAGCAGGAATCCTTGCGCCGCAACAGTTGGAGAAGTCAGAAGGAGATAGAGCGAACAATCAACACCACGCCAAAAGGCCTCGAAAGGGTCTACGAACAGAACTGGATCAAAATTTTGGAACTTCCGGAGGAAGATCGCGGTCGATCACTTTCCTTGCTGCGCTGGACGGCATTTTCCCAGCGGCCACTGACTGTCAATGAAATAACCGAAGCCCTTCTTATTTGCGAGACCCGCGATGAAGTGAGAATAGACGAGCTGCCAGAGGTCATTGACATGGACTACATTGAAAACGGGATATCATACTACTGCGGATCACTTCTCGAGATTAGAGGCCCCCAGGAGGAAAGCGAAGATGGGGTCAAGACAGTGCATTTAGCACATTTCTCGGTGAAACAATACTTGCTCCACAAAGCTTCAAGAGCCAGGCTTTTACATCTGAACGGTGCCCTGGGTTATTTTGCAGAATCGACTGAGAACACTTTGCTAGCCAAGATGTGCCTGCGCTATGTGAACTTTTTAGCAACACGACGAAAAGGTCCTCGGATAGAGCATGATCGATTTCGTGGATTTTTCTTGGATTACGCCGCAGGCTCATGGCAACAGCATGCCTGTATCGGTGAGGCAAAGGACGGCGAGCTAATATCGTACACAAATCGTCTATTTGACATAAAGGGGCCAAGCTGGACTGCGATGAGGGAATGGCTTGATCGAGACTATACAGAAGGTGGAAGGAAACAGTCAGGAATCGAACACAACCCAGCGGGGCCGGTGTATTATGCGGCATTACTCGGTCTAGTCGACACACTGAGCTTTTTGATGAATGAACGAAAGCATTCCGCCGATGAGACAGGTCCTCTGTGAGGAACAGCTTTAGTAGCGGCCAGTGAGAAGGACCATTTAGAGGTGGCCAGAATTCTCCTTGAGAAGGGGGCAGACCTTACAATAGTGAACAATGATAGATGGACACCAGTGAACATTGCCTCATCAAACGGCCATCTCGAGGTGGTCAAGCTTCTCCTCGAGAAGGGGGCGGATCCTAAAACTGCGAACAATGCCGGATGGACTCCAGTGAACTCAGCATCAGAGCATGGTCATCACAAGATAATCAAGCTTCTCCTCGAGAAGAGGGCGGATGCTAAAACTGCGAGCAATAATGGATGGACACCAGTGAACATTGCCTCATCAAACGGCCATCTCGAGGTGGTCAAGCTTCTCCTCGAGAAGGGGGCGGATCCTAAAACTACGAACAATGCCGAATGGACTCCAGTAAACTCAACATCAGAGCATGGTCATCACGAGATAATCAAGCTTCTCCTCGAGAAGAGGGTGGACTTGACAATCGCGAATAATGATGAATGGACACCAGTGAATACTACGTCACAGAACGGTCATCTAGAGGTGGTCAAGCTCATCCTTAAGAAAGAGACAGACCTTGCGATTGCGAGCAATAATAGATGGACACCAGTGAACATTACCTTATTAAACGGCCATCTCAAGGTGGTCAAGTTTCTCCTCGAGAGAGAGGCGGATCCTAAAACTGCGAACAATACCAGATGGACTCCAGTGAATATCGCGTCGCAGAATGGTCATCTAGAGGTGGTCAAGCTACTTCTTGAGAACGGGGCGGATCCTACAGTCGCGAGCAATAACGGTACGACACCAGTCCATACAGCCTCATTGAACGATCATTTCAAATTGGTTCAATTGCTTCTGGAGGAGGGGGTCAATATCGGTATCCCTGACATTGATGGATTAGTACCTCTGTATTCAGCCTCAGTTGATGGACATCTTGAGGTAGTCAACCTTCTCCTAAACCACGAAGCGGATAGCAGAGTCACTGATAATGATGGATACACGCCCCTCTATACTACCGCACAAAATGGATCTCTTGAGATATTGAAACTACTCTTGGTGCACAAAGCAAGTTTTATGACTAGACATAAAGGTGGATGCACACCTTTGTATACCGCATCAGACAACGGTCATCTCGAAGTGGTCAAACTACTTCTCGAGGAAGGGGCGGATGCCACAGTCGTGAACGATAACGGATGGATATCACTAAATTCAGCCTCATGGAATGGCCATCTCGAGGTAGTCAAGCTTCTCCTCGAGAAGGGGGCGGATCCTAAAACTGCGAATAATGTCGGATGGACTCTAGTGAACTCAGCATCAGAGCATGGTCATCACAAGATAATCAAGCTTCTCCTCGAGAAGGGGGCGGATCCTAAAACTGCGAGCAATGATGGATGGACACTAGTGAATATTGCGTCACAGAACGGTCATCTAGAGGTGGTCAAGCTTCTCCTCGAGAGAGGGACTGACATTATGACGAGAAGTAAAAACGGACGAACGCCAATTTATTCAGCCTCGGCGAACGGCCATTTGGAGGTCGTCAATCTTCTTCTTGAGAATGGCGCCAAATCGCACGATCACGATGTTCGGTTATCCATGCCTCTCCATGTAGCCTCAGCGAATGGCCACCTCAAGGTAGTCAAGCGACTTCTTCGTTCATCAGGTACGAAAATCGACACGTGCGATGACTGTGGTCGTACTCCTCTCTTTCTTGCCGCTGCAAGAGGACATTCCGACCTTGTACACTTGCTCATTTCACAAGATGCGCTTATGAATATGCAAGACCGTTACATGTCTACTCCTCTCTGTTCCGCAATCCGGAACGGACACGAGGATGTCGTCCGTCTACTACTTCCATTCGCAAAGACAGCAGCTGGATTTGAGGATGCTTTGGGTAAAAACCTCGTCTGGTGGGCGAACAAGACCGGAAATGTCAACATTATCGAGATTGTGGATCAGTGGGCTCAAAAGATGAATATTAAGATTCATGAAAATGATCTCGCTTCGCAAAACGCAGTGGCTCCGTCGCGACGACTTTCTCGATGGTGTGATGTTTGCACCCGTGCCATATCTTCGCTCTGCCCTTGGTACCGTTGCAACTCTTGTGATGACTTTGATATATGCTTAGAATGCCATGGATTCGGCATTGAATGCTTTGATGCCTTTCACGGATGGACGTTTCGCGATTTAAACAGCTCAAAATGACCTTTTCAGGTACAACCAGTAGCTATGAACCGTCTTGCTTTCCCTTCGTTTGTTTATGAGAAAGAAAGACCACAGGACATTACATTTCTGTTTGCTGTATTTGTCTTCATAGGCGTCCGCTAGGAGCCTGAATATGCGTCTCAAGGCCACATGAGTCCATAAGTTGAGTCAATTAAAAAACGCCTTGTTTTTTATAACGTGTGTACTTACTTATAGTCACAATGTTAAAGCAACTAGGTATACTATGTCGCTGTAATCTTAGATAGTAAACGTTGATTTTGGAGAATATATATCATTGATGTGAAGGTTATACGTTGTCAGGTGTAATGCCTGTCAACTCGGTAAAAGGAAGGATAAGAATAGACGTCGATACGGTTACGAATCGATAGTAAAAGGAGGGAATTCAATAGTATTGTCTTATTGAATACAAGATTGATTCTTGATCAGAATCAGAGAGGAGCCTCCTTTCCCCCTCCTAAATACCCAATCCATCGAGAGAGCCATTAAGTCCTGTAAGCTATAAGAAGTCTACGTCGATTCGTCATCGATTTGTATGATGTTTTGATCCTTTTCGGTAGTCTCCTGATCCATGAGCTCCGAACCCCTGAGGCATGAGTTCTCATTGCCTGGAATATCAGGCATCCATTGTCACAGGGAAGTATGGAGAAGAACCCTGTTATACTATCGTATCTACATTAACCACAATTCCTAACGCTTTTACTGTCTGACGATTAAGACTGATGTAGCCTAATTTTGTAGTCTGATCTATATGAATTGTAATATCTCTACTTCGGTATATTGACAAATCCTATATGACCACCTAGATGTCGTTACTATTAAGATCTTGTAACGGGGTTCTCCTCCATACTTCCCTGTGACAATGGATGCCTGATATCTCAGGCAATAAGAATTCATGTCTCAGGGGTTCGGAGCTTATGGATCGGGAGACTATCGAAAAGGATCAAAACGTTATATAAATCGATGACGAGTTGACGCAGACTTCCTATAGCTTATAGGACTTAATAGCTCTCTCGATGGATTGGGTATTTAAGAGGGAGAGATGAGGCTCTTCTCTGATTCTGATTAAGAATCAGTCTTGTATTCAATAAAGACAATACTATTGAATCCCCTCCTACTTACCATTGATTCGTAACCGTATTGACGTCTGTTCTTATCCTTCCTTTTACCAGGTTGACAGGCATTACACCTGACAACGTATAACCCTCACAGATCTGGATTTCCGACTCTTAAATATTTTTCATCTCCGTTTATATCCTTTTTATTCCCTTGTGTACGGACAGTGAGGCTTTAGCAGAATCTGTACTCATCGCAATTTAAAATATAATTATAATGACTCTACGAGATAACTACTAATCAACGAGCATCGTTTTGGGAGAAGACTTTAATCGCTATCATCTAATGTGGGGTGGTAACTGTATCTAATCACGATTTATTGAAGACGCTAGTGATCTGATCGCCTTTTTTCAAGCGAATAGTCTTTATAGCTACTTGCCTTGGGTAATTGTAATCTACTAGTTGTTTAGTGATTTAGGGAGGAATTCTACTATCGACTAAATAGTAATAGATTAGTTAGAGTTACTAATTAAATGTCACCTTTATCATAAAAACTATGGATCTAATCATCGTGTCATATACTCTAAATTGTATTTTTAAGTTTATAGCAAGCAAACCCTGTAGACAAGGAAAGCTTACAAACGTGTGAAGTGGAATAAGATTAGTAAAGAAGTAATATGGTGTATTAGCTTATAGAAAGAAATTAAAACTTGACTAGTATTTGATGAGGTTATCTAAAACCTTATAGAGGCTATAACGGCAAGTGTTAATAAGTTTATATCTGATATATATCTAATATTATATTTTAAATAGTGGTTTATATTAGATCTAAAAGTCTAATAAATCAAAGTTAACTAACTATATTAAAGATGGCAAGAAAATTGTAAAATACTTAGATAAAATTATCCTTACTTTATAACTACTTTCTAAGAGATATAATAAAGCTAACAAACATAGACTTAGACTATTAAAAAAGCTAAAATATTATATTAAAAGCAATTTCTAGATAAAGCTGGAGAGGGAAAACTTTAGAAAGTAACTATTTATATAAAACTAAGAAAGACGTAAGGTTATGTTTTAACACTAAAGGTAGACAACTAAGAGCTTATCAAGAACGAAGACAAGGTATAAGCTTTCTTAGATTCCTTCTTTTCTCTAATAGATATCCTCAAGGCTAACTCGATAATATTAGCACTATTGGGGCTCCTGTAATAGCCTTTTATTACTTTAGATATTAAATAATTACTTCAAGTAATAAAAGAGACTATCGTATCAAATAAAGATAAGTTGTTAATACTTTTATGGAAGTACTTATAGGTCTATCTAAAAAATAATATTACTAGGATTTTCAATGTATTATTAAATCTAGGGTATCATCTAAAATAATAGCGAAATATAAAAATTGTGATACTGCGAAAACCTAGAAAGCTAGATTACTTGGTTCCTGGAGCCTATCATCTAATCTTATTTTTCAATATGCTAGGAAAGCTTTTTGAAGTTATGATAGCCTAAAGGTTCTTATACCTCGTAAAGAAATATAGACTACTACTAGATATTTAATTTGGTGGATAGCTAAAAAGAATTATCGAGTAGGCTCTATTAGTGCTGTTAAATGTAATTAATCGAGTATGGTATAAACATAAAGTAGTGACTCTTATTTCTTTTAATCTAAAAGAAGCTTTTAATGAAGTTTAATAGGTAAGTCTTAATATAAGCTTGCGAGTTAAGAGAATCCTAGCTATAGCTAGAAAATGGATAGCGAGCTTTATAAGTGACTGGTACGCTAGTATAGGATTTGATGATTATTGTATAGAGATAGTATTGTTAGAAAATGCGAGATTAGTATAAGGGTCTCCTCTCTCTTCTATTCTCGTTGTGTTCTTCAACGTTGATCTAGTGAATTAATTTGTTACTTTGTATAGTGGTGTCTCGGTATATATTGATGACTATTTCCGCTAGAGAGTGGGCTGTTTAGTGGAGGAGAATTTGGCCAAGATATAGTCTAAAGACATCCCTCGTATTAAAATATGGGCACGGAAAACTGGGTCCTGTTTTGTAGTCTAGAAGACCGAGCTTATCTACTTGATTAGAAAGAAAGCTAAGTATTTATAGGGTCAAATAGTCGTGAATGGTATAATAGTCTCACTCTTTTTTGTAGTTAAGTTACTAGATGTTATCTTTAACTAGGAAATGTGATAGAAAGAAGACGTGTAGTAAGTGATTAAGTGTGTAATGAAAGTTATTATTGCTTTTGGCGGGTTACGATATTTATGTTTAGAATAAATACGATAGCTCTATTAATCATATGTTACGCTAGTGTTGGATTATGTATTAATCGTCTAGCATGATTTATTGAGGGACAAAACTTATCTTTGATATCTCAATATAGTGTAGAGAACTTTACTGGTCCGTATCTTGTTAGTGTTTAGAATTGTGGCTATAGTAACCCTAGAAGTAGAAGCGCATATTCTTCCCACTTATCTTTGTCTCCGTCACTGAGTATAATGTACTATTGCAAATCTTTATACGCTGTCGCGGGAATATCCGATCTGGGATACTCTCTCGTGAGTCTAAAAATGTAGAAACAATATTGGGTTGTACGCTTGTTTCCCGCTGGTGGAAGCGTTGAAGACTATGGACCTCTAAAGGCTTAACGAGCTAGAGATAATTGACTTATGGCCACTATTATCATGGCGTCTCGATCTCTTTGTGGAGATCGAAGTCGGTTCAGACTGAGAAGTAGCAGGAGAGCAAGCTAAGGCTGTCCACTTAATATTAGATATTGTTGTCTACTTGGATACCTCAGGACGCGATGGCCATTTAGGGGTTGCTGTAATAGTAATAAACGTGGATATGGAGATGGTTGAGTCCTAATATATCTAGGTTGGACTGATGGACTGCTGGTCGGTGTATGTAGTGGAGCTAATAGGCATCTATTATGCGGTCGGCATCGTGTTTAAGATGGCCCACTAGCAACCAACACTGGAAGGTCGACAAACCGCGACAATTCTCTGTGACAGTAGGTCTGTCTTATAAGCAATCAAGAGTGCAAGAAATAAGTTGGGACAACGGATCGTTCACGCGATCCACTAAGTCGCGATCGAGGTTAAAATAGTAGGTATCGCACTGCGCCTCCAGTGGGTGCTAGGATATTATGACAATCCCAGCAACGACGCTGTGGACCGAATGGCAAAGTACGCCGCGAGCCTCGGTAAGTCCCACCCCTTTCGCCCACTACTTACAAGGGAGAAGGCTTTAATCTGTGGCAATATTGCCGTTTAGTGGGAGCATGAATGGAGAATATCTAGTAAAGGTGGTCATCTGCGGAAGATTGACGACACTCTATCGACAACGTATATCAGGAAGCTGTACGGAAGTCTACCTAGGGGCCAGGCGTACCTGCTGACGCAACTGCGCACGGGCCACAACTGGCTATCCACCTATCGTAAGAAGATTGGTTACAGCGATGACGACCGCTACGGCTGCGGCGCGCAAGAAATAGTCACTTACGTGCTTGTGGACTACCCAATGCTGGTGGAGCTGCGAAGAAATCTGAGGAGAGAAGTGGGGGACGCGTTTAATAGCGTATCGAGTCTGCTAGAAGGCTCAAAACAAGGTGAGAAAGGTAAACCAGACACCGTCTCGCGAGCCAGGACGGTCCAGGCCGTGCTGGACTTCGCTGAGGCGTCACACTGGTTTCATAGTCGCGCGCCACGGGGGCAGCCTAACAATAGAAACGGCAACTAGACCACGAGAGGCCTTGACGAGGCTCTAAGTTCGTTTTTAGGAAGTGGATCACTCCACATGTACATACAGAGATATATATCGTTGTGGTAGCCTGCATATCGCTTTTCATTGCGAGAGGTCAGGGTAAATGAAACACACTCCTGTAGTTGTATCATCTAGTTCAGCTTGTTTTTGCGAAAATTTCTTGCCTACAAGTTCCCTTAACTTGGGCTCCAAGAAAAGACGCCAATGAAACTGTGGAGCCAAAACCAGGTCTTGTTCTGTATTTTTCCGGATTGTTTTGTTGTTGAGGGTAACCTTCCATACAATCGAATAGTGGAGACAAGAGGGTGGATGCTCATCATACAACTTTCCTTCCTCCCACTCACCCAGTTGAAGCAGTGGAATCTGGCTCAGTTGTGGAGATTGATGCTGGGAAGGAAAACTGGCCTCTGGGTGGTTTTCGGGGCTCATGGAAAGCATCACAGATGGGGTTTGAACAAAGCCATATCCCGGAGTCGGGGCAAAGAGTGAGGATTGATCGGTTTGGTCATACGAGTCAAATAGCGGTGGGTCATGTTGAGTACTGAATGGGCTACAGCTCATATTTCTGGGACTAGCGAAGGAATCATGTCAACATCATTTTCATCGATAAACAGACTGCCTAGGTGTTAGTTCGCTTTGAACAAATGTCGTTCATCCTTACTAGGAGAAAGCGACCGCAGAGAACAGAGCACAAGCAAACAGCAAGTATTGCGAGATGAATAACGTGGACGGTGACAGTGCTGGTTATGCAGTTTTGCTTGGATTTGAGCAATGATAACGTCCTCGCGAGTGCAGTACGGTTGCGGGTTGGGACAGCTGGAAACGAGGAATCGAAGATCGCTGTGGGAAAGTCAGTCGGCCACATGGTGATTGCCTTGTTTGCATCTAGATCTTCACTATTCCATGGTATGCCATTGATGATTGAACACTAGTCCCGATTGGAGTAAACGTCAGCATCTAATCTTGAGGGCCCTCATAAACAAATCTGCGTCTTATTTCTAGCCTAGGGGATCAGAACAAATTAAATTGAGCCAATGCCAGGAACCTAATTAAACGAAACATAATAATGCACATCGATATTTGCGTGTTGATGCTATTTTACAGTGAGTTATTCATGGACGGTTTTTCAACGATCAGTCAGTAAATTGAGGGCGATAAATTTCGACGGATCTTCAATAGCCAATCGCCCTCTGACTGCAACGACGTGCATCATCCAATATCCCCGCACACCCCAACCAAAAACCAGTCTCGGAGGAATAGCTTTTCCCATAGCACACAGAAGGCGGTAAAGCCCGCAGAATCGCATTGTGAAACTAGTTTTTTGGTGAGGGTGTGGGGAGGTATTGGATGATGCACATGATTCCGGCGCCGGAGCGGACGATTGGCTTTCGAAGACCCCAAATTACTTACTGATTGTTGAGGTACCCATCCTTGAATGGTTCATTGTGAAATAGCATCGGCATGTGAATATCGATCTATAATGTATTGTGTCTTGTTTCATCATATTCCTGGCTTTCGGCCCAATCGATTTAGTCTGGTCTTCTGACTTGGGAGCAACATGCATATTTATCTATGAGAATGACTCGTGTTCGTGTCTGGTTGGCTGATCGTTCCCAGAACGCACTAGGCTGGCGCTTCGGTGTTGCGCTCCTTCAGCCCGGATAGTTGGGGGTAATTGCGAGGCCACTACCCGCCCGCATTCAGTCTTATGGCTGAGGGCCTCACTTACCTTGAATAGTTTCCACTCGACGACTGTTCTGAAGCCTTTTCGCCTAATCTCCCTGGCGAAGTACGCCGACCGTGCAGCCGAAAATGACGCTGAAATGTTTGAGCCGCGATGCCTACCGGGTGGGATGGATCTGCCCGTTAGAGGTGGAACAGATCGCGGCAATGGAGATGCTAGACGAGGAGCACCAACCTCTTCCGCAACCCAGCGGGGACACAAACATCTACAATCTCGGCAGCATCAACAACCATAACGTGGTCATCGCGGGTCTTCCGCGCGCGGGGAACTGCTCCGCGGCCACTGTCGTCACCCAAATGAGGATGACCTTCCCAAACCTCAAATACGGCCTGCTGGTCGGGATTGGGGGCGGCGTGCCGACAAAGACCGAGTGTGGAATGGTCCGTCTCGGACATGTGGTCGTCAGTCAGCCAACTGGTATTCACTCTGGGGCAGTGCAGTATGACCACGGAAAAGCGAAGGTGGGCCACTTTGAACGCAAAGGATTCCTCGCACCTCCCCCAACAGCCCTTCTTAACGCTACGCGGGAAGTGGCTGTCCGGCGCCAACGGCTGGATTATGATCCAATTTGGAAGAATCTGGAGCGAATCCACACTGGCCGTCCAACACTTCGTCGCTTCACGTTCCCCGGCGCCGCGAATGACCATCTCTACCCGTCCGGTTACACCCATGGTCAGCAAGGAACGTCATGTGAAGAGAGTGGGTGTGACCCGAGGCAGCGTATCGCGCGACCAATAGATGAGGAAGACGACTCCTTTATTGTTGTACACCGAGGCACAATAGCATCTGGGGAGCTGGTGATAAAGGATGCTCAGAGGAGGGATGATCTAGCGCAGGAGCATGGGGTGCTATGCTTCGAAATGGAGGCCGCAGGAGCCCTTACCGATTTCCCATGTATGGTGATTCGAGGCATCTCCGACTATTGCGACTCGCATAAGAACGACCAGTGGCATGGCTACGCAGCGGCGGTAGCGGCCGCCTATGCGCGGCAGCTATTCTTCCACATGTCCATTGAAGAGGTGCAACGGTAATTTGTCGCAATCGCAGCATGAAAAGGCCATAAATATATCTTTATAGCTGATCAATGTATTTCAGGAATTCGAATCAAACGCCTACTTCTTTCGAGCTCCCGCTTAATCTGTCCGGAATATCCGAAGTGACCCATTTCGTCGCACGAGAAGATCAGCTAAAGAGAATGCAAGAGATCCTCGAAACACCTACTGGACGCCGTACTGCCGTGGTGCATGGGCTGGGTGGCATCGGCAAGACGCAGCTAGCGATCGCATATATCAAACGGAACCGGTCTTATTATTCGGCGGCTCTATGGCTAAATGCAAAAGATGAAACAGCGCTGAAACAAAGCTTTGCACGCGCAGCTGAGTGGATTGCACGCCACTATCCATCTCTGACATATATTGAAAGTGCTTTGGAGAGCCGGGACCTGGACGAGACGGTGAAAGCAGTCAAGAGATGGTTGGATGAGCCGATGAACGATCGCTGGTTAGTCGTCTATGATAACTATGATGATCCCCTATTGGGCAACCAGACGGTGAAAAGCCTAGCCTCTACTTCCTTTATGGAAGCTAGTACCAACAGCGATGACGAGGAAGATCTCGCAAAGGCTTTTGATCTGCAGAAATTCCTGCCCGAGACTGACCATGGTGCCATTGTTGTGACCACGCGGTCCTCCATGGTCAAGCTAGGCCAGACGCTTCAGTTACGCAAGCTAGAGGATATTGATGATAGTCTCGAGGTCCTAGCTTCCGTCTCTGGCCGTGAAGATCTAAGACAAGGTAATTGTCGAACTTATGGTCCGATGTCAAGTACTAATATCAAGCAGATCCTGTCGCCGCTGATCTTGCAAGACAGCTCGATGGACTGCCTTTGGCCCTGGCAACGGCTGGCGCATATCTAGAGCAGGTGTCGATCAGCTACGCCGAGTACCTCCAGCTATACCGAGAATCATGGCAGCGACTCCATGAAGAGACGCCACAGCTAGGGGCATACCATCAAACGCTGTACTCAACTTGGAATATCTCGTACCGATACATTCAGCAGCAGAGTCCAATTGCGGCTATGCTTCTCCAACAATGGGCGTATTTCGCCAGTGAAGACTTGTGGTATGAGCTGCTGGAAGATAGCGGCCCGGAGAAGCCGGAATGGCTGGGGGCACTGACAGAGAACAAGCTCATATTTCACAAAAGCTTACGAGTTCTGTGCAGCCATGGGCTCGTTGAAGCTGATCCGACTACCACGTTACAGCGAGTGGAGTCACGAGGGTATAGCGTGCACGGCTGCGTTCATTCGTGGATGATGCATGTGTTAAACCAGGGGCTGAATAAGAAGATGGCCTGGACAGCAGTCCAATGTGTATCGCGGCGTGTGCCTAGGCACAACAAAAGCGAATTCTGGCTTCTACAACGACGGCTGATTGCACATGCAGACAGATGTCTGGAGATAATAAGAAATCAAGAAGTTAAAGATAGGGATATGGAGGCTCTATATTCTTTAGGTTATCTCTAGGCAGATCAGGGCCGACTCCAAGAGACAGAGACAATATACATACGAGCGCTGGAAGGCAAGGAGAAGGCGTGGGGACAAGAACACACGGAGACGCTGGATATCGTCAATAACCTCGATACCATCTACACGGATCAAGACCGACTCCAAGAGGCAAAGGCAATATTCGAACAAGCGCTGGAAAGCAAGAAGAAAGCGTGAGGACGAGAACACACGGAGACACTAGATACCGTCAACAACCTCGACAATCTCTACGCGGATCAAGGCCGGCTCCAAGAGACAGAAGCAATGTACAAACGAGCGCTAGAAGGCAAGGAGAAAACGTAGAGACGAGAACACACATCGACGCTAGATACCGTCAACAACCTCAGCATTCTCTACAAGAATCAAGACCAACTCCAAAAGGCAGAGACAATGTACATACAAGCGCTAGAAGACAAGAAGAAAACATGGAGACGAGAACACACGTTGACGCTGGATACCGTCAACAACCTCGATAGTCTCTACAAGAATCAAGACCAACTCCAAGAGACAAAAGCGATGTACGCACAAGCGCTAGAAAGCAAGAAGAAGACATAAGAACGAGAACACACGTCGACGCTGGATACCATCAACAACCTCAGCATTCTCTACAAAAATCAAGACCAACTCCAAGAGACAGAAGCGATATACACACGAGCGCTAGAAGGCAAGGAGAAGGCGTGGGGACGAGAACACACGTCAACACTGGATACCGTCAACAACCTCGGCATTCTCTACAAGAATCAAGGCCGGCTCCAAGAGGCAGAGGCGATGTACGTACGAGCTCTAGAAGGCAAGGAGAAGGCGTGGGGACGAGAACACACATCGACGCTGGATACCGTCAATAACCTCAGTGCCCTCTACACGGATCTAGACCAGCTCCAAGAGACAAAGGCGATATTCGAAACAACGCTAGAAGACTTTGAGAAGACGTGAGAACGAGAACACACGACAACACTAAATACCGTCAATAACCTCGACAATCTCTACACAGATCAAAGCCAGCTCCAAGAGGTAGAAGCAATATACAAACGAGCGCTAGAAGGCAAGAAGAAAACGTAGGGACGAGAACACACGTCAACACTAGATACCGTTAACAACCTCGGCACTCTCTACAAGAATCAAAACCGGCTCCAAAAGGTAGAGGCAATGTACACACAAGCACTAGAAGGCAAGAAGAAGACGTGGAGACGAGAATATACGTCGACACTGGATATCGTCAACAACCTCAGTACCCTCTATACGGATCTAGACCAGCTCTAAGAGGCAGAGGCGATGTTCAAACAAGTGCTGGAAGGCAAGAAGAAAACGTGGGGACGAGAACACACGTCGACACTAGATACCATCAACAACCTCAATACCCTCTATACAGATCAAAACCAGCTCCAAGAGGCAAAGGCGATATACGCACAAGCGCTAGAAGGCAAGGAGAAGACGTGGAGACGAGAACACACGTCGACGCTAGATACCGTCAACAACCTCGGTACCCTCTACACGGATCTAGGCCAGCTCCAAGAGGCAGAGGCGATGTACGAACGAGCACTGGAAGGCTATGACATAGCTTTTGGTGCGACCTCAACTTTTACCTACATCCCTGCCTTGAACACTCTTACGAACTATGGTCTTCTATGTGAGAACAATGGGAAAGTGGATACCGCTGTGCTGTATTATCAGCAGGCGCTGGCAGGCGCTGAGGCTGTTTGGGGCCAGGATGGCGAACGGTATACCTGGCTTTCCAACAGATTGAGCTCTTTACAGCGTGACAAGGGTGACATTTCTGACGATAACTCTGTGCGAATGGGAACAAAGAAGCGGGGGACAATATGGAAAAAATTTAGAGCAAAGCTCTCCGGTATAAACAAGTCTCAATAAGCCCTGCAAAGGATCCAGACATGCCTCCCGTCTAGTTCATAGTCTATCTTGGATTATGTACCGCCTTCTTTACCAAGGAGCTAGAGACGCTGATCCACTTCCTTCACTCAACCCGATAGAATCTTCTAGATCATCTGAGTAATCTGTACAGTTACATTGTCACAACGTGTTTCGTATTGTCCCAAATTACAAAGCTACTCACTTATAGATGGCGGGTGGGTTGGATAATCCACTACTGTCTTGGCAGTGGGGCTCTCATTAAAACTTACGACAGTGCAGGGCAGAAGCAGATTTCGCTAATGACTGTATTGTCATCAACAGGTTGACGGAGCGCGTCTGTATTAGGCATTGGCTATCGACTGTACAGTGGCGTGAGCACGCCTGTATCGTATCGATCTCGGAGTGATTTCGAGCGCGTCTGTACCCGCGCCTGATCTAATTGGGAGAAGCCCACCGACTTCTTGTACTGTGACCAATGGCGGGACGGGCCGCGATGCGAACCCCTGAACCGCCCGACCGTGACGAACGCGGAGATTCGCCACCGCGACTGGCGAGACCGAAACGCACCACTCGACCACCGAACAACTACGCTCGCGAGCAGGAAATTGATACAGATCGGCGGAAGACGCGTTCCCAGCAAAAGGTGAGAATTGAGCTAGGAGACCGGCGTGATGAGGCAACTTCGGACGACGCCGCGACCGAGCGCGAAGAACTCGACGTCAGCGGTTTGGTGAGAGAGATCGCCAAACTCAGGCGAGAGATCAGACTCCGTGACGAAATGCACAAGGAAGAACTTCAAAGAACCAGAGAAGAGTTCGGTGCCGGCCTCGCGGAGATCCGACACGAGCTACAGTCCCTGACGGATAGAAACACGATACCGCAATGCCACTCTGAGACCTGCTCTCAAAGCAACCACGATGCGATCCTGCGCGAAATCCAGTCCTTGCGCGAGGGGTTCAGTGTGCCCGCTGCTGCGGGCTCTCCATCCTACGCAGATGTCGCGCGCACTCCGCCGTCCAGTTACCCAAGCAACATACGGACCCTCTCAACGCTGAACACGACACCTACCACCCTTACGGACACACTATATTGCACTATAGACACCTCGAAGATGGCAGATAAAGGGACAGGATTGATCTCCGCGGGCTCAGTCAGAGCGGCGGTTGAGGCAGGAATGCGGTCAGCAGAGGACCTTGCGCACTGGCGCTGTCGCGCTGTTACCGTTGACCCGAAAAACGCCAACCGGATCAGGATCGCCTGCCGCGATGAGGATGAACAGCAGCTGGTCAAGAAGGTTGCAGAACAGAACATCGGGGAGGGAGCTCGGGTCCTCCGTGACGAGCTCTACCCGATCAAGGTCGACAGCGTCAATAAGACTTCCGTACTAGACGAGAACGGTGAGGTCCGAACCGACGCTGCAGCAGCGTTTAGTGAGGAGAATGAGGCCACTGTAGCCAAGATTTCATGGCTGAGTAGAAAAGAGAACGAGAAGGCCTACGGTTCAATGGTGGTTTACCTGACCAAACGCATCGACGCGCAAAGGCTCTTGGCCGACGGGTTTTTCCACGCGGTGGAGACGCATGGGCTGCTCCCGACGAGCCATTTTGGGGCCTGGAAGCAGCGTTCCGCGGAGCAAGCCCTGCTGTTCCTGCAGGAACAAATCTATGCGGCGTGGCGCGGCCGGCGAGTGTTGAGCCTGATCAGCTTTGACGTCAAGGGAGCCTACAACGGAGTATACAAAGAACGACTGATCCAGAGGATGAAAGCGCGAGGTATACTGGAGGTGTTTCTTCGTTGGGTCGAGGCCTTCTGCTCGGAACGGATGGCGAATATGTTGGTCAACGGGCAATTATCTGAGATTTAAAGCCTGCCGCAAGTTGGACTGCTGTAGGGCTCGCCTCTGTCTCTGATTCTATTTCTGTTTTTTAACGTAGACTTCGTGTAAAGACAGATCGACAGCCAAGGAGGGGTAGTTGCCTTTGTGGATGATTTTATCGTATGGGTGACTGGGCTCACCGCGTAGAGTAATTGGGAAGGAATTGAAACCATTGTCAACGAGGTGCTTAATTGGGAAAAGAGAAGTGGAGCGATATTCGAAGCCGATAAGACGGCCATTATACACTTTGCTCCTAAGATGTGTAAATTGGACTATTCGCTATTCACTATTAAGGGGTAGACGGTGGTATTTAAAGATCACGTTAAGATTCTGGGTGTCTTGATGGATACGAGGCTCAAGTATAAAGAGTATATCGCGAGAGTAGTATCTAAGGGTTTCGAAGTAGCGATGGGGTTTTGGCGACTCCGAGGCCTCTCCCTAGTAACCGCGCGACAACTATTCGCATTGACGGTAGCACCAGTCGTGGATTATGTCTCCAATGTCTGGATGCACGCGTGCAAGGACAAAGTTATGGGACCGATTAATTGAGTCCAAAGAGTAGGTGCGCAAGCTATCGTGGGGATATTTCTTACGGTCGCGACTAGTGTTGCAGAGGTGGAGGCTTATATGGCTACTGTATAACGTCGATTTTGGAAATGAGCTGTGAAATTGTGGATAGACATCCACATTTTGCCGGAAACTAATCCTCTTCGCTGGTGTATAGATTAGATTAGAAAGTTTAGACGATACCACTGCTTATCATTATATCACGTGGCCGATGTGCTCAAGCATATCGATATGGAGACATTAGAAACGATTAACCCTTTTATGCTACTCTTGTGGGCGGAACGCGTATAGACCGATATTGATGGGTAGTATGGGTCCTTGGCTGAAGCGGGCGGGTGTATGTTGGTCGTGGTTAGTAGCTTGGCATGGAACGAGCTGGTGGGGTTTGGAGTGGCGATTGAGAAGTGACCACCTTGGAATTGGAAGCCTAAAAACAAAGTGCTATCTATCACCTTGGCTGCAAGAGCAGAGCAGAATCTATTTTTTGCGGAACTGGCAGCCATGGCATATGTATTGAACATGGCGATAGGACTGAAAGACTGTATGATCACGCTACTTATAAGCAATAAAGCGGCGGTTCTTACGCTTAGGAACCCTCGATAATAATCTGGCTAGGAATTTGTTTGTTGGATATACAAGTTGATTAAAAGGTTGCAGGGAAATGGAAACTATGTGCAAGTTCGCTGGGTTCTTGTCAGTGAAGACAACAAGCTATTAGGTTTGGTTAAAGAATAGGTAAGAATCTTGATATAAGAAGATGCCCTTGTACAAGAACACGCCTCGAGGACGAAATTGACTATACTGAATCTCGCACGGTCTCAAGCAGTTCCCTGGAATACCTTATTGGTGGAGGTCGGAAAGTATGCTAAACGAGTAGATGTCGTACTTTCAGGAAAACACATGTGACTGTTGTATGATCGTTTATCGTGGAAAGAAGCGACTGTGCTAGCCTAACTTTGGACTGGTATGGTGAGATTGAATGAATATTTCTATTGAATCAATGCGGCCGATATAGATCAGTGTGTGTGCGGACAAGCTAAGGAGACTGTGGAACATTTCCTCTTTCGATGTTGGAAGTGGACCGCGCATTGGACGGATATGTTACAATGTACCGATACACACCGAGGGAACCTATCCTTCTTCCTGGGAGGGAAGTTACCCTCCAATGATCAAAAGTGGAAGCCGAATGTGGAAGCAGTGCGAGTGTTAATACGATTCGCCATCGCTATGGGCCGACTGGAGGCCACCTAGACCTGCCGACGAGCTGATAGAACACCTCACCTTACCAACCCCAACACCTTGTGATCGACGGTAGACGCGCTTCAACTGCCGAAGATAGAATGTTGAACACTTGAAGAAGCGCCTTCAAGCCAGTCTACTAACCAATACTAACCACAGGGACCGTTTATGAGATTGAAATCTGAAACGGGAAATACGGAAGGAATTACTGTATGGGCTCCAAGGAGACACGGCGTATACCCAAACATGCATGTACTGGTAGTTTAGTGATAGTTGCCCTCTCGGCTCAGCCGCCAGGCATTAATGAATTGTGTGTGTATGTATATATACCCTAGATACTCTATGTGATATGTAATGTAGCTATACAATACATAATGGCTAGACACATAGCAGCTACATTCACTAGACTATCACTCAATGTTTCTAACCTCGCAACTTTTGCACTGCCCTGTTTATTTCTCTCATAAACCTTATCTCGGACAGCGCTTTATCAAACCCATCACAGGATATATATTTTCGTTTGCGATTTGGTGAGATTGCTTCTAGAATTGGTCGTAGATTAAGGATTTTAGTCCTTTTAAAGTTAAAAAAGACAACCTTGTTGCTTTCTGGATTGTAGAGTCAATTCCGCGGCGCCGGGTCTTTGTGGACAATATCAAGGCGATGCATCTGTAAAAGCGACTTTTTTATCTTGGCTATTAAGGAGTCTTGTTTTATTTCTCTGAGTGTCAGATCGAGAGGCTACCCACCCAGACTCAAAAGCATCATGTGCTTGAGATATGCGATACCATCGTAGCTGTATGGATAAGCCAAGTCGATGCTTCCGAGGTAGAGAGGAATGTATATGCTCTAGATTAAACGAAGTCTGGTGTATATAGCAGCTTCGTGTCGAAATTGTTTTACAAATTCTGGTACGGTACATTTTGCAGGCATGGTATATTCGTGCGATGATAGTGTGACTTTCAAAAGAGCACCTCGGGAACTGTGTATACCTAGTACTTCGTAATCTGCATTAACTGTCTCAGATAATTGACGTTGTAACTGTTTGACGAAAACTTTTGTATTAATAATATGGCGCGTTTTTCTATGATCGAGGATATTGGGGTAAGTCTGATCTAGCTTGCCCCTATTTATTATTTTATGTAGGCATTTTAACGTGCAGTAATAGCGATGGTTCTCTCTCGAGGATTGATCTGTAGTTGTTGTGGGTGCTAAATGAGTCGCTGATGGCTTTCTTTGTCCGATATCCTGATAGTTCTGTGGATCTCGGCTTGGCGTATTGGGGTTAGGATGATCGTTGTCCGCATCGTGTTTTGTGTCGCTTGATTGGCAAGTATCAAGACTGGAATTGTTTCGCCTGCGACGTAATTGTATTGGCGATATTCGAAGAAAGCTATTCGTCCATAGAGGGCGATATTTGGAACTTGGTATCTCTTTATCCAAGATATTGTCTAAGATATCCACAACTACTACTTCCTACTTTAGTAATGAGTTGATTGTGTGTTATCTCTAAGTCTGGTTTCGAGGTCGCAACTTGAGCGTCTGGAGAGTGAAAATGAGAGATTGTCCCACGGAGGTTAAATGTAGATGATTAGGGCCGCCCAGATAGGGATCCTAGCTAGTGAACTTCCCAACATCTCCTTTTGAAACAGAGAGGTGGTATAAAAGCGTTCTAGGTTCTTCTTTAATTCGCAGGTAGATATTAGCTTTGCTAGTATTTAGTACTTCTATTTCCGTCCTAGTACGAACTATGTAGTCATATGACTGCACGAGAAGCTTAGCGATCATACGATGGAATTGAGCTTTTGAAGGCTTGTCTTCTTTTTACTTAATTATTTCATCGATGTCTATATCCTCTAACCCTTTATAAATGTGGTCTAGTGTTACCTTGTGCGAGGATTTATACTCTTTGATATAAGTTATAACGCGATAGATCGATTCGGACGATTGATTGGGAATATTGTAGATGTAGAACTGATCGGCACGAGGTCTGTTGTTTCGCGTTAGAGGTGGAGTTCGTGGGCTACGCGTCGCTATGGCACTCGATGCACTTTGCTCCTGGGCAGCTAAATGTGGGGAACGTCGTTGTGGTCGACCACGAAGATCAATATTTTGTATTCCCTCCTCGAGTTCTTACTCGAGGCTTAAAGTATTAGAATGATTCTTAAATCGTATTAACCCTTTCAATCTAAACGTTTGTCACAGTGTTGGATCACTATAGAGTTTTTCGATTATTTTCGAGATATGTTTCTCAACAGTTTGGTGAAGGAAATGGTTAAGGTCAAGTTCCGAGTTAACAAACTGCCGCCGAATGCTCTCTCCTGTTTCTTTCAAAGTGTGGAGAGAAGTAAACAGTCTTTTTTCGATAAGCGAAGAATCCATCAGCAATCGCTAAATCTCCTGTTGTTTCTTCGCGAAGGAGTCCCAGGCTTTAAGTTTTCTGGGGCGAAGTTTGTTGGTCGCATTTGCGGGATCTCCACGCGTGGATTGAGTCTTATCCTGCTGAACTTCAAGACCAAGAAAGAGATGATGATGGAGACCGTCGAGAAATGTGGGAAGGCTGGTTTTAGATGTCTTCTCCTGGTCCTCCCTTCGAAGACGTTGTTCCTCTGCGAGATTCTCCCTATCCTCTCTCCGGAGGCGCTGCTCTTCTTCACGAAGACTTTGCTCTTTTGCAAGAAGGCGCCGTAGCTTGTCAATTTCAGCGGACATTTTGAATTTCAAGTCTTCAGGTGATTTCTGAGTTGCGGATGGCAGTGTTTACCTACGCGTCGCTCACGTGCTCACATGTTACCCCACGTGACTTGGTGCTGACTTTAGTCACGAGCTTTCACGCCCTCGTCCAATCAGCACTAACACGATTCTCAATGAAACTGGAAAGACTGGTCCCTACCTTGCCATAAGCGGGCCAGTTGATCACCGTCAATCTACCACCCGAAAAATTGCACTGGACTGTAGTTTATTGACTACTCTTGCTCCTGCCTTTTACTATTCTGGGGAAAAAATTTTGTTTTTTTCATATGCCCAAGGGAAGGGTAAATTGCACGAGCAGAGTGACTAATCTGGTTTGGTAAAAGAGTCAAATTGGTGAAATACACAGAGATAAATTCAGATAAACAAAAACACAAGATCGTGGCCAGCTGCTGCCCTGGTCAAGAATGCGGCTGGGAAGTCCAAAAATTGATATTTTTTTGGTAGGAAAATGCGGGGGCTGGTAAAGTAAAAACCAATGCCTAAACCCAAAATTTCAATTGAATCGATTTAATCTCTATTTATCTCCCACCATACCATCTTTATCAATAATAGGGAATAGCTCATCATTTTCATCCATGTAATCAGTTCCCCCCCTTGCCAATTTTGCCTCTTTTAGTGCAATATTAGCGCGACGCCAATAGTCTCTTCTTCGTGCACTGCCATCCTCGAACCGAACATCCACGCGCGAATTGGCCAGAGAACGGCGATGAGCTCTCGAATTACCAGAAATTGATGACAAGGGGGATTTTGATGCCCCCTTTATTATCCGACGGGATTTTGGATTCGGCATTCGGTGTTTTTGTAGTTTTTTAATCGTTTGATTTGCAAGGTTGAGATCTGCGATAGCTTGCTTTCCACCTTCAATAGCTCGATTGATATGTTTTTGGATTTTAGGAAAATCTGGCTCTTCGCTCTCAAAAAGAGATGTCATTTCATCCTCGATTTTTGTGAATCTTTGTCGTGTATTTGGAGGCGAGTTGGTTGCAGAGGTTGAAATCTCGGTCTCAGGTGTAGCTGAACTATGACCATAGATCTGGATTGTTGGTTCATTCTCCCATTTTGGATCAATTTGATCAGGAACAAGGGTACCGTTTAATGGCCAAAGTCCAGTTTTTTTGAATGAAGACCTAATTGTCGCACTTTTAAAGGTTTCTTTGCGTACGTTTTTGATCAATTGTAGAAATCCTCGTTTGTCGCTTGATTCTCCACCCCAACGTTCATACTCATTATTCGCCAATCGGAATTTCAATTTCAAGATTGAAAATAGTTTTCCATCAAGAGGTTGACATCGATGGGTCATTTTTGGTAAAAACCAATAAGGGATGATGTTGAAACATTGACAAAGATGTTCAAATTCTGGAGTACCATGAGATCCATGCTTATCCATCAATAAAACCCTTGGTCTTCCTCGAGTAACACGTTTTCTTGTAGCATAATGGAAGTCCAATGACCATTGAATCGCAGTCATATCATCAGACCATCCTTTTGTAGTTGGTTTAATAACTTTGAAGTGATCTGGATGATCATCTCCATCGTACCAATCATCTATCTGATCAGATCCACGTAATAAGAACCAAGGATGCATTACCCATCCATCCGCTGAAATGCATTCAATTCCAGTGACATTTTGGCCAATTCCCCAAGTTCCAATAGTCTCATTTTCACGAGTGGAAACAACATTTTGGGAGGTTCCAATACCAAGTTGGAAGCCAGTTTCATCCCAATTGTATAGCTCATTGGGCTGGATATTGTGATTTTTAGGAATTCCCCATAAATTTCGTACCAAAAAAGCAATGGACCATAAGACTCAGCTTCAATTCTTGCCTTTTCCATTGGTTTTTTGGGGTTGAAGTGATAAATGGGAAGGTAGACGACGAATAAAATTGTATCCGTACATTTTGCTAACCTTCCGGTCGGAACCACTATGCATTAAAATGCGATTTGCAGCATCACCAATCTCAATTGCGGTAGGGGGGTGTATAGACCGAAATAAGGAGCTCAATCCAGCGAAGCAGAGATTTTTCTTGCAATGGATTTAATGCACTGTTGGTTGAATTACGCCCATTTTTGGAAGAGATACCATTTTTGCGATTGCGCAGCTTATATTTTGACACCCCAAAATGGGCAGCTGCAGAGTCGATACCGGGAAATTCTTTAGTGTAAATAGCATTTAGGGCCTTGGAGAGTACTTCCTCTTCTTTTTGGGCAGAAATAGGCATTTTTGGTTGGTAAAAATGGAGGTTCAAATTGATGGAATGGAAATTTTGGGTTTAGGCATTGGTTCGGGTTTAGGCTTTGGCTCACCGATGGGAGGGGACGACCATCGGTGTTGCTTAGTCACGAGTAACTACTAACAACTTGTTTACTTCAAACCTTGGCTAAGCAGATTGCTCAGTTCATCGAATTTACACCCCACTCCCCCTGCCATCACTTAATTGCCTGTTCATGACTAAAGTTCAATTCCCTCAACTAATTGCTCCATGCAATTGAACTTTCAAGTTATAACTAGCTTTTTCTAGCTAAATATTACAAGATTTAATTAATCATGAGAAGATATAAACAATGCGTAAGCAATCGCACACTTTTAAAACTCGTCTTTCCCGAACTACCGGAAGTGATGCCTTCAATGATCTGTTCGCTTCGATAAGAAAGGGCCGTCAATTAAGAAACAATTTGCGGGGCAGATGGCGTCCGGTAGAGCCCAGCCATTGAACAACTACTGACAATTGGTGTTTTGTTGCTGGAGATAATGTGGAAGGTCATGGAAACTTACGTTTTTTCACAGTTCGCTGAGAGACATCCGTATCTCACCAGTGGGCATCTTGACAGTTCAAGCGACTTTTATCCAGGTCTGCCATGTGAACCTGGAACTCCGAGGGGTAGCGGGTAGAATACGGCCTTTTGGTTGTCTCATCAAGTCTGGATAGGTTAACAAACCAGTATGCTACGTCTTCGCTCCAAGAGATGAGCTCTTCTTGTTTTTTTGAATATCATGAGTCGATGGAAGGCTTTCAAGTCCTACGACAGGAAGAAACATGGTCAGACAAGCTAGGGCCAGGGGGCAAAATGATGCCTATCAGTCAGGTTGGAATGACACAACCTGAAGACTGCCAAGCGAGGCTCTCGATTATCATGGCATGATCGCTTATATATAATCATATTGGACACGTGCTCATTAGTAATGGAAGGGGCGAGGGCTCATTTCCAAGCGTACTCGTGTCATCATCAAATTTCCCGTTCAAGTGTGGTACTCCACCTGAAGCTTCTGAGTTTCTGAAGGAGTACTATTGTACCATATAAACCTCTTGTATTACTTATTCACATACACCAAGTTTGTGAAAGGCTCAGAACTCGGGAATATGCAGGACACGATCTCGCAACTCTCACCGGATGAATTATTTGGATATCGACCAGGTTGTCCGTTTGATTTGTAGCATCAGGAAATCTGCATAATAGTTAGGCTTTTGCTCTGGCTGAGAGGCTGGAAAGAGACAGACCCGGAATGCGGACGGTTGCTTGAACTTACGAGCAGTTTTCATGAGACCTTGAGAAGAAATGCTTCAAACTTGAATATGTTGACTCTAGGAGGGATCAGTGTTTCTTTTATATACTGCCATATTCGAAAACAGATTCCCCCGCATACACTCACAGATCGTTTCCTAAACCCTATTCTGAAACACGCTAGTCCAAATCTAGTTACTTCTCCTAAAACCCATGTTAAGCTGTATCGTCACATTTGAACAGTAATGGATGACTCATTGTTTTGATACAGTAAGACTTTATGGACCATCGTAGAATGTTCTCTGCAAACAGCCCAAATATAGAAAGAGGTCTGGCAATGGCAAGATCGCTGCCACCTGTCCTCCCCCACCACGTACGCAGCCTCCGTCCACACTCGTTAAATACAAACCACGCTCATTTCATACACATTTGGAAGGCCCCGTTGATTACTAGAACGCGGTACTAACACTGGTAGGAGACTAAGCTTTTTTATTCCCACACATTTCCTTTCCGTTTGCGATTTTCATTCGTTACCAGTATCCATCGAAAACTAGCGCCCCCACATAAGCTGACATGAGCCTTTCAAGCGTCAATATTTGGATAAAGATGACTCAAAGTCCATATTATGTCGACCACATCTCTCAGCCCGTAGAGCTTGGAACATGGGAACAGAATTTGTAGTATACCCCGACCCCCGGATATTTTGGCTGCCCTTACAGCCCGGAATCCCCCAGCAGCCCCTCCCCTTCCTATATGGGCGGGAATGGTAATAAGATCGCAAGCCAATCACAGCCAGATAATCTCACACTCCTTCGGTCATCTGAGTGGGAAGAGGGAAGGATTTATGACGAGGACCCGCCAACCTGTGTCCACTACCACATAGAGTAGCGCGTGAAAGTTAACAACAGGATTGTAGCAAAAGATACGAAGGAAGATCTTGTTCTAGTTCCTAGCGACCACTAGCAACTACTTCTAGAAAACAAACTGCAGGATATCCTTCGGTGTAAGATGTCACGAAATCGAAGGGTAAGAGCTGATAACACTACGATTGTTGTGTTCGTAAATGATTGATCGCAGCGTAATCTGATCAAACGATTCGACAAGACCGCTGTTGACTGGAAAGTCATCGACAAATAGCTTTAAAGGTGGTCGAATCTATTCTAACAAGACAAGGAACTAAGACTTAGTATTTACTTCAGCTATATAAAGGACCACCAATCTCTAAACGCCGGACGGAAAGAGGAGAAAACAGGCAAATCTTTCGTTATAAGGAGGATATTAGACAAGCGAGACGCACAACTAGATGCTAAACAGGATGTCTCTAGTCAGAGACTAGTCTAGCGTAGCGTCTATAATTTAATACAATGTGATTTGTCTTCGTGTTATCTAGGTCCTTACTGTTGGCTAGATCTAATGGGAAAGAAGCACTATCAACTCAAAACATATTATATAAGGCGCCTGATAATCCACGTGGAAAAGGGTGGTCTTCTTGAGTCGCACAAGGACATACCCGAAGCGATCCGTGAAGAATTATATATAAAAGAGTAACAGAGACTTGAAAGAGATAAGCGCAAGAGAGGCAGCTCCTTTATATCAGGAGTACCTTATCCCCCTATCAACATTAATATTCTACCCTCGCAGTCTCCTACTTTAGGATTAGACGTTTTAGATGCCAACGTAGCTATGGACTTGAAGATTATAGGCACGCTAGAGATTCCCGGGCCAAGAGACGTGGCTGTTAAGGAATATAATAAATGGTAGGAGTCAAATGTCACTAATGATACCTCTAAAGCTATATTTCAATAAGCATATGATATGATATTTAAAGATGGCCTTGATCTAGAGCAGGTCTACAAAGACCAAGACCTAGAATTCTTCATTAGCAAGGAAATCAAGCAAGATATTACCCGCTGTTTTGTGAAGGACATTAAGGACTGGGCCAAAAACGTGAAGAAGGCAATCCCTATTTATGAACTACTTTAATTTAGAAACATTGGGATTAGGGTATCAAGGCGTTTTTAAAAGATGAAATTAGAATAAATCAGTACGTCATATGTTATAACGCGATCCTGAGTTGAAATTCCTATTGTGACAAACTTTTTTAGATTTGATCGTTTGTAATTCTTAGCCTCACTTTTGTTTCCTTGAGATCCCTTGCCCAAACAAACAATCCAGTAGATCCATGTGCCTTTTTGGGACAAAATGTGGTTAGAGAGTCAATAGTCAAGCACCGCCGCTATTTCCACCACTCCCGTTTCCTCAACTAGGCTTAGTGTACAAGTTAAGTATTTCAATCAAAAGCTAATGTCCGATACGTTACTTAGCTTCAACTTGCCGACGCAATATTCCCAACTCACATTCTCGTTATCACAGTACAAAGTTTGGCCCTTGTATAAACTTCCTACTTTAGAGTCGGTCAGCAACACTGAAATAAAAGGTTTGATGCAGGAATGTGACAAAATTGCGTAAAGTTTCTACATCCACCTCCAATATTAATAGCTTTTCCTATGATTTTAATAGAAACCAGAAGCTGGCAGCATTTCGATATCTAATTGCTATTAAAGCACGTAACGGAGCTTACCTCTCGACGAGTGGAGATACGATACGTAATAGTTGTAACACTTGCGATAAAAATATGATAGATCCTCATCTCGGCGTATTATAGCTAGTAAATATATACAAATCGATTGAATAATATCTGATTTTTAGTTAAATAGCTACTAGGGAAATACTCTAAATTGGAATACATTGGGATTCTAGATAGTCAAGTCTAGATTCCTTTAGACGTAGGTCATTAGCAGATAAAATACGTGCAAAGTTACCTGAGATATAAAACGTGTGATCAGTGGTCGGAACGTGGCCTGATGACTTTATAAAAATATTCCCTCTCCAAAAAATACACACTTCGATCTACTTTCAAGTGGATCTCTCGTTTTAGACCCACAATCCCCTCTCATTTATAAGATGCCCACAGCTAATCTGATAGGAGAAGTAGCCGCCAAGATTCAGCGCCTAACAATCACCTGATCGTGGGGCTGAGCTCCCCTTTCTCAACTTGCGAGCCTTCTCTTTGACTGTGAAAGTATCACTACACACTGGCTATTGAGTATAAATTCCATATCGTTCGATAGCGAGAACTTGGGGACTCAGATAGGGACCAACCATGGTCTAATAACTCAAAACTATTTCTCATCTAGTAAGACCTAAAGCCTTCTTCAAACCTGGAAAAATTGACTAACAGCCAATTTTACGGCCCAGGCTGAGTAAAGACCTCGGAGCAAAATACAGACAATAGTTCGTGTCGCTCCTTACCAGTTAAATAGACTTTCTACTTACAACTATGATAGCAGTACTGGAGTTACTGGCATTCCCGCAAATGCTAGATAGAAGAGATAATATTAAGCCTTACCATATGAATACCTACAAATAGATCTTAGAGCTAAAAGAGTATTAGTCTTAAAGGAGCCAATCCCATGATCTGCTCTAGATTAAGGGCAAGCTAGGTTCAGAAAAATCCACCTTGATGATATCTCTACACGACAAGCTCTAAAAATCATAAGATAATAGTCCAGATATTTACTTAGACTTTTTTTTTCACTGCCCAGGGTATAGAGATACAACGTATACTATTAAATTCAAAGTTAAGTCTATTAAACTTGTACTCTATAATACATATTTAACTAAATAGGATATACAAATAAGACAAAAGGAGAAAAATTAACTTTTTTAAAAGTTAATAGAGTTTATTAATAAAGATAAAAAGAGAGAGAATGAATCTACAGAGCTTCTAGAGAGATATCTAACTGTTATTATTAAACAGAGCTCTACGTATAGAGAAGAAAATAAAGAGATTATTAAACTACCTCTTCCTCTATAATCCCAATAACAGATAGAAAGAACCTATAAACAAATTAGAAGAGATAATTTCATAGAGTATTAGTTAATATTCAGAATTAGCAGTGCTTTGTTAAAACCTCAATCTAATTCCAAATTTCCAATCATCAAATAATCCTAACATCTTTTATTCGATATATAAACAAAATACACAAAAATATAGTTAAATTATACATAATTTATGTATTTCCTGTTTGTCTTGTTTGACCAACCCGTTTTACCCGCATAACCCAGCGGGTTTCAAAACTGGAACCGTGACCCAACCCGCGGGTCGGGTTGGTGACCCGTAAACCCGTTTCTTGGCGGGTTTTGGGTAACCCGTAACGGGTAACCCGCGGGTTGTGTCGAGGTCTAGCTGTGATTCAAGCCTGAAAATAGTGACACTTCACCAGAATCGACAAGTACGTCAGGTCAATAGGCCAGATACACTGAAGGAAACTTTATGGACCTCGGGAGCACTTTCAAAGTCACTTATTTCAAAGTTCAGTTGGCTAACCTCGGGTTCAGCTTCCTATGTCATGTTTGAGTGAGCAATGATCGAAGGGTAGACAGTCAATGTAATGGAGTTTTTCCATGAAGGAAATGCAGGGGAACGGTGCCAAAATGCCTAAGCGTCGCTCGAGATGTCAAATAACCCTGAATTATCGATCATGTGAACATTTTCTAGGGCCAGAAGGTTCCCGCAAAATATTTTCTTGTCCATACGAACATTCCTACATCCTCATTGTTTCTATCGCTCTGTTATCGCATCTGTATCTTAGTGAGTTGCCAGGTCTTATACCCGACAATTCAAGATTTACCCTCATTGGTCTAATCTGGTTAGACTTCCTGACTAGGGTATGGCTCATACTACCAATCGAATGGCTTTGGAAGAGCGGTTGGCATTAATAGACCTGATGCTGATCTCTTGGGCCGTCAGCTGATGCCAGGAAGTATGATGAATGAATGCTCTATGAGGAATTGTCTCTCTAGCATTGTCTAAGTTGTTGTACATCTTTCATGCTGCCATAGCAGCGCTTGCTTTTGCCTCTTTTGATCTCCTCTGCTCCCGTTCGCTAAAGCGATCAGCAAAAAGACCGACGTGAGGTCGCATCAAGATCGTGTATTTGACAAACTCCTCCATACAATCCACAAGACGATCCCGATTATCACTAGGCATGAGTCTTTGATCTCCTGGTTGACCTTCATCCGGAAATTGCGTATATGCCTTGGGTATCGAGGATTGATTTGGGATAGTAAACATGCGCATCCACCGGCCCAGGAGACGTAAAGAGTTAACCGCATTGAACGATTGGGACCCACCGCAGACCTGGGCAATGGCCAGCGTTCGGCCTTGGGTGGGACGGACACTTCCTGTGGTTAGAGGAATCCAATCGATCTGATTCTTGAACACAGCGGTCTAAAGTTCCGAGAGGAGCACGAGTAAGTAATTGCGGCACCAAGCATCGACATTCTCTTGAAAGCCACTCACTAGATTGCCGTGTTGTTCGGGTGAGACCCAGACATGTCCATCACTCCACGAGCTAAGCCCTCGGAGCTCCTGCACCTTAGGATGATCGATATCTGTATCGTTCTTCACCGGAAGATCTTCTGGGTTGAAAACGCGTACATCGCAGCCGAGCCGGAATAGAATGCGGGAAGCTTCCATTGCCACGAGACGTGAATATGATCTTTTCCGAAGACTGCCATACAGTACGAGAACTTTTAACCTCTCGTTTGTAGATCTTAAGTTGAGTTCAGCCATGTCCACTGCTGTGGTCAAGTCCAAGCTGTTGACCCAGTCCTCAGTGGAATTATCGTCAAGGATGAATGGCCGATACTTCTGGCGGATATCTGCGCAATCTTCACCTGGGCGTAATGCCATAGTTCGATACGAGCCATCGATTTGGCGAGTGTTCGCAACAACTGGTGGAGTAACAGTGGAGGACATCGTTGCTGAAGATTTGGGGTGCAGCATAAATGACAAGGATGCCGACCGAGACTTCGAGGGCGCCCGTTGTGCAATGTAAGAAAGCATAGGTTATGACCAAGAAGATAAATCAACACGGTGAAAACAAAACAAAAGACTTGAAATTTAACTACAACTTCTGGGTGGCTTTCAGGGGAGCATGTCACCAGCGAAACATGATTGGTTCGGACGTCGGAACTCAGCCTCGGGCCTGGGACAGGATGAGGCTGCCCCACATGGATGGCTGTTGTGATGATTGGACAGCCAGAGGATTTATTTTTCCATCTCGCCACAAAGTTACGTTTCAGTCTGAGCATCCCTTGAGACTCCAGAGTTGTACTGTAGATGTAAGACGGCAAATCCCCACTCCCCGCCAGGTACCGGCATCTCCACCACTTGCGCGTTCGTGCTGTAGCACGAGTGAGAATTAAAAAGACCTTGTAAATACTAAAGGTGTGTGTGACACATCATCTTATCGGAATTGTCAAAATCAACCACATTGTCGCACGCAGTGCAAGGAGTACAGTAGTATACCCAGCAACTTGAACAAGGATCAAAGTCATTTGAAAAGCACGGTGTAGCTGCGATACAGGATGTTTAGAAAGCAAGAAGAAATAGGCGCCAAAAAGTCCTTTCTTTCAGCCGCTGCTGATGATTCTCGGTGTCAACAATATACGGAGTACTCTGTACAAATTGAAGAATACTTGGGATCGCAAATGCAACCCATGAGCTCTATCCTATCCCAGTCCCCATTGCTCCATGGTGATTACTGTGTCGTTGACAATTTTCCAAGGTTACATCTGCCAGCTGCCCACAACCCCCGTGGCTTCCCATCACCCACTAGCAACTCCTTCATTGACCTTCTAGTTGTAACAGGGCCAATGGACTTTGACAGTGAGTTGATCTACAGAGCAGGCCTGGGCATCTTAGCTGATGGCAAAAGAAAAAGAGGCCTTGGAAACAAAGCTTGATTACCTTGCCGCTGGAATGTCAAGCTGAGAAGAGCCTTGGAGAGCAGGAAAATGGAGGAATAAGGGCAAAGCAAGGACCTATCTGCCCTTACCAACCCTCCCGAATATTGTGCCCAGGTCTGTCACTTCTCGCCTTTGAAGCCTTGACCCAGGCTCTGTCAACATTCATTCAATTAAGCATATCAGAACATTGGTTTTGACATAATACCCTCCGGACTATGTGGAAGACGCGCCCGGGGCGCGCGCTCATGCTCCGAGTTTACAAAAATAACCAAATTACTGAACTCTTTGTGCAAAGAACAATGATCCGTCCTGGGCATCGAACATTGAATTTATCTGTGCCTTTCATCAAAAGTAGCTAGGAAATACTTCGTCTTCTTGAACTATGTTGAATAGTTCTACGCATGGTGCTGGAAGAATCATATGCAATGCAGTCATCAGTCGTGGACATCGGGCTTGACTGCGAGGATCTTGAAAGAGCCTAGATAGAGATGGGAAGGGGGATCCGATCAGCGAGGCCCTTTCAAAGGCTTACTCTGTATGTGAACTCACCAGTCCAGAGGTTGAAATCCACATCCGAACCTGTCTTCACCCCTTCGGCTGTGCTGGATTTTGTTGCATCACAACATGAGCTGGCAGGGCCCGACCCGTTGGCATTTTCACCTTTGCTCGCTTCCTTGTAAATGTTCAAATCGCTTTTGGTGCTGATTATCAATATATCTACAAGCCGGGTATCAGTGCTGGGTCAAGTCATACGGCAAGGGGAGAGAAGAAAGAAATGAAGAACCAGTACCTTCGAAACCTGCTTCTTTCAGATATCTCTCATAGTCGGCGACCTGACTGGCCCCCGCGATACAACCAACATACAAAGAAAGGTCTTTCTTGATCTCCGTTGGAAGCTCCCGCTTTGCCAGAATGTCGCTAATTGCAACTCTGCCCCCCGGCTTTAGCAGGCGGAACATCTCCTGGAAAGCAAGCGGTTTCTCGGTTTCTGGCACCAGATTCACCACACAGTTGCTGATTATGCAATCAACACTGGATGATGGCACGGGGATAGAAGTAATGAAAGCCTCGATGAAAGTTGCATTCGAGGCGCCAGCATTTCTCGCATTTCTCCGTGCAAGTTCCAGCATGTCCTACCACGAGTTAAAAACCGCACAGGTTTGTCGGCGGGGAATGGTTGGCGCACTTTTGTCCTATCGATACCAATAGCCTTCCCTTCCACTCCAACCTTCTTTGCAGCTAGCAAAACATCGATGCCTCCACCACTGCCCAGATCAACTACAGTCTCGCCCTATGTGCACGTTAGTTTCAGTGATAAGAAAGGATTGGTGGATATTCCGTACTACTCTGATGTTTGCAGTTGCGATTGGGTTCCCGCAGCTGACGCCTAGATTCGCATCGTCTGGAATGGAGCGCAAATCCTCGAGATCGTATCCGAACGCGGCTGCGACCTCTTGTTCATGAGCTCTTTGGCTACCAGGGCCAGCCTGTCTTGCAACGCTCGCGTAACGGTCTTGTACAGAATGATAGGTGTCTTTTGAGCTCATTTTCACAAGCTTGGAAGTTCAAAAGTTCGGTTTCGACAGCGTCCACGGAAGGGGGCTAAGGACTGCGCCGTGAGGTTAGTGTTAGATATCGTCGAAACACAGTTTCAAGGTTCCCCAGGTGCTGCTCTGTGAGATTTCAAACCAGCAATTTGATGCCTCGAGTCAGAGACCAAAGCTATATATATATATATATATATATCTATCTTTTCACTACCAAGGACCGTCCACCTATACATACTGCCCGCAGGTGGCGATGTCATCTGCAGCATCATGGAGGTCAAGATCGATGAGTATTTGTCAGTCCTTTCGCTGATTGGACAGTCGCGCTGCCTGGTATGTCACTGCCAAGCCAAAATGCTAATACCTTGGATTGCAAAGAGATTCATTTATTAGTACAAAAGAGGCTTGTTTTACCCAATTTAAACAATGGAACGATGATACAATGCATGGCTATATCACTGGCGTTACAAAGCCCAGAGCTCCCAGAGCTCAGTCCGCTACGTCTAGAACGCCATGTGGCTTAAGTGAAGTCTTACTGAAACTTCGGGACTTGTGACAAGTGATGATTCCATTCTGCATTACCTACAACGGTTCCCGTATCACTGGTACCTTCTATATTAGTTCCTTCACGTCGGCATTGGCTTCCATAATTGATCAGGAATGCGCAGGACGAGAGTCAATTCACCCAATATTCGCTTCAGTCTTTCCAGCCAAATCTCTTCCCTATAAGCTTTGCAACATAGACAAGCCCAAGCAGTACCGGAACCTCAATCAGTGGCCCGACAGTCGCGGCCAGCGCTTGATTGCTGTTAGCACCAAATGTTGCGACCGCGACAGCGATAGCAAGCTCGAAGTTGTTGCTGGCTGCGATGAAACTTTGAGTAGCAGCCAACTTGTAACCAAACCCAAGCTTGTAAGTCACACAAATGGTGACGAAGAAGACAATTATAAAATAAACCAAGAGCGGAGCGGCGACCCGGACCACTGAGACAATCTGATGAACCACCTGGCGGCCCTGAGATGCGAACAACACCAGAATCGTAAAGAGAAGTCCAAGAAGAGACCACGGGCCAGCCCATTTGAGAAACACCCGGTCGTACCAATCTGGACTCGCTATCTTTCGAAGCGTGATGCGGGTGATGATTGCGGCACCTAAAGGGATACCAAGGAACACTGCCACGCTTTTGGCAGCTGTAGCGTATGAGAGTGTAACTTGACTACCCGAATGGCCAATGACCTTGATGAAGAAGATTGCCAAGGGTGCAAAGAGCACCATCTGAAGCAGTGAGTTAACCGCAACGAGGATAGCGCAATATTCATTGTCTCCGCCAGCAAGACCGGTCCAGATGAGAACCTAGGAAGAATATGTGAGATTGATTTCAGTACAATGCAGAAAGGCTGTAGCTTACCATGGCGATACATCTGGCTAATCCGACAAGAATCAAGCCCTCTCGTAGCTCTGGCTCGTCTGGCAGGAAAGCCCATGCTAGTGCAAGCTAGGTCATGAAACGTCAGCACGTATCACCATGACGAGCTAGATCAGTCTCACCATGAGGAAAGGAGCAAGAATCCAATTGACAAAGATGCTGAACGCAATTTGAATCCAAATTCCACGCTCTCGAAAGACATGATGCAAGGACTCATACCGCACTTTGCAAAGAATAGGATACATCATGACCAAGAGGCCGATCGCTTGCGCTGTTTAGCCGAGGCCTGATGATTCACAGTTTCGTATGTACTTACCGATTGGAATAGACACCCCGACGAATTTGCCCTTTTGCAAGGCAGGTCCCGTGTTCTCGACAAAGTTGCCGAGAATAATTCCAACAGCCATGGCAAGGAAGATCCACAGGGCTAGAAATCGATCCAACCAGCCAAGGCCTTTGAAAGCCGATTGCTTGGGCGTGTTTGTTTCTGATATTTGCTTCTCAACATCGTCGGAGTCTGGACATTGCGGACGATTGTCCAATGCTGTATTGTGACATTGCAATTCTCCCGACGTGCGCCGCGGAGTTTGGGTGGCCATCCTTGATAGCATCAATCAACCAAGGATGAATCGTTTTCCTCACAGAAAATTTCAGTAAATACTGCACGGAAAGAAAATACCCACAGTTGTTTTAACAATCTCCTAACTCGCTGGTGTCGTCTTCAGAATTATATAGTCATTGCCTCAAGGCCAATGTATTTTGAAACGGCATGTCTGCAACCAATCAATGCAGAGGAGTGACATAGGGTTACATTCAACCAATCACCACTCAGCAGTGACATCCCCGGGCCTTGCCCAGGTGGCAGGGCCAACGTTCTTGCTTTGTCATTGGGCAAGTGAGCCCCGGAGGCCTGGGGCCTGGACGTTCCGATCTGGAATTCCAAGAGGTTGCCCATACAGAGTTTGCTCAACTTTGCGAGGTTATTTAGAAGGGTCGAGAATACTGCTGACAGTCAAAGTGGCCACTTGGGCAGTCGTGAGCAAAGTGGTCGATGATTACCAAGCCAATGAAAACGAGACAATGATGCCATTCGATCTCAATCCCAGATCAATTATCAATGAAAATGCATGCTTTCGTTCCTTTCCAAAATCCCGACCAATCAAAGTATTCGAGTGACATGCAACTGGGCCAGAAAATCGCCCATTTCGGCACAGAATTCAATGTACACAGTGCCTGGAACTGACCTGTAGACATGGTTGATCCAGGTTCTCGTGCTGAAGGGTGGGGTAATAGTCTTTTGTACAGGAGATGGACAACAAGAGAGATGGCCATTTTCACTAGAGAAAAGAGAATATTCTAGGTCAATTGTTTGTTGGGTTCCCTCCCGAGGTCTCTTACAAACTATCCCATAGTATATAAACCCGAGCATTGCCTCTTCACCTGAGCAGTCTCTGACGCCGGAACGAAAAGTCAAACTCATCATCATTCAATTCTCATCTCATCATCTTCCCAAAAGATATTTGCCAATTGTATCCTCCAAGTACTGCCATCTCGACAGCCTCCTCCTTGGCATTGAACGAGCCACACCACGACGATCGCCCAAAGATTCACCAGAAACGCATGCCATGGCTAAGCCCAGCGTCTTGTTTGTCTGCGTGCACAACGCTGGTCGCTCCCAAATGGCTGCTGGCTACCTCATGCACCTTTCGGGCGACACTATTGAGGTCCGTTCTGCCGGATCGGCCCCGGCTGGCTCCATCAATCCTATGGTTGTTGAAGCTATGCGCGAAGAGGGCATCGACCTCAGCAACCAGATTCCCAAGATCCTTACGACCGATGCGGTTCAGAGCAGTGATGCTGTGATCACCATGGGCTGTGGCGATGTTTGCCCTTTCTTCGCTGGCAAACGCTACCTCGACTGGCAACTTGACGATCCTGCCGGGGAAGACCTGGATGCTGTGCGGATCATCCGTGACGAGATTCGTCGCCGTATCGAGACACTCATAACCGAACTCGCGTCTTCCAGTTGAAAACATCTCAAGATGAGGTCTTAACGTAGACTGGGTCTTTCTTCAATAGATCATGACGGGCACTTTGGTGAACAACTGTGGAACGGGGCTGGCAATGGTCATTACTACATGTACTACATGGCATCTATGAAAAATAAATGCTAATGACAACATACACTGTTCATAGGTATAAAGAACCCTCATCCATTGCTTGGCGCTGCCGGAAATTTCGTGGCTTAGATGGTTTGTTGCCACAATTTTGTCTCGCGCGACTGAGCTCTGTGTTTGTCCCTTTCAGACTTCTCTCTTTCACTTACTCGCACTGGTCTTCCGTTGACCTCAGCATTGTCTTGAACGCTGGTTCTATTTCAATTTGAACACGTTGACAGTGTAGACCAAAAGCACAAGGCCTGTGTCAGATAGATTTGCATGAAAATTGATGTTTATAAAACCCAAAGAATAAGCTGAACCGTAAAGTGAGCTGGATGCTTCACATGCTTGCCCCTTGGTTCTACCTTCCAAGACCGGGCTTTACAGAAGTCCAGTGCTATCAAAGGAATTTGTCAAAGGGACAAAGGGTGCTGATAAAACTTGTGATGATTTTGGAAAACATATAGGCCGTGCCCAGCATTACTTCTTAGGCTTCTGTGTAGGTAGGGGCTCAGAGAGTAGATGACAAGTACGTTTTGTGTTCCCAAATTTCATTTGCTTTATTAACATTGCTATATATAATCCCAATGTTGTCCTCACATGGAATTGATGTTCCCTGAAGCCGTGGTGCTATCTACTGTGTCGAAGCAACAATTCCGCGACAAGTGTAGACAGGACAAAGAACTATGTCAAGCAATACTGGAAAAGTACAGAACCAACAATAAGTATTACTGGCAAGATGGTTGGTGTGAAATTCTTGAGCTTGTCCCCTCCAAAAGGCATGGATACGTCCAGATTTCGGCCAATGGTTTCAACAAATTTGCTGTGCTGGAAGAAGTTGTGATTTGGGCGAATGGTCAAGAGGTCAAAGAGGGATGTGATGCATCCCATCTATGCCATCGAAAGCTCTGCTGCAATCTTGATCATGTCGTATCTGAGCCAAAGCCCTTGAACCAGTCCCGCAAGAATTGTCTCGTATGGATACCATGTCCTCATTGCCCTTTGAAGATTTTTACTTGCCAGCATTCCCCATCATGTATCAAGTTTTGTACAGGCTTCAATGATCACGAACAATTCATCTCTGAAGGAATATGTACAAAATACCGAGGAAATTGACAAGGGCAACCGTTAAGCAGCGAATGTGTATGATGATATTACACATCTCAGTCATGATTCCAAGGTCATGATTCTAAGGTCAACTCTCGGAGGCCAGGGTGAATTATGTC
This sequence comes from Penicillium brevicompactum, assembly GCF_028827555.1. Lineage (NCBI taxonomy): Eukaryota > Fungi > Ascomycota > Eurotiomycetes > Eurotiales > Aspergillaceae > Penicillium > Penicillium brevicompactum. Next base: position 2,293,852 of record NW_026623212.1, on the reverse strand, counting down.
GAAGACAGCAAGGAATATCTTGAAAAGAACAGTGTCCAGGAAATTATAATCAATGGATATCTGTCGTACTTTCACAGGCTTTACAAGAAGATATATTGAACCCAAGCGCCGGGATTTAGCTTGCTTGTTGAATCTGCCTGGGTGGATGTTAGACCCTGATACAGTCAGACCAGGCGCAAGGGCAAGAATGGCCAATTTCGCAGTATAGACAGACGCTGGCGCGTGTCGGAGTTTTCTTTTCATCTTTAAGAGTAGGATGATCGCAAAGAGCAGATAGTTCATGTCAGTTGCAGCTTACAATTGTTGCTTCCAAAGGGGACTTCATGTGGTGACTGTACAGTCGGCTTCGCAGTGAGCGCTTATACTTAACCCAGGGCTGATGACTTTTTTTTGGCGGATTCCGTTTCCGGCGAGAGTCCAGCCAAGTGAAACCTCGTCAGATGCCCAAGATCCCCATGAGACCAACAGGGACAGATCACTAAAAACAACATCCACAGGTGGACGAATATAAAAGGTGTCAGCACAGTCTGTTGAGAAGAGCCAAGGGCCAAGACCGAAAAAAAAGTCTGTCGTCATTTTGATCGGATTTCCACCCCACAGCGCTCTCGCCTTCTCCGATCTCCTTCACAACTCCCACAATGTCCCGCAATATCTCATATGGCCGTGGAGGCGCAGGTAAGAGCTTCTTCACTCGATAGGTCGCACTTCCACTCATCTCTCCAGGCAACATTACCCGCCAACAAAGCGCACCGACCCCCAAGGACCTCGTCACGCCCACCATCAAACAGGAGGTGTACACCACCGGCCGCGGCGGCTCTGGAAACATGGTTCACAACGATCCCGACCGACCGGACCTTGCGCGCGAGAGTCAAGACGTCGAGTCACCCCCCTTGCGTGCGCAGCAGATCCCCCACCATACTGGCCGAGGTAACCATCTACGGAACAATCCTGCCCTTGCAGATGAAGAGCTAACGGTTAGATAGGCGGTGCTGCCAATGCCTACATCCCCACCGCCGAAGAAGAGGAACACGAGAAGAAGATCCAGGAGCACGAGGCCGAGCTGATGCGGGTGCGCACACTGTCCAAGGAGCGGGTCAAGGAGATTGAACACGAGCGCCAGGAGTTGCGGAGAGATTCGCCTGCCTCTTAGTGGTGTCGGCCAGGAATGAAGAGAGAGAGAGAACGGAAGAGGAAGAGAGGGACAGAAATCACTGCAGGCAGTGGTCAACTGCGGGGTTTCTTACGACTTAATTGGTTTTTGGTATTTTGTTCTTTTTCTTCGCCCGCTGTTATCTGCGTCCTATCAACGTCCAGACGTGGCGAACGGCGTTGGCTATGGACAGTTCTGGTCTGTCACTGCACTTTGCTTTCTTTTCCGATCGGCGGACACACGGAGTACTCCGTACACATCTCACAATTCAATATACAGTTCGTCTATGCTAATTACGCTTCTTCATGTCTCATTAGATGCAGCGCTGAAATAGAAAAACCCCCCAAAGCAACCTCAGGGAGAAAGGAAACATCCCGTCGCGTCGACCGGCCACCCAACAAGCGCCCGCCACTCCGGCTCCAACGAGTCCCCAATACGCGACAATACCTGCGCGCCCCAATCTCCCATCCACCACGAGTCCCTCAGATGATGCAGAACCACCGCGTAATGTGCCAGAATCACCAGCGCAAACGGCCGTCGCGCTTCCAGTAGCTCCAGAAATCCTGTGGGGATCCGAAAACACCAGCAGAACGCAAACATCTTCGGCTCGCCACCTTTCATGAGCTGCTCGAGCGCAGTGCTCAGGTGTTCGATCGCTGATTCATACAGTGGTTCCTCGTGCGCGGGATCTCGCAAGGTTTCCAGGGCGTTCTGACGACGCAGCGCCAACACCACGAGCCGAGACATGTCGGGCATGGTCGGGCGAGGATCCTCGGGCTGAATGAGCGAGTTGAGATCACCAGCGGCGACACGGTCCAGGAGGGGCATGATGATGCTGACCAGCCAGCGGGTCAAATGGAGCACTTCAAAGAATTCATGGAGGACGTCAGGTTTGTCGTTGTCATCGTCATCAATGAGACAGTAGCCGAACGCGAATGCAATCATGAGGCAGCATAATGTGAAGGTGGCGTTGGGGTCTGCTTCGAGGTCGAGTTGTGTGCTGGAGAGCGCCGCAAGAGCCTGGGATTGGTGGGCGCGGGCTGTTTCAAGGTATTGCCATCGCCGGGAGGAGGAGGTTTTGGAGGCGAGGTGCAGGGCGGAGAGAGCCAGGAGGCCTTGACGAAGGGATGGGTGACGGAGAGAGAGAGTCGGGACGGTGGTTTGCCAGAGAGTTTCCGAGGCTGGATTGCGGGCCATCGTTTTGTAGGTTGAGGTGCACCACTGCATCATCAATTCGAGGTCTTGCAGGTGGGTTGCTTCGAGGAGGTCGGTTTGATAGGTCGGAGGTAACGCCATGGAGGAGATGGAGGAAGCGCTTGACCTTGACGAACGGTGCTTCTTCTCCAGCCGGGTCAGTCGGGGTCGCGATGTCTGTTGGCCGAGCATTTTGCGGTCTATGCAATGGATGCAAGCCGAGTCCTGCTGAAACTACCGATGGCGCGTCGTTAGTACATGTGTAGAGAACAAAAGCCGACCGTGAGAGGTCGTCCCATCGGCGAGACGGCGATAATGAGTTTGCAGGCGTTGCAGTCACAAGGATTCGGAGTCAGTCATACTTTCATTCTTCGGCCTGTTTGCATGTCGCCTTGGCGTCGCGTTGAACCCATGGAAGTACTCCGTATCAATCAGAAGATCGGGGTTGCAGGTCAATTTGAATGAGCGGCCGAGTCAGTCCCGACAGGGAGCATCAGGAACGGTAAAAGAACAAAGCGGGTCTTCCAATTATGGTTATTGTTCCCAAGCCGATCAGGAAGTATGCAGATCCAATCAAACCCCCCTTTTTCACTTCACCCGAAGTTGTGGCAGCCGAAAGGGCCAGCGCGAAGAGGCGTTCTTGTCCGAATGTGGTAAATGCACAGGTGGCTCGTGCTGATGACGTCCCACTTGCCGTCGTGTCTTTCGTTCTTCTCTCGTCTCTTCGGGACTTCGCTGTGAATTGCCTACTTTCGGCCTGGCAATGACTCGAACATCTGACACGGTCCATGCGAAGGGGTCCATTGCTGACTCTGACCTCGTATTCCCTGCTGGTTCGAGGTATCCCATCTGAGTTGGTGGATTCGCAGGCAAAACAGGTCGTACAACAGGGACACTCTCGTACAAGCTTGTTTGAAGAACTGGACCCCTTGCGAAGTGGGACCGTCAAGTCGAGTCCATCCAGTCCATCCAGTCCATCGCGTCATGCCAAAAGGAGAAGATCCCCGAAAAGTCCCCAGCCGAAGCCATGCGTTTACCCAATCAGGACTAGTGCTGCATGGCTCCCGTGACGTACCGATGCCCTACTTGTGCCTCATCCGGGCAGATCGAGCTTATGTTTTTACCCGGGCATTGTTTGCATTCTACATTGGGATCTGAGCCTAGAGCTGCCCCACGCCAAGATCCCGGATTTGTCCCTCATTGGCCTTGCAGTGAATGCTCTCTGCAAACTGATTTGTGTCCAGTCTGCAGATGGCCTCACAAGACAGCGCACCTTTAGAACGCAAGGAGATAATCAACCCGTGAGATACATGACGTGATCGGAGTTGGGGACTCAATGCAATCAGAGCGAGTTGGGTGACTCGGGTTTTGGAGCGGTGGGTGTTCGGTTTTTGCGCAATCTCCAGCGAATGGCCATCGGATGGGTGGATCCCGGGCTTTTATATTTCTTGGCTTCATAGATTGGTGTCCAGGTGTTTGCTCGAAGGCTCAGTCGACTGAAGACATACGATCGTCCAAATGAATGGCTTGCATTTGGTTCCCCTCCGTGTGTGTACTCGCATCATCCTCTAGCCAACAAGATAGGGCACAGAATCCATGGATTGAGGTTTCTAAACAACCTTGAAACGCCACTGTGATCCCTGACAGTCCGACCTTTATCCAAAAGAAGTGTGTACGAAAGGTTCCAAGGCTCTTTGGGCTTATCCACCTCTAGTTATTCAAACTTTAGGCCTACCCCGATGTAGATGCAATCTTGACCTGGGTGTCCACAGCCACTATTCGACCCTTAAGGTCTGAGGATATCCGACACGAAAATTGGCGAGGGAATCAGCTGAATGGGTGTTGATATTACGAAGAGCAGGTTTCCCAGGACATCATGTGCCAAGAGCCCTGCAGGAAAAGACTAGCAAGCTCGTTTCATCACATTGGCTCGACCGCTGTCGATGCTTGATGACAGCGAGGCGGACCTCGGGGGCGCGATGCAGACCGCTGGTTTGGATCCGTGGACTTTAGGGCACGTGGACAGATGTGTATGATCTGGGGCAGTGAAGATGGCTGACCGGATGTGCGCTATCATGTATTCCAACTTCCATACATCCTGCCACAATGCTTCCTCCTGGGCCTTGCTGTAAGATGGGGATCTTGATCTGTTGAATAGTGTGATATCTTCAAGGACTGAGCCGGGTCCTAGAATGTGAACGATCAACAAGGGGTCGAGGATCTAGCATAAATCAATGTTCGCGAAGAACAAATAACTGTTGCGGGCCCTGAAAGAAAAACCCCATCACTCCGACCGAGGGTTCTGATCTGGTTACCTTCCAAGGTTGGGCTACATACAAATCATGATCCTCGAAGATTGAACACGGTGATGCATGAATCCTACGAGCAGAATGTCGATGGTGATGTGTTCGAGCGCAATCAATGACGAAAATACCCTCCGAGGACGACGCCACTCCGCTAGAGGTACCAGGCCACCAAGATTCGAGAGTTCACTCATCTTGTACAAAACATTCATATGCAACTGACTGATGCTCGGCCCTTGGAATTGCTCGGTGACAGAATTAATCCCAGTCCGCCGGGTTCGCTCACGATGCGCTCCAGACTAGTGCGTCGACTTATTGTTGGATGACGATTTGAATACAGTGGAACCACAACAGCCATAAAAGCATCAAACTAAGGCAGTACGCGAGCAAGATGCTGTTTGTGAAGCTTGAAACCCAGGAAGTGCTGCATACACAAAGTGTTCACGTCCATCGGCTGAGGGCAACGGACCGACCTCGGTTTATTTTCTAATCCTAAATGTCCGCAAAGAAACTGTTCGGAAGTTTTGGGGTCACACTTCGGAGTGTTCAGAGTGCTCAAACGTAGTTTCATCAGTCATCACTCGCCCAGGTGCGAGATTGAATACACGTTCATCGTGACTCCGCACGATCGACCCCAGCTTCCCCACACTTCAAACCGAACCGCGGCTCAACGGTGTTTCAATAACCGAGCAAAGTATATGTATGCTGCGGGGATAATCTTTTGGGATACACCTTGCGGTCAGTAAACAGAAAGCCATGATATTCGATCCAAATTCTATCGAACTGCCTGCATCGTATGAAGAAGTTCAAACGACCGGCCATGTAACCGTCGCCCATCATCCGCCAGGCGCACCAGCAGTTACTCCAGTGGTTGTGGTCACGCTGAACCGCCCAAAACATCAAAATGCTTTCACTGGGCAGATGGTCCAGGATTTTGAGAAGCTTTTTCCAATGTTCGACGTGGACAGCCGAGTGAAGGTGGTTGTTTTGACAGGCGCTGGTAAGACATTTTGTGCGGGCGCAGACCTTGATATTGGATTCCGTGCTGGCAACGAGAGAATGATGGACCATCGTGACGGGTAAGTCAAAGAGGTCGGAGCTTGGCTTTCTCTCAACTGATGGGTTTAGTGGCGGACGAGTCGCCCTGGCTATCCATAGATGCCGCAAACCAACCATTGCAGCTATGCAAGGATCGGCGGTTGGTGTTGGTATGACTATGACATTGCCGGCTATCATTCGGTGAGTAGTATTGAACATGAAGAAATCATCCATACCTTCAAATCCAAGCAGGGCTCAAGTTGAACGTTCGATAGAATCGCCTACGAAAAGGGCAAATATGGATTCGTCTTTGGCCGCCGCGGGATCACAATGGAATCGTGCTCCTCATACTTTCTTCCACGATTGGTCGGCCACTCGAACGCCAGTTATCTTGTCAGCACTGGGGGTGTCTTCCCGCCGGCCTCGAAACATTTCGGCGACCTGTTCAATGAGATTCTCCCAGAACCGACCCAGGTGTTGCCACGCGCGCTCGAGCTGGCCACTGATATTTCGGAGAATGTCAGTCCGACTTCGTCGTATTTGAACCGAGCACTGATGTGGCGTGATACCGGGTCTGCAGAAGCAGCGCATTTGGTGGAATCGCATGTAATTTATCATATGTTTGGGGCATCGTAAGTCAAGATCGCATTCGATGGATTCATTGAGGCTAACTGTCTCAGGGACCAGAAAGAGGGGGTGGCAGCATTCTTTGAGAAGCGGAAACCGAACTTCAGTGCTGACCTGGACGATAACCCGCCGCCAGTTGTGCCATGGTGGACCGAGATTGACACTGGTCGAAGTCCGAAACGAAAGGGCACTTCCAAGCTGTGAGCGTGCGAGGTGTGTGGCTCGATTGCTCCGGGCTGTTCATTGGAAGTCTGACATTGTCACTTTTCATCGATTCCCGGGGTTCTTGCACTCGAAATTGTGTCTAATTGATAAACTTCAGAAGATAGCCAAGCCTGTTGGGATGATGAAAGGTCATTCCGAATGTATTGCAATGCCCCTGCTACCAAAACCGCTAATGATAATGTAACAAAATAAACACCGACCCCGACAAGAGAGAGGGAAATGGTACCAGATTGGTTGACCATGAGTCCTCGGACTCAACTATATTGACACAAATGAAAGAAAATCACCTCAGCACCACAGGCGGAGGGTTTTTAAGCGATGAAGTTACGGCGCTTGCGGTTGTAGGCACGCTGATCCTTCAGCCACTGTCGGTATCCTTGCACACTGCCAATCTTTTCGCCGTAGTAATCGGGGACGGGGTTAGCGATCGAGTTGGTGGACGGGTCAACGCGGAAGCGACGGATGCGATCGAAGAACTCCTTCTCTTTCTGTAGCGGCAAGCGATTAGTATTGAGAAGACCGAGGCCGAAGCTCTATTGTAGGGCGATACATACCGTATTGACGGAAGGCTTGAACTTTCTGTAGACCAATCCCCAAATTCCGTTGCCAACAACGGGACCAACTAACCATCCAGCGGCACCGCATGCAGCTGTGGCCAATCCAAGAACCACGAAGGGGTCGAGGCCCATCACAGCACCGCCCAAGGCTTCAAGATCCTGACCAGAGAGGATTTGTACTCCAGCGGTGGTACTGACAAGGGAAGTGGCGACCGAGGAAGCGAGAGAGTAGCGGCGGCGCGAAGCGCGAAGTTTGAAGAACGAGTTCCAGTCGAGCTTGACTTCGTTCGCAGTCGCAGCAGTGCTTTGTGATCGCAGTCCAGAAGAGATGGAGGCATTTTGGGCGTGAGGACGGGAGGTTGTATCCAGAGTAGCAGGGCTAGATGATCGAGCTGCCGTGGAGCTGAGGCGCATGAGCTGCTTGGATGTCGTCCGGGGAGTGGTCTGCTGAATGGGACGGAGAGCACCGACGGGCGATGGCGCAATGGACTTGAATAGTCCGGAGGACAGAGCTGTGCGAGCCGACATGTTCAGTGACTGAGCATGCATTTTGGGGAAGATGAGCTGGATTCAATTGAGGGATGGAAGTGAGGTCGGATTTGGAGTGTCTCGATGATTACGTGATGCGCATGGGGCACCTGAGCACTTCCCAAGACTTCCAATGTTCGGAGTGCATGCAACCCTTGAAAGAACATTGAATCTGTCTATCTCTTTCTTGACAAGCAGCCCAGATATTTTACCGGTGGTAAAACTGGTTCCAAGGTTGGTATGTATTGTAGAATGGCTTCACGACATGACGTCAGCGTACACAGTCTGCGGAGAACGCAAATTTCGGCCAAGTGCTGCCCAGGTGGGCATCCCATGATGAAACTTTTGAGGCATAGCATCACTGCTTCATGTTGATATTCAAGGCTTGTGATCTTCTGTAGAGCTTATCTAGGCGTTGGAATTGACTGTGTCCAAGTTTGGTTGGCCTGCACGTCGGCTATATATCTACAACCTTGGAAAGTGACGAATACCTACAACATCTATTCGATGTGAAGGACAGTGATTTGAGTACGAGGTCTTGGCTAAGCGGTGTATGATCACAAGCTGCGATGTACTTCAAAATCCGGCAGGACCAGAGCTACTATCTATAGTCTGCATGTACCTAGGCATTCTCGGTGTTCAATTTGACTTGACAGCCAGGTTCAGGACAATCACGATAATTTCAAGAGTTGAAAGATCGAGTTTACCTGGCTGAGTATGCATTCCAGGTTCCAAGGTTACAGTTTCAAATGCTGTAGTCTATATCGACGGAAATAATAAACACATGCTGGGGTGCTCGCGTGAAATCCATGCACTGCCCAGGTGTAATGTCACACCTGGGTGAGTTGAGAATGTTCATGTGATAATGTCCACCGACGGACACCTTTATGCGACCAAGAAGCTCATAGAACACTGAACCAAAGCAAAGCAGCGAAAGACCGTTGGATGACAGCTGTGAAGATAGAGCGAATGCATATCCACGTGGTCCTATGCAAAGCTGTCATCTAAAGACCATTCATACGCCTGATGTCCCCTGGGCGAGATTCTGGTTTAGCTTGGTTCCCGAATCCATTCACACGCCCATGGAGCCATTTGAGGGTTATGGTGCTAAGTGCCATGACTGCTGCACTGAGAGTGAAGAGACCGATGCGGCCTTCCGTGGGAAGAGCTTCAAAGATGGGATAGGGGTACCTGGAAAAGTCAGTGATGTCGACGAACGGAGAGGATGTGTGCGTACCATCCATTCACAGCGAAGCATTGTTCAATCCAAAACCAGTACCCGAATGCAATCGTGCTTGACACCACCAGAGCCGGGAAGACAGTGATTGTCCATGGCGGGGAAAGGAATAGCAGATCGATAAGCATCACCACTGATGGAGTGGCATGGAAGCTGAGATCTAGCAGGAAATCAGCACAAGTCAAAGCATGTCCAGTCTAGACGTACCGGCATGAAGCGGAATGACAACCCATTCGGGAATCACCAATCGCTCATCGACCTGTTACAAGGTCAGCGTGGAGCATAATCGTTTGAACATCAAATGATACCGAGCGAAGACCCCAATACAGGACACTGATGAGAACTTCAAGCGGCGCACTGCATATTGACAGAAGATTCTTGACCAAGAACAGTCGGCGGGATAATGTGATATCCGCCAGGAGCCCAACCGTGAAAGTAAGAGTAGACAGCGTCAAGCCAATGACCGTTAGATATTGGAAATGCCAACCGTACGCTTGATTCCTGTGTACCTAATGAGCAAAAGTCCTTTCCAATGCAACTTATGTCTATGGTCATAAAAGCAAGTCTTACGCTTGGTTGGGGTTCTCATGCATGCTTCAGACATGTCAGTAGCCACTTTGGGCAAAACGGGAGAGAAAAACCATACTATTTGAAAGCCCAAAAAAAGCTGGAGAGACCAGCCAACTGGAACGCGACCCGTCAGTGCCTGGAATGGGAAATTCCAAGAGAAACCACGGTACTTACATGCACCAGTGCGGAGATCCCTCGAGAGGGACTCGGCAGTCGCTGGAGCGGGTGCCTATTGATCAGAGGTACAGCCATATTGAGAGTGACAGAAGCGCTCCAATAATTTGACTGTGTGAATCCAAAGTTCAGACGTGGACGGTGCTCGTTGTCAAAGCGCGGCTTGGAGGGCCAATGAAGTCCATCCGCGGCCTCCGAGCGAGTGATGACGTCGCGAGGAAGAAACGTGACCCATCGGGCGAATTCGGCTTACCGCGGGAAATCCCGGCAATCCGCGGCATGCCGGTCTGGGGTAGCGGACTATTGATAATGCGGCTGACACATCTTCCTTATCTCTCGCCTGGGCGATATGCTTCCCCACACTTTTTGGTCCGCCTTCCAGAAACATTCCTCGTGGCTGGAAATTGTTGACTCCTGTCCTTCTCTGCTACTTGCTCTCTGCATGGTGAGGTCACCCCCATTCACTAGTGAGTGATTTGCAGTGATCCTAGTCCGATCGGCCAGATTGTTATCTACTGTCAACTCTACATTGCTTTCCTTCTTCGGCCCATTGCTGCAAAGCAGTGGAATTGATACAATCCCTGGCACATCTCCCTCCCACACCTCGATGTGCTTGTATACTAGGTGTGGGTGTTTGGTCGATTATCGCTTTGTTGCTACGTGGGGTCAAAGAGGCTCAAAACGCAGAAAGCGTGCCAATTGTGACGTGTGTTGGGTGTGAGTCCAGAACGGCGAGTGTATTGGAGTTCAGGGATCACATGAAAGGTGATCGAATTGTGTCTGTTGGCTGGCCCCAGCCTTTTTGAATATTCGCGGGTTTCCAAGGTCAGACATTGGAACGCGAAAAGACTTGCTTTGACGTGCAATGCCACGCCCCAGAAGACCTGGCGCGCCAGAACCAAAGCGCCGAAGTCGAAAGGGATGTTGGTGAGTCAGGCTCTCGCAATCCCATCTTTGAATAGCATTGACTTTTACAGGCCGTGTAAAGCACGAAAGGTGAAATGGTACGATGCATTGCTCTCTGCACTCTCAACATGAGCTGATCTTGAATTCTAGCGGGGAAGAGAAACCAGCTTGTCTGAATTGCCAAAGACAAGGTGAGCTCTGCGACTATAGTGTTCGCTTGAACTGGGGAGGGAGAACGAAGCGTGCGTCTGTTGACTCACCGAGTTCGCAGTCTAGCGGCTATGGGGGTGGAAGCGGAGGAGCTGTCGTCGGGTTCTCCAGCTCTTTCTCCATCAACACAACAAGCCCGAGCTCATTTCCAACACCGACAAGCAATCCGGCAGATGGAGTTATGAGCACGCGCTCTGGTGATTTGGCATCTCCAGGAGCGATATCGCCAAGTACACCAGTCCTCTTTGACTCCCCGAGGCCTGGTCCTGAGGAGCTACCTTCGCCAAGACAGCTTGATCTTCAATTCTCAACAAGTTGGGCCGAGCAAACTCCATCCTTGGCTTCCGCTGTTTCTGGGCCCCTGGCAAACTTTCAATTCGGACAACACGCTTTCGACAGCACGCCATTCCCCACTTCCATAGAGCAGGGACTTGGCCTCCGATCACTGTCGGCATTTGCGTTTCACTCGAACCCGGTTTCTCAGCCTGTCTCCTTTATGCGTCATTCAGTAGATGGATCTCATGGCCATTCGGACCCCTCCATCCTTCACTCCCAAGAAAAAGGAAGTTCGACCGATGTGCTGCACGAGGAGGATGAGTCATGTTTCAATTCCAATTCGGCATCAAAGGAAGAAGGTACTTCTCATAGCATACAGGATACAGATGCACTGCATTCACTCTTTGATACCCATGGAGTGTCATTGGGAGGAAATGACACAAGCCCACCCTCAAGGCTGGGTGAGACACCCGCTACCACACATTCTGCAGACGAATATTCTGTTGGACTGCCTCGTGACCATCAAATGTTACCTGACAGTATGCACGACAACACTCCGCCGGCTCAAGAATTTTCCCTTGCAGAGAACAAGTGGCAGACTTACCTCAACAACGTCACTGACAATTATGGCCTGGATTCTGGACGTCCAGACCAAGACTTGACATTCACCAACGACCACGCAGCCATAGACATCAATTACGCCTTGGATTTCATCAGCTCGCGGGGAAACACTCAGGATGTCTCACAGTCCACTCCGCAACTTGCACCGGAGGCTCAGGCCCAATTTTGCAGTGGCTACTATGCCTCTCCAGTGCCCATCAATATCCCAAGATACCTATCTCCGCTTCCTTCTGCACTCTTGGAAAACCCCATCAATTTGATGTATTTCCATCATTTCCTAAATCACACTGCGCGAATGTTAGTCCCCCATAACTGCGACAACAATCCATTTGTCTCAGTCTTGCCGTCAAGTAAGTTGTGTCCTTGCGAAATCGGGAGATCTCTCTTATACTGACCGTAAAGTGGCCATTGGTGATTCCAATCTCTTGAATCTACTCCTTGCGTACTCCGCTAGTCATCGCGCTCGGTATTTAGGCCATCCAGAACCGGCCAATCGAATTGCCCATTGGGTCAGCCAGGTCTTTCCGACCTTGCGTATAGCATTGGAGTCGTCCCACGAAAACATCACCGATAGCCATCTGGCCACCGCGATCATGCTTCTTTCTCTGAAAATCGTTTCGCCCGGTACGTTCGAGGCCCCGATTACCTGGAAAAGTCACCTTAAGCTTGCCCGTGACCTTTTCCTTGCCCGGAGTGACGCCATGGCACAGCCAGGAAACAGAATCGGCGCCTTCTTCTCCCGCTGGCTTGGCTATCTAGACACTATGGGATCCTTGTCATGTCGCCAAGCTGGCCCGCCCTCGATGGTTTACAGTTCTGTCTTGGCTGCCTGCTCCTCTTCCGATGGTCATGATGAGTACGCTGTTGATTGCTTCACGGGCTTTTCGCCCCGCACCGGAGTGTTCTTGATCCGTCTTGCTCGCTTGGTCCAAGAGTGCGACAATGAACGTTTCGACGAGATGGGGAACTTTCAAGATGGATGGCATCCCTCTGCTGACATGGTCCTCGAAGCTCAATCAGTGCTTGGTGAAATAGACGGGATCAGTGAACGTGCCCATGCTAACCCCGAGCATCATCGGGGCATTGAATCCTCTGATATGATGGCTATCGAGGAAGCATTCCGCTTTGCTGGCTTATTGCATCTTCATCGACGTGTGCTGGGCTCCCCACCAGATTCTTTCCCAGTTAAGGAGGTATTGCGCAAACTCGTCGATGCCCTTGGGCGCATGCGCCCTGGGGCGGCTACCGAAGTATGTTCTCTGTTTCCCTTATTCACTGCCGGCTGTGAGTCCAGGGTTTCAAACCAAAGATCGAAGCTTTTGGAACGGTTCCTTGTGTTGGAAAGTTCGGGAATGAAGCAGGTGCGTTACCCAGTCCGATTATCTCTTACATTCATGATCCTGACCATGAGTAGATACAGAATGCACGTCAACTAATGCAGCATTGCTGGGAGAAGAGGCTACCTTGGATTGCCCTGGCCAATGGACAGTTCTTGGGCTAACCCTGGCGGTTTCGCCTCGCCACTGAAGTGCATGGAGTGATGATGCACGCATTGGATTGATTTCGTCCATAGTCATGTATGCTAATGCGGGCAACAGTTCCGACATAGAACCAATACTAGACCTGTCTGATAGTATGCTATGCACATGAAAATCCCTCATTCTCAGCCACCAGTCTTCCCTGCCACAATTTGACACACGCTGTGTTCCCTTGCAGGATGCAAGTTGGCTGATCAGAATACTGACATCACTCAACGTCATTGTGTATAGCAGTTCAATTTATTTTCTCATTTCGCAAAGTCTGTCCTGAAACACACCCACATGGACCGAAATGAATTATGCGAAGTTTTGCCGAGAGGACCCAAGCAGCTCACTTCCCCGCAAATCGGCGGCCCAACTCCACACTTTTCGTCACAATCGGCATCTCGGCAGGTTGATCGACCGACATGAAATGCGGAGTCCTGCATACTCTGAACCCTCGATTCGTCTCTTCTCGGTCATTTCTGGCCCGAGAGTACTCAGAAGATCCGGGTGTTCTTCGGATCTGTGATTCGAGCATTCGAGCGGGCTCGTTATGCCAAGAACATGAAGCAGGTCTTGACCAAACTATAAGTATTTGGATCCTGTCCCACTCTTAAGGTTGTGTACGCACAGTGAAGATATCCACGCTCGGATGTATCTCGCGACCATACTCTTCGGGTCACTTGTGGCGGCCGCCTCGTCTGATGTGCCATACCAGCGATACATCTTGGCCCCAAAATCGAGAGACTTGGTTCCATCTTCTGTGCATAACGTCAATGGCACGGTCACAAACGCTCAGTCTCTGACTAGCCCCCCGGTCATGCAACATTCCACGGTGTTTCATCTGTCACGTATGATTTTGGTCTGAATGTAGCCGGCCTAGTCACCTTGGATGTTGGGGAGTCCTCGTCACCATCTGCATTTCTGGGTGTCACTTTCTCCGAGTCTAGTTTGTGGGTCAGTGACAAAGCCAGCGATGCCACTGGGGACGATGCCTTGGATGTTTCACTTTGGTTCCAAGTTGGTAAAGGCGCAGGGGAGTACACGCCCGAAGAGAAACATCTTCGTGGTGGATTCCGCTATCTGACAGTAGTGAGCAATACGACAGCCACTGTCCAACTTCGGGGTCTTCATGTCAACTACACCGCTGCTCCAGACCAGGATCTGCGGGCCTACACTGGCTATTTCCACTCAGATGACGAGTTGATCAACAAGATCTGGTATGCCGGCGCGTATACTAATCAACTTTGCACCATCAACCCTAAGCAGGGTAATTCACTTGTGCACTTGTTTGATGAAACTAGCTCCGATGAATCCCAACTCACAGAGCCTGCCACCTGGTGGAACAATTATACCATCACCAATGGGAGTAGCACGATCACAGATGGCGCAAAGCGTGATCGCCTTGTGTGGCCCGGTGACATGTCCATTGCCCTCGAGTCCATTGCTGTCAGTACCGGTGACTTGTACAGCGTCCGCACTGCCTTGGAGGCCCTCTTTGTTCTGCAAAAGTCCAACGGACAGCTACCTTATGCTGGAAAGCCCTTCTTTGATGCTGTCAGCTACACCTATCATCTGCACAGTTTGATTGGTGCTTCATATTTGTACCGCTTTTCGGGTGATAAGCGATGGCTTTCACAGCACTGGTCCCAGTACAAGCGGGGTGTCCAGTGGGCTGTTTCAAGCATTGACAGCTCTGGCCTAGCAAATATCACCAGCACAAGTGACTGGCTACGTTTCGGAATGGGAGGCCATGTGAGTTACTCGAATAACGTGAAGTATTCAAGTTCTAATACACCATGCAGAACATCGAAGCAAACTCCATTCTTTACTACGTTCTTCAGGACGCTCAACAACTTGCGAAAGAGTTTCGAGATACGTCTTCCGCCGCGGAATGGAAGCGCATCGCAGAAAAGATCAAAGTCGTCGCTAATCAGAAACTCTGGGACGACAAGAATGGACTTTACATTGATAACCAGACAACCACCCTTCATCCGCAAGATGGAAACGCATGGGCTATCAAAGCCAATTTGACACAGTCAGTAAAACAGCGCAACACTGTATCCAACGCCCTCAAAGCACGATGGGGCATCTACGGAGCACCTGCTCCCGAGGCCGGTCAAACCATATCTCCTTTCATCGGCGGCTTTGAACTACAAGCTCATTACCTTGCCAACAAGCCAGACTCTGCTCTGGACTTGATGCGTCTACAATGGGGCTTCATGCTAAACGATCCACGCATGACTCAGTCGACTTTCATTGAAGGGTATTCCACAGATGGGTCTCTTCATTACGCACCCTACTCCAATGATCCTCGCGTATCGCATGCACATGGATGGTCCACAGGCCCTACATATGCCCTTTCTGCATACGCGGCAGGTATTCAGCTCACTGGGGCTAGTGGCTCAAGTTGGACCATTGCACCACAGCCTGGAAATCTCTCCTCTGTAGATGCGGGCTTCACAACTTCACTGGGAAAGTTCTCGACAACGTTCCGCCATACTGGTGGCAAATTCAGTCAGTTTTCCTTCGAGACCCCTTTTAACACTACTGGAAAGGTGGTTTTGTCTGGTACTCAGGGCGTTTTGATATCGAGAAGTGGCGAGCGTGTCAAGCTATCGAATGGCTCGGCTACAGGTTTAGGTGGAGGTATCTGGGAGTTGCATGTTTGAGCAATTCTAATAATTTACTGGATGAATTCCCAAAATCTATTCGTGCTTAGAAATGACTGCATAGTTTGAAAGAGAGAAAGAAAAGAAGAAAGCAAGGGTCTAGCAACTTTGAATCTTCCACAGCTTTCCAATAAGAACCTTGCAAACTTGAACCTTGGAACCCATAGTGAGTGAGATAAACATCTAGCTAAGACTGGCACCCAAAAAGCCTCGAGGTACCATCTAGAACCTCAATTTATCTTCGTGGACCCTCTTCGTCCGAGTATACCTCGCTCTCCCAAAACGGTGAGCTCTGGATGCTGGGGCTCGCGCCTCCGACAGTCGTCGTACTGAAGGTATCTGAAAGTTCCGAGATAGAGGTGCGTTGACTGGAGTACAGAGAAGATCCACCCCATGAGGAAGCAGTCGAGGCTCTGGATGATCTCACGGAAGGCGAACTAATCATGTTTACACGCCCAGGTGCAGTCAAGCGTGGCAGCGATCCAGGGGATGAGGGTTCTCTCGAAGCGTATCTTCCAGAGCCCGGTGTTCCGTACTCTGATTCATCGAAGATCGAGCTCTCAAACGCGGAAGATTGAGCGATGGACATCGCTCGCGACGAACACGGCGTTGGATCAAGCCATGCCTCGCGGGGGCTGCTCTGCCCGCTGTTGAACAGATTGGCCTGCGCGGATGTTTGAGATCCTTCTGCTGCTGTTTCGACGTCGGCTGCAGGGGGAACTGTGATCTTCGCGCGTCGGGCGACAATGGCACGAGATTTGATGTGGTGCAAGACCAGGATCTCACCACTTATATCGTCATGGTTCTCGGTTGGCCAAGGATCCCGTCCCATGTCGAGGAAAATATGAGCTGCACGATAGACATATCCATGACCAAGAGATCTCGTTCTGATCTCCAAAATCTGTGCCCACTGTCCTAAATCACGCCAGTTTCGACACATCCAATCTTCCGCTTGGTCCTTCGACGTGAAGCACGAAATTAGTGGACTGTCAATCTCCTCGCCGAAGATGTGGGCTTCAATGGTGTCTCCAAAATCGCTACTGTTGTAGTCAAACTTCGTTGGGTCACCTGCTGTAAGGCCAAACTCACTCTCTTGTGTGTGAGAGTTTTCATACTGCACACGGTAGAGACGTCGTGGGAGCGAAGTTCGGGGGAGGGCGTAATGCTCCATTTTCAGTAGTCAGTGTTGGGATTTGTACCTTGGAAGAGGTGATTGGTGGTAAGATTGACGATCTAGATATTTTGGATTCAAGTAACCTGCGTTGGTGGAAGACGAATTTTGGAAGCATGCTGGGCAGAGAGGTTCCAAGTATTTATACATCATCCATGGATGGATGAGCCATGCTGAGCTTCCAACCTTGACATGTTGAACTTTTCCAAGGCGCGTGCCTAGGCGGGAGGATTTCACAAAGAATCAAAATCAAGACATACCTGATGGTTCTGGAACTAGTAGGAAGTAACTTTGGAACCTCCAGAGTTTCCAAGGTTGGAAGAGACATTTGGGCGACACAGCAGTTGTCCTAGACAAGAGTCCTGCGCCATTCATGAATGAATTGTCGGAATTCAAACCTTCAAACAATGGATGGCTACTTGGATTTCGCGTGGCGAAGAAGACAGGGCTTTGTCTCAGTTATACATGTGTGGCCCCCGGGGAAAGAGAATATACAACATCTTCTGCATGGCTGTGGTGAGATGGTTCAGAAGGTAGCATGTTGATTGGCTTGGCTAAATGCTGTGAATGTCTTTGTGGTGTATCATCATCCCAGAAAACTCATCGATGCAAGATGGTCTTAGCCTGCGGAGATCAAATTACTGGCGAGAAGCGAGACAAAACTATGTTTAGGATAAAAGAGCATACAAGTTCAATTCTTGATAATATACAAAGTTAAAAGAATATAGTCAAAGAGTGGGGGATTGAGAGTCAAAAGGGAACAGGAGAGAATACTGAGACACCCCTTTGTTTCAACGAACTCAGGCCCTCTTGGTTTTGGCCTTGGAGCCTCTGACACGGAAGAGGTAGTATAGTGTTATCGCAGCGAAAATGTTGAAGACAAAGTAGCACCAGAAGATACCATAGTTTCTCCAGCGATCGTCCCAGTGAATCTGGCGGGCAGCGAGGTACTGATCCGCCGAGCTAATCGAGCAGTACTCGCAATTGGAAGTGGCATTCCAGTTTGAAAGCTTGCCCGAGGCTGTCTCCAGATATTTGGCCATGTACTGACCGCAGGTTTGACCAGAAGGAGGATCAAAGATGCTCATCTCAGCAGCGTTGCATTCAACGTTGCGATTGTGAAGAGCTGTTGCACCGATTCCACCAATGTAGTAGGTGAAAGGTGAAACACGGTACATGAAGATCCAGAAGCGAGGGAGGTCATCGGGAGGTTGCATCACACCATTGAAGATGAAGGAAAGACCGAACATAAGGGTGGCAAGCATGGCTGCGACAGTGGGCTCTGGGATGGCGCAAACAACGAGCTGCGCCATACTGGCGGCATAGATATAGAATTGAACAATGAAGAGCATGATCAGGGCGCGACGCTCGCTGTCCTGTTCAGGGCCAATCACAGACCAGTAGAAGCAGGCCCAGGCGCAGACTCCAAGAATAATCTGGAAGGGGATCTCGACGAGCATCTGAGAAAGGATGAAGACTTTCCAGGAGTAGATTCGAGACGGGCGCTCACGCACTTCATACAGAGAGCGCTGAACGACGAATTTTGGCATGATCTGGTTGACCAGGGTATTGAAGATAGTACACAGAAGGAACACACTGAAGAGGACGTTTTGGAAGCCTTGCTGGGTGTTGTCTGACTTCCAGAAAGAGAATCCGATGAAGAGACCAGAGACGATACCGAGAATGAACTTGGAGAAGATGTATTCTGGCTGGCGGTAATATTGCTGGAACACGCGAGCGAGTACATAGTACAGTTGGCTGTAGAGTGGCATGGCAAACTCCGCGTTGTCATCGTCAAGCTCCTCAAGGGCAGACTGGTGCACAGATTCCTTGCGAGAATGAAGTCGTTGCACCTCAGCCTCGACTTCTTGGCATTCAGGACTCTTCTTCCAGGCGTCCACCCAGTCGATGGAGGAGGAATCACCAGCGACCATCTCGAGCATGTACTCGGCGGGGTTTTCGAGCGGTTCACAGGGACGAGCGCCATTGTGCTCGAAGTAGTCAAGCAGCTTGGATGAGCCGGCTCCCACGTCACCAAAGTAGACCGTTTTCCCGCCCTTTGCAAGGAAGAGCAAGCGGTCGAAAGTCTGGAATAGCTGTGCACTTGGCTGATGAATCGTTGCTAGAACAGCCTGTCCATGATCTGCCAGCCTTCGGAGGAACTGGCAGATTGTCCAGGAACTCTGGGAATCCAAACCACTGGTTGGCTCGTCGAGGAAAATCAGCAAGGTGGGTTTGGCTGCAAGCTCAACGCCGATACTGAGCAATTTCCTTTGCTCAACGTTCAATCCTTCCCCAAGACTTCCGACGACGGCCTCAGCAAAGTCCTCCATGCCCAGCACTTCAATTACCTGTTCCACGTAGTCATACTTCTCCTGTTGTGGTACCTTTGCAGGCTGGCGAAGCATTGCACTGAAGCGCAAGGCCTCCCTGACGGTCGTGGTATCCAAGTGCAAGTCTTGTTGCTGCACATATCCCGTGCGTCGGGGGAAGTTGGGTGCAAGATCCTTGCCATTCACGAAAATATCACCGGACACCACACCGATCGAGACTCTCTGCGCAAGTACATCAAGAAGTGTCGTCTTTCCAGCTCCTGAGACTCCCATCAATGCAGTCAGGCTGCCGGGCTTGACCCATCCGTTGACGTTGTCCAACAGACGTCGAGTACCCTCTTTCACAGGAATATCATAGTTCAGCGCTTTCCACGAGAGAATGTCATTTTGTTCCGGAAGACGGATGGTCTCGCTTGTCGTGTCGTTAGTAGCCTGCACCTCAAGTTTGTTGACTTCCTCTTCTCCGAGCTCAATAGTATGGCCCTTCTGAAGATACTGAGGTGCATGTCCCGGCCTGAAAACCAGTGCCTCGGCCTTTGACTTGTCATTGGTGATGTATTCGGTAGCGACAAGATAGAGGGCGTTGAGCGCAACGAAGAAGGCGATGAGAATTCCAAAGTTGCGCCACAGATGCGAGTAATGGTATTGATAATTCTGTTCCATGAAGTCGTCACCAGAAACAGTCCGCTGGCCCGCAACTGCGCCGACCGTAGAGCAAATGAACGAGGTGCCGGTTCCGTAGCTCGGAATGAATGCGGAGCAATCGAACGTCCGACCGTGGAACTCGTTGGCAACGAGCGCTTCAAAGGTATAGTAGATTGGATTGATCCACCGGATCCAGGAGAGCCACGGATGCATGTATGGCTGTGGAAGAGTGAACCCAGTGTATACAACAATACACAGCACGAGAACACCTGCAATGGCCATGGCTTGTCCAATGCTTTTTGTCAATGCACCAACGCTGCGGAAGAGACCAGACATCGAGAGGACTGCAGTGAGCAAAAACAGGTAGTGGATGAAGAAGGCCCCGGGCTCGCGTCGTAAGTTTGCCATGAAGTACAAAACGATTGTGAATACTGATATGCGTACAAGTTTGATCGGTAGATCGACCACTAGACTGGCTAGGGCCTCGGTGAAAGGATGGACAAATGCATACCCTGCTTGTTTCTCAACAACGGGGCGTTGGGCATAGAGCATGAGGATTTCGTTGATCGTGAGAAGGGCGTTCATCAGCACAGCGAAGTACATCACTGCACCTTTTTGGAAGAAGTAGCTGGAAGTGTCAGGGGTTTGGTAGAAGATTGAACCGATGATCAGAGAGAGGACGATTTGGACAATCACAGGTGAAAGGGCGGTTGGGAGATCCTGGAGCATTCGCTGGTAAGCTCTGTGCATGCAGAGCCGGACCTGCATGGGGACTGAGAGAAGGTAAGGACTGCGAGCACGAGTGTGACGAGCCTGCTGCTCTTGATGGCTGTCCTGGAGTCTCTTTGCGTCGCCGCCGTTGGGCGGATGATGGCTCTCAAAGTCAGAGATCCCCTTGGTCAGCATTTGATACTCGGGGCTTTGCTTCCACTGGTCGGCAAACTCTTTGGCGGTGCGAGGCACCTTACCCTCCATACCGGGTAAAGCTCTGCGCTCTGCTGGGTTGGTGATAGCAGTCAAAAAGTCACCACTGACTTGACGCTCGGGTCGCTCCCATCCCATGTCTTGGAAGTACTGCACAGCTCGGTCTCGGGGTCCGTAGTAGATCTGGTACCCTTCATACAGGAGGACGACCTTGTCAAAAAGGTCGTACATGGATTGCGAGGCCTGATAGGCAGCAATAGCATGACAGGACGAGCCCATATCAGCAGACAGGCGAAGAGATTTGACAAACTTCAAGGCGGATGCAGCATCAAGCCCACGGGTGCTGTTGTCCCACGCTCCGATGCGGCAGCGGGCCAAGAACATCTCAGCAATGCTGACTCGCTTCCTCTCGCCACCACTGACACCGCGTACGAATTCACTGCCTACCTTGGTGTTGTAGGTGTGAGATAATCCAAATATTGAAAGCACGACCTGCGTGATGGTCTCAACGTACTCTGAACGCGTGACTCCTTCCAGGCGTTGATGGGGTGCACGAGCATGAGCGGCAAATTCGAGGGTTTGGCCGACGGTCAAATGAGGGAAATGTAGGTCGACTTCTTTGTTGTATGCAACTTCTCCGCGGTGGTGCTTAATCATGTGGTCGAAGCCGACACCTTCGTAATGAAGTGTACTTTCAGGCTCCAGGGTCAGGCCTCCGAGGTGACCGGTGATGGTTTTCAGGAAGGTTGTGCAGCCACTGCCAGGTCGACCCAATACCAGAAGAAGCTCTCCACCCTCCAGAAGTCCATCGAAGCTATGAAGGATTTGTCTCGGTGGTGCTGAACGGCCAGTCAAGGCTCTTGCTGCAGCTCGGAAGGGAACGCTCAAGCTAGAAGTAAGGGTTTCTTGATATTGCAATGCAGAGCCAGATCCGCTGACACAGAGGTTGGAAAAGACAACTCCTTGGTGTGGGATATCAATACCTGCATCATTGACTTGGTCCAACACCACCTGTGCCCATTGGCGATGATCGAACTGCGGGTTGGTGGGATCGAGATGCGGGGGCACACCATCTTTGTGACTTGCCGACTTTGAGATCTGCTGGCCAAGCTTGCTGGTGGCGATTCGTGTGAGGGTTTGTTGTTCTCGTTCTTCTAGAACGGTAGCTGTCCGCTCCACGATGGGCGCAAACACAGGTTCATCATAGTCCTTCTCCATATTGAGAAGCCGACGAACATGAATTGGTGAGAGTCCATAAAATGTGCGAGATGAACTGTTTTAATTGAGATCTCTCGGAAACGGAGCACCATGTGGGGAGTTCAGGATATGAACATCGGGACTAACAAGACCCGATGTATAGATCGGCAAAGCGGACTCCGTTCCACCGAGGCGGATTTAAGCCTTTAAAGCCCATTTCCACGTCGGTGATAAGCCCTCGCTCTCGGCCTGACTGTTCACTGCGTTCTTTTATTAGTTTTTCGTTTGTCCGACTGATACTTGTGTCAGTCATCGAAGTTGAGAGCACCTTCAAGTGGATGCATAAATCCAACTAGTATCATCTGTTGTGCCGATCTCATTTCCCCTAACTCCGCTCACTCAGCTCTCGATTTCTGATCCTCACACAACAGGGATCTTTCCCGCCCTGATAGTTTTGCAAGTTTCTCATTCTGTGTCAATTCTCTGTTCCGCATGAAGAGTAGTGGATCCGCGGTGAATACGGAGTATGCTGACGCAGGCCGGAGTGAGCATGCAGAGCCTTCCAAGGACGAGCGGACTCCGTGATGCCGATGACTCCACTGGGGGCATTTCAGCCCACATCGTGCCACGGGTGGGTTCAGATCTCGGCCATTTATAGCCTTCAGAGCGCTGGCCAGCCCTGGAGGTTGCCCAGGTGGCCAAACTCGATTACCTAACCAGGATGGATCTGTCCAGGTCAGCAATAAACGGAGTAGGCGTTGGCTAACATGGATTCTTTCTTCGGCGTTGTGTGTACAGAATCAGACTTAACACGTCAAATGCCCAAGCCAAATGGTATGATGGGTTGGTGGATCAATTGTCGTCGGGGGAGTTCCTCGTTCAAAGCCCTAATTTCCTCTTCGGGTCACGCGTCTCGACGCGATCGAATATTGCGGGGCTCTCCTTTCTCGTCCTTCCTCATCAATCATGAACATTCAAGACCTCCCAACAGAAGTACACTATTGAATGATATCATAGGCTCTATAGCCGAATATGATGAACTGCCGAAGGTTTCTGCTGAAGACGATGACTTGGTCGAGGATTACTCAGATCTTGTCCAAATATGTCTCGTCTCCCGCAGATTCCGTGATCTAGCCCAACCTTTCCTATTTCGCAAGTTTGATGACCTAGCCATCACTGGCCTACTCAAGACCTTGAATTTCGCCGCGACCCTTTCTCGTCGTCCAGACCTTGCAAAATGCGTCCAAGACATCTACATCGCCCCAAACGACATTGTACCTGGTAATCTCAGGCTCTAGGCTGGGGACAAGGCCTCCCAAACGATCGCTCAGCTCAAACTCGTCGTCAAAAGCCTTCAATTGGGCGACGTGGAAGAGCAACGCTGGTGCAGCTCTATCCATGAAGTTGACGTTGGCGTGATTGTGGCGCTGCTACTTAGCATGACACCTAATCTTCGGGCTCTGCGTCTGCCAGGTGGCTGCTTTTCATATAGCCCGTTCAACCTCCTTCTTGGACGGGACCCATCATACCTGTCCAACTTGGAAGTTTTGTGGATCGAGTGCGAGAAAGACTCTCGCGCATACGAAATCAGCGAATTCGAACGGTTCCTCACGCTCCCGAGTCTCAAATTCCCGACTTTCGAGCGCGGAAATCTCTCCAGTGTCTCGTTCCCGTCTACCTGGAAAACCAAGTCATTGAATGCAGAGGAGCTGGCCTTCTCGAGGTGTCACATCGAGGCAAACGCTCTTTCAAAGCTTATCAAAGCTTGCAAAGGCTAGCGGTCGTTCATCTACAGGAACTTCGAATTGAAAGATAAGCCTGGACGTATTCCGAGTCCTCGCATTGGAAACGAATTCAATGCTGCACAGGCTCGCAAAGCCCTCCTTTCGCAAAAGAATACACTCGAGCACCTACAAACCGAGTACTTTCGGGATCCCCAGCACCTTGAAAATATTCAAAACTACATCAACAGCCGAGCGAAAATTGGCCCACTGAGAGATTTCCACCAGCTCGAGACGATCTTCCTGCAGCATGCCGTGCTTCCGGCACACCCTGTATTTCCTAGCTCGCTCAAACGATTGGATATCACAGATTGCAACTCTTCTATCCGAAACATGGTCCAGAACATCGCAAAAGATGCTCAAAATCGGCACTACCCGGCGCTTGCCGAACTTAAGGTCCTGACACTTGATGTCACAGCACCGATCAAACTTCACAGCCAACGCATTCCACCCGGCAAGACCCCTGAACAATGTTTCCGCAGTCTCCAGGACATGTTCAAAGGCACCCAAGTTAACTTTCAGATCTGCCCGTACAAATTCCCATACGCAGATTCTGATGATGATTATGACGAGGATGAAGATGGCTGGTACACTGATGATGACTATTACAATGATGGCGAGGATGATTATGGTTTCCCTTCTGGATTGGGACTGGAAGGCGTTCCCCGTGAAGCATTGCCTCCTGGACTTTTCGATTTGCTAGCGCAAATTTGAGGGTAGAGCCTGGAGTGTGAGAGATGACACCTATCTGATCTTCACCCATCATTTCAATATTGGAAGACCCGTGTGTTTGTCTAGGTATTGTGTGCCTGTAAACTCGATTTTTTCCACCCAGGTATCTCGAGGCATCTTGTTGAATTTGTAGCCTTGGAAAGCATTTTCGGGGGCAAATGATGCAATTGCTCGTTGGGCATATAAGTCCGAAGTTGTTGTGATGAATGGAATGCTACCCAAAATGCCAGGAGTAGTCAGCAAGGTGAATATAAAAAATAAGCAACGCGGGGTTCCCGGATCGACATCCCCACAATGTTCCCACCACCCCCCATTGACATCGATTGGGCCAATCTAGGCTTCAAGGTCCGTGACGGTAAGCACTTTGATATTCTCCGTCTTATATCTACGCCTTGGTCTGACAGTATCAGGCAATGGCCATGTCGAAGCGCACTTCTCCCACAGCGAGGGCGCCAAATGGTCCACCCCCGAATTCGTCCGCTCTCCCTTCCTCCCCATTCACGGAATGGCCCCGGGGCTCAACTACGGCCAACAAGTCTACGAAGGGTTGAAGGCCTTCCGAAACCGCGACAACACCAAGATCACTATCTTCCGACCCGACCGCAATGCACTGCGTATGCAGCATTCCGCGGAGGTGGTCTCCATGCCGCTCGTTCCGGAGGACGTCTTCATCGAGTGCGTACGACTGGCGGTCGGTCTCAATGCCGAGTACGTGCCACCGCATAGCTCTGGAGCGGCCATGTATATTCGGCCTGTGCTGTTTGGCTCGTCCGCGCAGCTGGGACTGAGTCCTCCAGATGGGTATACGCTCGCGGTCTTTGCGATGCCAACAGGAGTGTATCACGGAGCGAGTGCAGTCGATGCCTTGATCCTAGAAGACTTTGATCGCTGTGCGCCATTCGGTACGGGTAATGCCAAGGTTGGAGGCAACTATGCTCCTGTCTTGAGACACAGTGATCGGGCGCGTCGTGAAGGATTCGGCATCACGCTTCACCTGGACAGTGCCACCCGCAGTGAGGTGGATGAGTTTTCGACTTCGGCCTTTATTGGGGTTAAGCGCGAGGACGGACTCGTGACGGTTATTCAGCCGGACAGTCGCAATGCGATTGATTCGGTGACTGCGGCGTCGGTCTTGGAAATTGCTCGCTTCCTTGGATATCGAGTGGAGAAGAGACGAGTTGCTTATGAGGAACTACCGGAGTTCGAAGAGGTTATTGCTGCAGGTACGGCGGCGGCACTGGTCCCTGTGGGTAGTATCACGATGCGGTCGACAGGCGACAAGTTCGAATACAGTCGTGGATCGCAGAACCAAGGCGGAGAAGTCTGTGTGAAGCTGTTACAGACTCTCCGTGGTATTCAGTCAGGCGACGTTGAGGATTCCTTTGGGTGGAACTATGAGGTTCAAGCGCCACCTAAAGGATTTGCATTTGCAGAGGTACACGAAGTCGAGCAGCAGGGTGCTAATCTCCCCTGATGGATTGTTATTTGTTTGGTGCTGAACACGAGCCCTAAACAAATTTCTCCAAAGAATCAGTATCCAATTTAATCAAGTCGTTGAGCAGTGTACGCAGGTCTGTAGCGGCCAGCGTTAATTTTAGTATTTCAGCTACCGTTCGTTCTAGTCTGAGGAATGCCTGTCTCATTGTAGACTGATAGGGGTATAGAGAGGCACTTGAAAAGACACTTGAAAAGACCTGGAAGTACAATATTGAAAGCCAGTTCCAAGTTTATGAAGAATCCCAATCATTGAAGGGTCTTATATTGCAATACATCGTTTACCAGGATTGATGAGACGTTCAGATTTATGTGGAACATTGTTACATCAATTGAAAAGGAAACTTGATATTACAATCAGGATAGCTAGTATGATACAGGAACCATGCAAAGCGATTATTGTACATTCTCATTAATCGTGATTGGGCACCTAGGGACGGAACGAAAAGCCACCCGACAAGACATCTCCCACATTCCAGCTCATCAGGAGTCTGAATCCGATGATTCGGATTCACTGCTGCTGGGAACAGCAAATTGAGTGGGTTGGGGAGGCGGGACCGGTTCCACTGATTCTGGCACTTGAGATCTAGCTCGGGTTGCAAGATCCTCCTTCTG
The DNA here is from genome assembly GCF_028827555.1 of Penicillium brevicompactum. Lineage (NCBI taxonomy): Eukaryota > Fungi > Ascomycota > Eurotiomycetes > Eurotiales > Aspergillaceae > Penicillium > Penicillium brevicompactum. Next base: position 2,267,152 of record NW_026623212.1, on the reverse strand, counting down.
GGACGCGAACAAGTCTTTAAGATAGGTACGATGTTCGTGGGTTGCTTGCTTGGATTGGAATTTTGCTGGAGGGTGCCTCGCTGGACTCTGGCTTGCAGCACTTGGCTTTGCGGGACTTGGCTTGACTGGAGTCGGCTTTGCAGGAGTAGACTTTGCACGAGTTGGCTTTGCAGGAGTTGGCTTTACCGGGGTGTTTTCAATTGGAGTGGGTGCAACCGATGCCCGTGTTGCCCGAGTCCGCTTTGCAGGAGTTGGCTTTTCCTGGGTTTGCTTTGCCGGGGTGTTTTCGGTTGGAGTGTGAGCAACTGATGCCTGTCTTTCCCGAGTTGGCTTTGCAGGAGTCGGCTGGAGAGGAGTGTTTTCAGTTGGAGTGGGTGCAACCGATTCCCGTGATGCCCGAGTCCGCTTTGCCTGGGTCTGCTTGAGAGGAATGTTTTCAGTTGGAGTGGGTGCAACTGATGCCCGAGTCTGCTTTGCAGGAGTCGACTTGACCGGATTGTGTTCGACCGATTCCCGTGTTTTCGGGGTCGACAAAGCCGGAGTCGACGTTGAAGTCTCTGCCTTCTCTTGAAGTGCTTTCAATTTCCGACGCAACTCAACAAGCTTGGCGCGAGGCATCTGTCCCTTTTGAAACCCAACTTTCCTAATTTGAAAGAGATGATGAAGCATACTCTCTACAATCCCCTTGACGTCACCAGGAAGAACCTGATGTTTGAGCATAGCCTGTAGCTCAGCTGCTTCGCGCTTTTCCTGGGCTCTGGTGGCAGCTTCGGTTGTTTGCGAGGATTTCGGTTCATCTTCGTGAGCTGTCGGCTGAACCTCGTGGGCTGTCGGTTGAACCTCGTGGGCTGTCGGTTGAACCTCGTGGGCTGTCGGTTGAACCTCGTGGGCTGTCGGTTGAACCTCGTGGGCTGTCGGTTGAACCTCGTGGGCTGTTGGCTGAACCTCGTGGGTTGTCGTTTCAACTTCGTGAGGGTTCGGTTCAGCTTCGTGGATTGTCGGTGCAACTTCGTGGGTATCCAAGGAGTCCTTTGTGGATGCTTCAGGGGCGGAGGTTCGCGATGCATCTTGAGAGGTAGGGCTACCAGGAAGCAGTGTTTTGAACCCCAGACCGAGCCCTCGTCCCCTCCGTTGGCCGGGCGAATCTCGCTCCATCTCCTTGGCCCAGTTTTCTCGGCGGCTTGGGCTGCAAAATGACGGGGGGCGCGGGAGGCGTGGGTCTTTTGGAGACTGTTGCTGCCCAGTTGTAGCGGCTGGAGACTTCGTGATGGGTGACGCTGACACCAGGATTATTTCATCGTCAGAATTATGCTCAGGCTCAGGGGACTTGGTTTTCGAATGCTGTCTCGCCGTTGGGTGGGCTTGTTCCACGCGAGCTTCCTTGATCGGGGCGGACTCCCCGGTGCTCTGTTTGCGCTTCAGGGAACCGGACTGAGATTCACCCATGAAAGTATCACCGTCGGCATCAGGCGCATGCTGACCAAACTCGCCGAAACTGCTGAGGAAAGTGTCCGCGCTTTGACCAACACTTTCTGTTTCATCCGTCCTGGGTTCTCCAAAGTCATAGCCACGGGATCGCTGCGACGGCGGGTGCTTGGGGGCGATGTCGGGGGAATGGCCGGGAGTCGGCGAATGATGATCGTCATGCGCATACGAGAGGGCTCGAATGCCAGGCGTGGCAGCGCGTCTTTTGGAGAGCGAAAGCTTGGCCGCATCGGGGCGCTCTGGCTGAGGTTGGGACAGTGAGGTGGCCCAGGGAGGAAGTTCAAAAGGAGGTGTCTCTCTGATCTCTTCGGTCGTACCTCTGAACGCAGGTGTTCCGGTGGTCATGGAGCTGTCGGCAGCAGACTGGGAGGTCTCCCGTTGGTCAGATTCAACTGAGGTGAGTGGGAAATTGTGCTGGTGGCGAGTCAGGTCATTTGCAGAAGGAGATTTGCTTTTCAAGACCTGGTTGGTTTGAGGCTGATGATCAAGATGGGTCCAGAAGTTTTTGCGCGGGGGCTCGTCTTCCTCGCCCTCACTCTCATCCTCAACCTTGTCCTCGTCCCCGTCCTCTTGGATCGGGGAGATCCGGGTCTCGGTTGTGTTTCGCTTGAGCTTGGACTCACGGTTGCGATTGACAGCAACAAGAGGTGCATCCCAATCTGGCGCAACGGAAGGGAAACGTTCTGGAGCTGCAGCTGCGGGCTTTTGAATGATGCGCACAGTGCCTGACTGGTCGAGACCATCAGTGCGCGCTTTTCCATGGTCCATCCAGACATCGGCGACTGTCAATTCGGGGTAGAGATCGACGTCATCGTTCGCGTCGTCGAAGATTTGTTTGATCGCGAGAGGTCTAGAGATAGAAGTCAGTGTTTAAAATTCAGAGATGAAGGAAATTGTACCACTCACTCTAGATCTGGGTGCAGGTATGTCCACCTGTCTCGAATGAGACCTGCCAGAGTGCGCAGGTCAACCACATCGGGGTTCTCAATCGGGAGTAGGAAGACACCCGGCTTCTTTGCCTTCGCCGAAGACCGGATCGCACCCAAGCGTGGGTTGATTGGATCTTGGGGAAAGATCTTCACCGTGAGACGAATGAACACCATGGCTTGTACTGTTGAAAGTTACACCGCATGCGCATGGAGCTCAAATGGGAGTACAAATGGGGGGATGCGAGTTATGCGAGAGGGGGAAATGGGAAGAGAGAGAAAGGAAGGATGAAAGGGGAAAAGCAAACGCTGCGCCAAAACAAGACAGGAAAACAAAATGTGCAAGAGCGCAATGCGAGAAGGAGTGAAGTTGAAGGGAAGTTGAAGTCGGCGGAAAAGAAAAAAAAAGATAAGCTCCCCACTTTTCCGATAACAGCTATCAACTACACCTGGACACTTCTACTGTCACGATGTATACTCCGTACTACTTGTAACTTTGAAAAGCTCTGTTTGAGGAACCACTCAGGAAGCCTGGAAGCTCAGAATAATGAAAACAAAGTAGGAAAGACTGTTAGGAAGACTACTGGAATGACTACTGGAAAAAATTATTGCGAAGACTACTCGAAAAAGGAATAAACAGACTGCTAGAAAGATTACTACAAGATAACTGGAAAGATGATTAGAAGACAAATACAAAGACAACTGGAAAGACGACTGGAAAGACATGGATGAAAAGTAAAGTCCCCGTTCCATAGTTAGATCTGATAGGTAGTATGTACAACCTCTTTATAAGAGGAATTTGCAATGTTGACAAGAGAAGAGATGCAATGACTATCTATTCCGGTGGTACAAAGTACCTCTGGAACCGATCAATACGAGTCAATCCCAACTCAACAATGACCTCATGACAGCTCATCAGCAAGCTGGGGAACTTGACCGTCCAAAAGATCAGATAACCCTCAGGCAAACCCCCAATATGAGTCTTGAGATGCTCCGGCATATCATTGTAATGATTGCGTTTGTTGCGAAGGGCACGGAGCAGATCCAGCATGCGAGAGCCAGTGTACTTGCGCTGTTTGCCGAGGTTGTCTTTGAAGTCGCGCGGTAGAGCGCGCAGGAAGTCCATTTCCGGTCCCATAACGTCGCGGGCGACGTCCTCAAGACACAACAGGTGTTCAGATGGCGGGTCACGGCATTCGAACTCGAAGTGATCGGAGACATCGCAGAGGAAGTTGAGGCGGTCGGACGGGGTCCAGAAGAAGGGATGCATCAGGACAGCGCTGGCGTCGGGTCGTTGGCGGGGATTGAGGGAGAGCATGGAGCGGATGAGATCTTTGGCCTCGAAGGCGTAGTCACCGAGACGGTTGAGCTCTTGGAGATCGAATTGGCCTTTGACGATGTTGGCCTCGCGCATGAACTTGCCATTCTTGTCGAATGGGTGGCTGCCATGGGTCAAGACGTAGTAGAAGACACATCCCAGCGAGAAGATGTCAATGGCCCGGGTGGCTCGACGGTTTGTCTGCGGATCCACCACTGCGGGCTCCGAGGTTTCCGTGTGCTGAGAGGCCAGGGACAAGGGACCGTTGTCGTCGTCGACAAGGAGTTCAGGTGCTCGCCAGCCAGAAGTGCCCGCCGCGTGAGCCGTGGTGGCTCGGAAGGAGCTTTGATTGTCGTCCAGCTTTTTGCACAGACCGAAATCAGAAATGAGGAGTCGCAGTGATTTGGAAATTGATCGGCCACGGGGCATAGCAACCAGGATATTCTGCGGCTTCAAGTCACGGTGCACAATCTTCAGAGAGTGCAAGTAACGAACACCCTGCGTGATCTGACGCAGAACATCTGGCAGGTCCAAGCCACTCTGGATGAGCTCTGGATAACTCAGTGGACGCTCGATCACATCTTGCAAAGAGGCAGGGCACAGCTCAAGACCGATGTACAAGAAGCCGGTGGCTTGCTCGCGGCAGAAGTACCGGATGACATTGTGGTGGTCATCGCTTTCTTGCAATAGACCAACTTCATGGGACGCGATGTCGTAAAACTCCATGAGCATGCGCTTGACCGCCACGTCTCTGCCGTCGAAGGATCCTTGGTAAACAACGGTGCCGTGGCTGCCGTGTCCGAGAACGATATTGGTGAAAACCTGAAGCCGACCGATGCGAACGACACCATCCAGTTCCTGGATTTCGTTGGAGACTGTGCGCATCATCTGAACATCGGGCTCGAGTCGAGGCTGGGGTGCCATGTTTTTGACCTGCTCAATGACTTGTTCCGCATCCGGGCTATCGCCTTCGCTGCCGGGCTTCTTGCGACGACGGTGAGACTTGCCACCTCGCGATCCACGAGCGCGTGGCTTTTTCTTGGGCTTGTCGAGTTCATCGCCGTCCTCGTCATCGGGACCACGAGATGGCTCGCGAATCTGCACCCGGGGAGTAGAGCCCGGTGCTAAAGTTTGCTCACGGGAGGGGCGAGGGGTCGACTCGTTGTCTGCGATGGATTCGTTCAAATCGACATCCACTGTGACATTCGGAACTTGCTGGTCTGATGTTGAGCGTTTGATGTCTGGTGCACTTCCAATGACAGGGGTAGAGGGGGTGGACAGTGATGACTTGTCATTGGAGTTGATGATGTTCTTGATGTCGAGCTTCTGCTTCGCCAAGTCGCGGAGGTGGTGCGAGTTGAAGTAGATGAAAGTGCAGATGAACAGCAGAATCAAAGTCACGACGATATCCAAGGCGTTGTCCCAACTCTTGCGGATGATGGCGCTGTTTCGCAGTGCTGGAGGCAAAGCCAGTTCGGAAGGACTGCGGAGAAGGTCTCGGGGTGTATCGTTGGAGAGCTCAGAAGTCGACGAACCAGCGATCCTAGCGATAGGAGGACGCACGAGGCGAGGACGAGTAAGAGAATGCACACCTGCAAGAGCGTTGCGCTGCTGAACGGGAGTCAGACTCATCAAAGCCTGGCCACGGCGCAGGAAATCCTTTTCGTAGCATTGAGCCATTGGAGCACGACCTGTTGTAAGTGGGTATGTTTCTTCTGAAAATGCGTACCAGCCGCCTGCCTCGGTGCAATCAATGTACACACGCTTGTCTCGTTCGTCGCCAAGAGACCCGTAGTCTGGATCGGGTGGCTGAAGAGGCTGAGATAATAGCACCAGTGGGGTTGAGGTATGAGGCGCATCCTTATCGGTAGGGCGAACGACATCGAAGACTCGGGCAACGGGAGATGCGAAGCGCTGGGTGTAACGAGGTCGGTCCATGCGGGAGTGATCAAAGCCCAGTACGACTCCATCATGCATACTGTAGATGTGGCTCTGGTCCATGGTTCGGTAGTATTGGCTCTGGAGATCGATGTCGCGGTTGTTCGGTGCCCACTCGGCGTATTTCAATGTGCAGATCGGATCTCCAGTCTCGGTGTTCTGAATGGCGACGGCGTATTCGACCCGACCAAGTACCAAAGTTCCCGAGGTGGTCTCGCATTGTTCAGGATCCAAATCCTCCCCGTCCACCTTCCGACATTCCGGACCTGTGGTGATCGGCCCACGCGAGCTGAAAACCCGCAGAATGCTTCCCGTGCGGGCGTCGATGGTGTACAGAGTCGTTTCTTTTCTCGCGGTGTAGGTCACGGCGGGGTCAATTCCAGAGTAAGGGGTCTCGTCGACGAGCTGCTTGACGGTCAAACCGAGTTTCTGCAAGCCGGAATCCGGACCGGGGCTGTAGATGTAAAGACTGCCATCCTGGCTTGGCTCGACGATCCACAAGAAGTCGTCTTCGGGCTCGGTGTCGTCAAAGCTGGAACGATTCGCTCGGTGGTAGATGCTTTCCACGACAGGGCTGCTGGGGACCTCGAGGGCCCAGCGAGCGGTGCCGGTCTTGCGATCACGGGCGTGAATGGTTCCGTCGACGGTCGCCAGCAGGACAAAATCCTCAACCTCCCAGTCCTGTAGGGACCGCGCGTGAAGCTGCGAAGCCAGACCGGCACTGGTGCTGGCCTGGACAGGAGGGGCTCGAACGGCACGGCCGGAGCCTGCCAGAGCCAGAGTAGCAAGGGCGCTCGCATCGTTGGGTTTCACGATGGGTGGTGTAGCCACATGGGCTGCATTGTGGATGGACTCGGGTGCTAGGGGCACCGAGAGTCGGGAGGCATCATCTGGCTGCTGCTGCGGAGCGACCAGGGACGGGAGGAGGAGGAGGGCGACACTGGCGGGGAGAGTCGAACGGGCGCCTGGCAGCCGCCACCGCATCGTGGAGCTATCAGCACAAAGACTGACGGAGGATCAAAGGGTGAGTTGAAGGGTGTCGGAGTTGGATTAGCGATAGGAGAGAAGTGACAGCCAAAAGGTAGGTTCAATGGATTCCAGAATGTGGATCGAATTGACTATCCGGGTAGCGGATCATCCCCCACAGTGGATTTTGGAAAATGTGAAAAATGCGAAAATATTGCGAGAAAGAAAACGCAAAGAAAGAATAAAGACCGAGGAAAATGAAGCCCCCGGAGAGAGATGTGCGGAGTGTACGGAGAGGGAAGAGGCGCAGAAGATGAAAGGGGAGAGCTGCACTTGTGTGTATTACGCGTGTACTGTACAGTGACCAGCCTCCTCCGCCTCCACATGCGGTATCAGGAAGTACCGGTACTTTGGTCATTGCAGCCTAGGCTTTTGGCTGTCGACTTGTGCTTTTCGGTTACAGACGCGCTCGAAATCAGTTTCACTATTTGACTCTCTTTGATTTTTTCTCCTGAAACACGCTAGTCTGTGTTCGGTTTAGGCGATTTCAGACTATCGAAACGTATTGTAACTTCAAATCAATGATGAGGTACTTTGTAATATAATGGTAATAAACATACGATTGATACCCTATATCTCGATACTCCGCACGGGTCACCACTCCAATATTGACAGCATCCAATCTCGTGCAAGGCGTATGAATAAATATTAGCCCATGTGACTAAAATTCTCCATGGAAAAGATTATACCTATTGCGTTTTCGACGAATTGGGGAGCCCGAATAAAAACGATCAATCTTTGCTTCCTAGCGTCGCTTGATAAATCACCTGATTGCGGGGTACTTCGACGACGTAGCCATATGCTCGCACTTACCCTTCCAAGGATCATTTGGCTGCAATAATGGCATACACGACATCATATGACGGTTCAAACTCTGGATTCCAAATTGGACAGAACCTTGGTCATATCACTAATCAGTTCCGTGAGTGGGGCGCATGAGTCTAAAAGAACGTACCTAACCAGTGCGACTTCTCAAGTACAATCGGAAGCATTGAATCAAGCGTGTCTGCGGGATCTGCGGACGACTAGTCCTCACCATGACAAAGACCGTATTCAGAACACCAACGGAGGACTGCTTAAGCATTCATACTGCTGGATTCTAGACAACGAGGAGTTTCAACAATGGCGAGACAACCGGAACAACTGCCTCCTCTGGATCAGAGGTGATCCGGGCAAAGGAAAGACAATGCTGCTGTGCGGTATCATCGATGAATTAACGCGGTTGTTTGGGGACACTGCGAATATCTCGTTCTTTTTTGCCAAGCTACCGACGTACGGATCAATAATGCCACAGCTGTTCTCCGTGGCTTGATATACTCGCTTGTAGAGAAGCAGGCGTCTCTTCTCTCCCATGTGAAAGGTCAGTATGACCACGCGGGAAAAGCATTGTTCGAGGATATAAACGCATGGAATGCTCTCTCGAAGATTTTCACGGAAATTATAAAAGACCCGGTCCTCCAAAGCACCTATTTGATTATCGATGCGCTGGATGAATGCACGTCGGGCCTACCTTCCCTTCTCGGCTTGATTTCTCAGATATCATCTGCTTACCCACAGGTAAAGTGGATTGTCTCAAGCCGCAACTGGCCGGATATCGAAGAGCGTCTTGATACTACCCAGACTGCTCCGATCTCATTGGAGCTAAATGAGGAGTCTGTGTCTGAAGCTGTGAACAGATTTATTCAACACAAGGTTCACTACCTAGCGAAAGCTAAGAAGTATAGCGATGGAACTCGTGATACGATCTACCGTTACTTGTCATCTAATTCACAAGGCACTTTCCTTTGGGTAGCGTTAGTCTGTCAAGAACTTGATAGAACACCCCGGAGGCACGCTCTTAAGAAGCTGGAGATGTTTCCCTCTGGACTGGATGCGTTGTACAGTCGGATGTTCGATCAGGTTCGCAACTCGGAAGATGCCGAGGCCTGCAAACAAATACTGGCTGTCATGTCTATAGTGTATCGGCCTATCGCGTTTGGCGAGCTAGCCTCTCTTGTTGACCTATCTGATGACCTCTCTGACGACTCTGAAGTCCTATCAGAGGTTATCGCGGCTTGTGGCTCGTTTCTGACTGTGCGCGAAGACACTATCATTTTCGTCCATCAGTCTGCAAAAGAATTTCTGCTTAAAGAGACGCCAAACGGGGTTTCTTCTGGAGATATAGAAGCTGAACACCGCAGACTTTTCTCTCGCTGTCTACAAGCCATGTTCAAGACACTTCGGCACGACATCTTTCAGCTTAAGAACCCTGGATTTTCGATCGAAAAAGTCGTACCACCTAATCCAAATCCATTAGCAGCTGCACAATATGCATGTGTCTATTGGGTTGACCATCTGCACCATAGCGGATGCCAGTCAAAATACGATGACGGCGTTGATGACAGAGGGCGTGTGGATGGCTTTCTGCAAAAGAAATACCTTCACTGGCTTGAAGCACTGAGCATTCTAGGAAGCCTATCACAAGGCATAGCAGCTATGCTAAAGCTAGAAAGCTTACTTCAAGTGAGTAATTTCTAATATAGTGGAAATATCTCCGATCCTGACCTAAAAACCCCTGCAATAGGAAAAAGGAGAACCACCAGCCCTTTTAAATCGAGTTCTTGACGCCTCACGATTTATTCGATATCACAGGCTAGCAATTGAACGTAGTCCTCTTCAAGTATACAGTTCGACCCTGATATTTAGCCCTATGTTAAGTCTGACCAGAATATGCTATCAAGAGGAGAGACCGGATTGGGTATTGAACGAGCCATCGGTGGACAAAGATTGGAGTTCATGTCTTCATACCCTGGAGGGACATAGCGGTCCGGTCATCTTGACTGCCTGGTCGCAAGATGGCAACCGACTCGCGTCAGGGTCTTATGATAACACGGTCAGGCTCTGGGATCCGGCCACTGGCCAGTGCGTGTCAATCCTCGAGGGACATAGCGGTACGGTTGACTCGGTTGCTTGGTCTCAGGATGGGAGCCGACTCGCATCAGGGTCTTATGATAACACAGTCAGGATCTGGGAATCGGCTACTGGCCAGTGCGTGTCAATCCTCGAGGGACATAGCGGTACGGTTAACTCGGTTGCTTGGTCGCAAGATGGAAGCCGACTTGCATCAGGGTCTTATGACAACACGGTTAGGATCTGGGATCCAGCCACTAGCCAATGCGCGTTAACCCTCGAGGGGCACAGCAATTGGGTTCCCTCGATTGCCTGGTCGCAAGATGGAAGCCGACTCGCGTCAGGGTCTTATGACAACACGGTTAGGATCTGGGATCCGGTCACTGGCCAGTGCATATCAACGCTCGAGGGGCATAGCGATTGGGTCCCCTCGATTGCCTGGTCGCAAGATGGAAGCCGAGTCGCATCTGCGTCACGTGATAACACTGTCAGGATCTGGGATGCAGCCCTTGGCCAGTGTATATTAGCTCTCAAGGGACATAGCGGTCCAGTCGTCTCGATTGCCTGGTCGCAAGATGGAAGCCGGCTCGCCTCAACATCATTTGATAAGACTGTTAAGATCTGGGATCCGGATACTTGCCATTGCGCGTTAACCCTCAAGGGGCATAGCGATACCGTTGTCTCGGTTGTCTGGTCTCAGGATGGAAGCCGACTCGCATCAGCATCAGCTAACACTGTCAGGATCTGGGATCCAGCTACTGGCCAGTGCACGTCAACCCTCGAGGGGCATAACGATTTTGTCATGTCGATTGCTTGGTCGCAAGATGAAAGCCGACTCGCATCAGCTTCATTTGATAGGACTATTAGGATCTGGGATACGGACACTGGCCATTACGCGACCAATCTCGAGGGACAGTCGGTTGTCTCGATTACCTGGTCGCAAGATGGAAGTCGACTGGCGTCGGCGTCACGTGACCATTCGGTTAGGATCTGGGATCCGGCCACTGGTAAATGCGCGTTGATCCTTGAGGGGCATAGCGGTCCGGTCAAATCAATTGCCTGGTCGCAAGATGGAAATCGACTCGCGTCGGCATCACGTGATAACACGGTCAGGATCTGGGATCCGACTACTGGCCAACCCGTGTCAACCCTGGACCGGCGTAGCGGTTGGGTCCCTTCGATTGCCTGGTCGCATGATGGCAACCGACTCGCATCAGTATCCTCCGATTATACCGTTAGGATCCGGGATACGGCCACTGGCCAGTTCACGATATTCCTCAATGGGCATAGTGGTCCAGTCATCTCGATTGCCTGGTCGCAAGATGGAAGCCGACTCGCATCAACGTCATTTGATAAGACCGTTAGGATCTGGGATCCGGATACTTGCCATTGCGTGTCAACCCTCGAGGGGCATAGCAATACCGTTGTCTCGGTTGCTTGGTCTCGAGATGGCAACCAACTCGCGTCGGCGTCACGTGATCATACGGTTAGGATCTGGGATCCAGCCACTGGTAAATGCGCGTTGACCCTCGAAGGGCATGGCGGACCCGTCGAAGCGATTGCCTGGTCGCAAATTGGCTACCTTCTAGCCTCGGCGTCCACTGATAATACGGTCAGGATCTGGGACTCGGTCACTGGTCAATGCTCGTTGATCCTCGAGGGGCATGGTGGTCCTGTCGAAGCGATTGCCTGGTCGCAAGATGGAAGCCAACTCGCGTCAGGGTCTTTTGATAGCACGGTTAGGATCTGGGATCCGGCTACTGGCCAGTGCGTATCAACGCTCGAAGGGCATCGCGATTGCATCCCCTCGGTTGCTTGGTCGCAAGATGGAAGCCGACTCGCGTCAGGGTCTTATGATAACACGGTTAGGATCTGGGATCCGGCTACTGGCCAGTGTGTGTCAACACTCGAAGGGCATCGCGATTGTATCTCCTCGGTTGCTTGGTCGCAAGATGGAAGCCGACTCGCGTCAGGGTCTTATGATAACATGGTTAGGATCTGGGATCCGGCTACTGGCCAGTGCGTGTCAACGCTCGAAGGGCATAACAATTGGGTCCCCTCGATTGCTTGGTCGCAAGATGGAAGCCGACTGGCATCAGGGTCATATGACAACACAATTAGGATTTGGGATCTGGCCACTGGCCAATGTGCGTCAATCCTAGACGGGCTTAGCAATTGGGCCCCCTCGATTACCTGGTCGCAAGATGGAAGACAACTCGCATCAGGGTCTTATGACAACACGGTTAGGGTCTGGGATCCAGCCACTGGCCAGTGCGCGCTAACCCTCGAGGGGCATAGCAATTGGGTCTCCTCGATTGCCTGGTCGCAAGATGGAAGCCGACTCGCGTCAGGGTCTTTTGATAGCACGGTTAGGATCTGGGATCCGGCCACTGGCCAGTGCGTATCAATCCTCGAGGGGCATGGCGAGGAGGTTGTTCCGGTTGCCTGGTCTCAGGATGGCAACCGAGTTGCGTCGGCGTCACGTGACAACACAGTTAGGGTCTGGGATCCAGCCACTGGCCAGTGCGTGTTAATCCTCGAGGGACATAGCGGTACGGTTGACTCGGTTGCTTGGTCTCAGGATGGGAGCCGACTCGCATCAGGGTCTTATGATAATACAGTCAGGATCTGGGATTCGGCCACCGGCCACTGCCTATCAACAATCCTTGTCAACTCCCCCGATTTCGTTCAATTTGATAAAGTCATGTTCAATCATCTACACACTTCAACTGGTACATTTGATATAGGATGCAGTGCTGCCGCTACGCTCGCCCCGAAGTTTTCGACTTCAGAACAATATGGGTATGGCTTGAATGATGACTATTCCTGGATAACTTATAATGGAGTCAACCTCCTTTGGTTACCTGCCGAATATCGACCAGCTAGTTCATTTCACTTTGCTATGTCTGGATCTAATTTGGCTATCGCCTGTTCGTCAGGTGTTATATTTCTCGTGCTTGCAGAGCAGTGTCCCATATCTGGCCTGTGATCATTGTTTATATTGCGTCAGATCCCTGTGCCTTCCTACACACGTCTCATTTGAATAGCCTACGCGCTGATGCCCAGGAATACCTAAAATAAAAACGGCTGTGAGACTGTATAATCCCGAATCGTGACTACCTGCGTGATCCAATTGAGCAGGTCAATACATCAAAACGTTAGGGCAGCCAGTAGTTAACCACCTGGAGGAAACTAAGCACACAATCAAGCATCCATGACTTCTTAGGTACGTCCTATCAATTTGCCCCTAGCTAGCAATAGTTGAGGGCCCGCAGTTTTCAAATCGCTGTTCTAGAAACAACCAAGCTCCTGGGAACTGAATGACCCAAGGTCACGTGCATTTTCCCTATACCCCAGCATCCCCCCGACCGTCAATCAAAAATCCATTCATCCGCTCCCTGAGCAGGATACAGCCGTCTGGGAGACCAGACACGTAGTCTGCCATCCGTGACATCGTGCATGCCGTTCTATCTAACGTGGTTGGCACTGAAGAATTGCCGCAGTTTTCAGATCTGTCGCCATGACAACCACGTTTCCAAGACCTACGATGGTGGTAGGTCACGTGCATTTCCCATTACTCCGTCGTTCCCAGCCCTTCAGTCAAAACTATTTCGTCCGCTCACTGAGCAGGAGGGTGAGCAGAGATGAGCATAGAGGAATGAACTTCCCCGTTTTGGACCAACGATGCCTCATAAGGAAGTTTCCACCGCCAACACCCTAAATCTTCCACCATCATTACGCAAAATGGCGCCAAGACTCCCTCCTTCCAAGCTCGAGATAATCCGCGACATAATACTTAGTAAATCCTTAAACACATCACAGATAGCTAAAGCAGCTAAATGTAGTAAGCGTTCAATCATCAACCTCCGCAATAATCTCCACCTATTTGGGAATATCCAAGCGCCTCCTACACATGTCGGACGACGACGAAGTATCACCCCTCCAATGCTAGAGGCTATATATAATCATCTTCTTGAGAAACCTAGGCTCTATATAGATAAGATAGCGCTCTTTTTATAGGATGAATTCTATATTCGGATAACGAATTCTAGTCTTAAGCGAGCTCTTATATCTATCGGCTAGTCGAAAAAGGTGACTCGACAAAGAGCAAAGAAACAAAACGCCAATTTACGAGACTTCTATATAACTTATCAGAATTTCGATCCCATCATCTAGTCTATATAGACAAGTCTAGATACAACAAACGAATTGGTTTTAAACGGACCGACTAGTCTCCAATGGGCGCGACGTCTTTATAGATATCCAAATTCCATCGTGATCAATATTATCAGATTCTTCTTACATACGCCTAAAATAGTGTTGTTTTTTCTCAAGTATTTTAAAGCTCGACCGATATAGCCGTATTTGAAGACTTTATTAAGCGCCTTCTCAAATATTACGGAAAATAACCTAAACCAAAGTGGCAAAGTCCGTGATAGTCATAGATAATATATCTTTTCATCATTCTAAACGAATTAAAGAAATATATATTAATATAAGAATAAAATTAGTTTACTTATTTCCTTACTCGCCCGATTTGAATCCTATTAAAAAGTTTTTCTCCGAGTTAAAGGCGTTTATCAAGCGAAATTAACGGCAATATAAACAAAGCCCAGACCAAAGATTTAAATGCTTCCTTAAGTAGTGTATCGATATTATCGGATCGCGAGAAAAAAGTGCAAAAGGCCATTTCCAACACGCTGACATTGTTGTTTAAAATTACCATTGAGGCTCAATATTGATAATAAATCAACAGTAGTTCTGTACAAGAATGTTTCATTAGCATCAAATTTAACTAGACCATCTATATAATACGTATTTATTATACCTAGTAGTATATTATAGAAAATACATTATATCAAAATCAGATAAACAAGCAATTTTATTTAGTCACGTCTTGCCAGTAACTTTAACTACTAGTTTATACTGTTAGTTTCTTACATACCTCGCCTATCTAACAATATCGCTTATAAAGTAGCGGACAATCTCTATCGCAACTTCTTTTTCAATAAAAAATCCTAGGTCATAGTCCTTATAGATTTATTCAAGATCCAGACTGTTAGCTAGCGTTGCATTGCATACCTGTTGAAATTAAGCCTTCAAGTTGTCGTCAACAACATTTGTTTCTTGCTATACGCTGTATTCTCTCATAGTAACATCTCAAGACCCGTCAATTATAAGTTGATCTACTATCTATCCATTTTGAGCAAGAGATATATCCGATACTACAGTTAAGTAGGCTGCTAATAACTACAAGTGAGATTGTCCTTCAATAAAGTTGATACTAATAGGCGGATAGTTTCCTGGAGTAAGTATTTTATTACTCTTAGACTAGTGAATTTCTAGTTTCTACTATTCTTTCAAGAAGAATTCCTTATAAATAGTATTAGAGACATCGTCTTAACACTCCAGAATATCACCGCCTTTAACATAAGCGATCAGGCGTTTGAGATAATATATCCATAGCTAATAATATTTTTTCCTATATAGATCCTACTAGAAATACAGACTAAGATAGCAAGATGGTAAAAGACAATACATCAAGTTGTAGATAGCCCACCAAATCAATTGTTCCCTAGATATATGCTATTCAATATCAAGTTGTTAATCCCACTTATTGAGTATCCTTTTTATAACCAATAACCTCCCTCTTTTCTCGTTGCTACCTGTTGCAACCCTTATAAAATAGTCGTCCTCTATATAATTAAAGATAATCACTAGCCGCAATTTCTTATCGCCAACATAAAACTTCCCCCACGCGAGTAATTGTTTTTCCATAGTAGTCTAGTTAATACTAAGGCCATTAAACTGCTTTTTCAGGTCCCGTTGTTTGCAATCGTTGATAGACATAACAATAGATATGTTATCCGACCTAACCCTTTGTTTGCAAGCAACCTTCTCCTCGATTACCTTATATAACTTTTCTCTAAGAAGTAAAAACTAGTAAGCACTTAGGGTCAAGGCTATATCCTATTTCGTATCTTCTGACATAGACCAGTTATTCACCTTAACTTTCCACTCGATAGTATATCAAATGAAGTTTATAAAAAGCTTGTCGTCTAGTCTATTTATCTCCTATTCGAAGAGCTGAAGCAGCTTGTTAATTTCTGGTTAGGTAAAAAGTAAGTGCTCGAAATCATCTTGAAAGCAACGGTCCGGTGAAGGGCTCATTCTATATTCTGAGGGTGGTGTATATCCGTAAAATCCTGGAGTAGGGGCGTATTACGAATCCTAGTCCAAGTGATTGGGGCTTTGAGCTTGAGATTCATCACCGTTAAGATATAAGTGATTAACCATCGTCCTCAACTTCCTAATAAAATTGAACTTCAGCACATTTTTGTTATCCGGGTTTCAACAGAAGGTTAGACCCAAGGGATCCGGCTGTTTGTAGGGCAGATCAGTCGGTTGTAAAGAAATAATTCATCCCACCAGTATTGTGTCTATATGTGTTTTCGCTCGTCCACTGTGTTAGTAGAGTAGTAGAGTGAACGTGGTTGACTGAAGAGGAAGGAGGTGAGAGGTGTAGTGGCCAGACAACCGACCGAATCTCCTGTCAGCTAGTCTGTTTGGCTCGTTTGCAAGCGCATGGTTCTAGACACGCATAGCCCATACAACCATGATACGATAGCTATTTTTATGCCATTATTCATTACCGTACTAGAATACCGACGAAAGTGTGGGTCAGGGGTAATCTAACCGTAAAAGTTATAGCGTCATGCAAAACAAAGTTCAGCAAAGAAGTAAAGAGAGTATAGAGATGAAACTGATTTCAAGCGCGTCTGTAGATCCTGGTGTTTCATCATGCAATAACACTTTGAATCATCCCATTCAATTGGCTACACATTGAATCAATGTGGGAAACCTGCAAGGTAAAATCCCCATGCTGGCTAAGCTACAATGACAAAGCCTCCAAGGACTCGGTGGAGAGAACTACTTTTGTATTCAGATCCTTTGACTGGGAAATAACCCCCTCGACGTGAGACACTACATCTAACAGACGAGACAGTGAGACAGTTCATCTCTCGGGGGTTCTTTGATCATAGGCTGCAGTAATCAAAGGCTTCCTCGTTGGAGTGAACGCCCTGTCCAATGCCAGGGTTACCAATCAATCAAGGGGGCAGAGGGGCAGAGAAACACCGAGAATCGAGGTTCATTTAACCGGAGATAATAAAAAAAAGAGAATGGTGAGGTAGTTCAAATCAGAGGGCATCCAACGCCGCAAACCCAATCCTCGTGCATCCCAAGTGCTGAGGTAAAATCGAAAATTATGAATGAAAAGGAAAAAAAAGACACAAGAAGGTCAAGATAGATACAGGGGGAAAGGATGCGCAGGCATAGAAGAAAGAAACTATAGCACAAAAAGGATCACGTATGATCCCAAGAGAACAAGAAAGAATTAACCACCGCGGACCATCCAAGTGACAGCGACGGCCCAGCCCGTCACGAAGATGACGGTCAAAACACCCGCACCAGCCTTGTCACCCGTGCCAATGGTATTCAGGACAGGGACCTTATTGGCCGAGGAGTTAGTGCCGGCGTTCGGGTTACTCTTTGAGGTTCCACCGGAGTCTGAGGTGTAGGGTGCCGAATTCTTGAATGGAACCAAGTTGGCAGAGAGCACTCCCAGCACCGCCATTTGTTGTTCGAGTCCGGAAGTCTTGTCCCACTCGGCCTGCTTGGTCCAGCGAATACCGCACTTGTTCCCGGAGTCACCGCCCGAACATTGCTTGGCCGCTGCTTCTGCGGAAGCCTGCAACTGAGGGAAGACCATGTCGTAGGTGTCGGGCACGATGGTAGTCATCACTCCGATCCAGTTGGTGAAGTAGGATTTGAAGGTGATTTGGTTTCGGTCGCAATTGCCGAGGGGTTCGCAGGTGATGTCCGAGAGAATGAGGTTGCCTCCGCTGGTCGGGAAGAACTGCTGAGAGGTCTTGTACAGACCCTCAACACCCTCCTTCCACTTGGTCTCAGTGCCATTGGTCTAGGGAAAACGTCAGTACTGGATCTGGGATAGAGTAATCTTGGGAGGGGAAAACATACATAGTTGTGCATGTAGGCAGCACCGCTAATGTAAGTGGCGTAGTTGTATGTCCACTGGAAATCACCGTGATCTGTGCACTGAGTCCCACAGGTCGTAGAATCGGCAATATTCCAGTTCTTCTGCTTGAGCAGGGGAGTGGTCGCACTCCAATCCCAAATGCGCTCGGCCCATTCGGCATATGTCTTGTTTCCGGTGTAAAGTGCGAGACGAGCAGAAAGTTGGAACAAACCTCCGTTGGAGATCGCGTTCTTGGTCAAATAACCGTTCTGATATGGCCAAATCTGCCAGCGCATACCACCGTGACAGCTGCTGGTGTCCCAGCGGGGATATTGAGTATTGAACACACCCTGTGCAAGGGAGACCCACGAGGGCTGACCGTCCAACTCCGGGTAATTGAATTCGGCGGCGGTGATGGCGGCGAGGCCCCAGAAGACCTGATCGTCGTTTCCGAGGTATTGACTGTAGTTGGAGGGGAAGAAGTCGTCGTCGCCTTTCTGGAAGTACATGCCTTCTTGCACGGCGGCATTGAATTGGGTATCTCCGGTCACCCACCAGTACAGGATCAAGGTCATGAACATGGAGCCACCCTCCCACCACGTTCCGTCCATTTTACCGGGGATATTGGCGGAGTCTCGGGCGTTGTAGTAATCCATCATCGTGGTGGCGACGGTTTTGGCGGCGCTCTTGAGGGACGCTGTACGGACCTGTTAGCCGGGGAAGCGCGCGAGTAAGCACCGTGAGGGCCATACCTTCATCATTGATGGTCAGATCGATCGCCAGCGCACCCTGAGCGGCGAGAGTGCCGCCCAGGAGTGTGGCCAGCCACTTGGACAGAATCATTGAAAATTGGAGAAGTGGAGTGGCATAAGAGAGAGGAAGTGCAGAAGTGAGAAAGGGTCTCGGGGTAACCGGTAACAGTACCGTTGCAGCGGGGGGGCAAAGGCCTAAAAGAACGGGAATGTCCGTCTCGGGTTGTTAATGTCAAGTACGGAGTTAAGAGTACAGCTGGATGTTATTTTGTATTTTCTGTTCATGAGCTCGGCACTATTGGTTCTATTGGTTCTATTCGCATAATTAAAGAAAAAAAAGTCCCCTCACCCTGGCCAGAACCCCCTTTTAGACGTAATTAATACACCTGCAGAAGCGGATGAAACATTGACCTACGCGCTGAGACATCCCTTGACTTTGTGTGTCGCTTGTGTTCCTCTATACTCCAGGCACAAAAACACTGTCAGATCATTGTTGGAAAAAAAACTGGGTAGGCAGACGATCAGCCAATTCGACAATGGGATTCGGTGCCGATCTGGATCGCTGCCGAAGAGTGACCCATACGTGGGAATGTGATCGTCATTGTCGAATATACGAACACGAGGAGCGAAGCCTTCGAAGCATTGGACAAGACTTGGAAGAGCGAATCAACGGGCGATGCTCGAGTGCTAAGATCTTTGTTGCCTGTTTGCCAAGAGAGAAGAAGCCAAGTGAGAAAAGAAGCGAATTGTCGCGTTTCATCTTCCGCTTTGGTCCGCGCTAACCCCTTTCGGTATCTATACTGGTTCAACGTTCAGGGTCTTGATCACTCCACACTTCCAAGGTTCCAAGGTTATTGCTTACGTTTATTTGCATAGCTTGTGTGTTTCAAGATAACAGTAAAGATAAGAAGGGGGCTTGTAGTTTGCCAGAGGCTTTTCATATGCTACGCTGGCTGTGACCCCGGGAAATATATCGACTGCTCACAATGTGAGCTGAAATTACAGCAGCACTCTCCAGCCCTCAGCCCCATAAACTAGTCACCAAAATAAAAGGTATCACCTGGCCATTCATCTGAATTGGTGGGCACTATTCAGCAAGCACATCAGCAGCATAACCTCCAAAGTTATCTAGAAAATCACACATTGGGGTCTACTATGGATTACATGGTCTACATCTGGACAGAGATCATTTGGATATCATGTACTGAGTTGAACTTCTATGGCACATATTTTTTAGTTCCATCCAAAGGGTACAGAGATGAATCGTCAACCGGGGCATCACAATCATGTCCATTACATCCGGGTGCGCTGGCGGGGAGCGGAGCGAATAATGTTGTCCACTCGCAAGAGAAGCTGAAAGTGATATGTTAGTACGGATCCTGAATACAAGGAAAAGAGAATGAGAATGACATACCTCAGCGGCCTCTGAGGCAGATGAAACAACCGCCTTCTTCAATTTATAAGCCTCCACAACACCGAGCTCGCGCATATCCGCAATGCCACCACCGGGCGTCAACAGATCCAGACCGGAGCTGGTCATACCGTTGTTCACCGCCTGGCGGAGACGAGTGACCAGATCACTGGAGTCCAGACCGGCGTTGTCGGCCAGAATGGTGGGGAGCTGCTTCAGAGCGTGGGCGAAAGAGTCAACGGCAAGTTGCTTCTTGCCAGTGGTGTTCTGGGCAGCCTGTTCGACGGCCTTGGACATCACCATCTCGGCGGATCCACCACCCAGGGTGACGCGGGGGTCCTTGACGGTCTGCGAGAGAACGGCCAGAGCGTCGTGGAGGGAGCGCTCCGCCTCGTCGAGAAGCTGCTCGGTGGCACCGCGCAGCACAATGGTGCAGGCCTGACCAGCGGCCACACCGGAGAACTTGATCAGGGTGTCCTCACCAATGATCACCTCCTCGATGGTGTCACACCCACCGAGCTTGACCTGGTCGGGGTGATCGAAGGTGGAGGCAATCTCTCCGCCGGTGACGAGAGCCAGACGCTCGATACCGTCGAAGTCGGCGTGCTCGATGGTCATGATACCGGCCTCGGTGAACAGCTGCTCGGGCCAGTTGTAGATGAGCTGACGGTTGACGAAGCAGTTGATGCCGTGGGACTTGATGCGCTCGACCTTTTGGCGCATCTTCTCGCGCTCTGCCTTCTCCAACTCGGCCAACTTACCAGTCGACTCGACCTTGACTCGTGCACCGAAGATCTTGACCTTGTCTGTGTCCATGGCCGTGTTGGCGACCAGGATCTTCGCATTCTCCAACCGCTTGGGCTGGTTCACACCAATCTTCTTATCCATAATGAAACCCTCATCGAGGTAAGAGTCGTTCAACTTGCCACCGGCCTTCTTGATGATCTGGATGTGGGACAGGTCGGTGGAGCCCTTGAGACGCAGCACGGCCTCACAGGCCAACTGGGCGAAGTGGTCGCGGTCTTGTGCCAGCACTTTGGAGCTGAGGGTTGTGCGGGCGATGGAGTGCAGGTCCTTGCGGAAGGCCTCTGGGTCTTGGCTGCGGTCAACTGCCGTAGCCTCGAGAGCGGCAAGAGCGGCCTTGCTCGCTATCCGGTATCCTTCGATAATGGTCTGGGGGTGGATCTTCTTCGCAACGAGCTGCTCGGCCTCGCGCAGCAACTCAGCGGCCAAGACGGTGACCGATGTGGTTCCATCACCAACTTCGTCATCCTGCACCTTGGAAATGTTGACCAGCACCTTGGCTGCGGCGTTGTCCAGGGCGATGGACTTGAGGATCGTAGCACCGTCGTTCGTCACGAGAATCTCTCCTGTAGATCTGCAAAAAGGAGATAGGTTATGTTAGTAATGCCGATGTCATATGCAACAGGTATCAATCCATATCGGTGGGCTCCCCACGTACGCAGACTGGAGAATCTTATCCATTCCCTTGGGACCGAGTGTGCTCTTAACAAGATCTCCGACGGCGATAGCACCGACGAAGGCGGAGAGACGAGCGTTCTCGCCCTTCTCCTCAATGACATCGTCACCAAAGATCTGTGTGGGATTGCCGAAAGTTGCCTGAGAGGGGTCGAGGTTAGCAAGCAGGTCCAATTTAATTTCCGATCGCAAGAGCGCCCAGCCCAGTCAAACGCACCATGATGACCAGCGTAATAAGGCAATCGACCAAAGATCAAGTGTCTTGCTGGAAAAGGTTGAAGCAACTTCTCCTGTCAACAGTGGGGGAAAGGAGAAAATCCGCCGCACGATTGGCCCGAGCTTCTGATTGGCCGCAGAGCCTCACCGCCTGCAGTAACTCTGGACGTTTCTATCCTGTCGGCACTCTACGTCAACTGCTTTTTTGCTGCGAGTGACCATATTACCCTACGTTCCGACCATGGCCGGCTCCGAAGAAGTCGCAACCCCTCCAGTGACGAAGCGGCCTCATTCCGCAGTCGAGGGCGAGAACAGTGAGTCCTAAGCATGCTCCAATCCACCCCAGACCGCTTCCTCCGACCCTCGAATTGGACCCTAATTGTTTAAAAACTCCAGGCGATGACGAGTCTGACGATGACTTCGGCCCCGCGCTCCCCTCAGAGGTCGCGCCTCAGAAGAAGCGGCGCAAGCTGCCCTTCGAGAAAGTATTCGTCAATGCGCTCCCGGTCTCCGCGAAGTACTCCAAGTCTCTCATGCACAAGGACCAATTGGCCTTTGTGACGGTCGCGCCCTTTACCGACTTCGTCATCACCAGCTCTGTGGATGGATTTGTCAAGTTCTGGAAGAAAATGGCCGAGGGCATTGAGTTCGTGAAGGAATTCCGCGCTCACCCCGGTGAGATTCGGAGCGCAACCGTCAGCGCCGATGGCCGCAGCTTTGCGACGGCTGGAGCAGACAAGACGGTGAAGATCTTTGATGTCATAACCTTCGGTGAGTGGATCTCTTGGAGTGGTGGCTTGCACAGGGCTCTTATTGACGAAGATAGACCTCTTGTCGATGTATACCCTGGATTTCGTTCCTCGGTGTGTCTGCTGGGTTCACCCGCGCGGAGCATCGCTACCACTCCTCAGCGTGACAGACGAGGCAAGCAGTACAATTCAGATCTTCGATGGACGTGGCGAGAACCCCCAGCCTTTGCATACTCTGAAAACCATCCACCGCAGCCCCGTGGTGTCCCTCGCGTTCAATAACATCTTCGACTGTGTGGTCTCGGCCGATGAGACGGGAATGATTGAATACTGGAGGGCCGGAGACGGCTCGTTCGAGAAGCCAGACAACGTGTTCGAGTTGAAGTCGTCCACCAATCTATTCGCATTCAAGAAGGCCAAGTCGGTACCGACGGCGATCACGATCTCCCCATCCGGCGAACACTTTGCGACAGTCTCTTTCCCCGACCGGCAGGTCCGCGTCTTCGACTTCGCCTCGGGCAAGCTTTATCGCACATACGACGAGTCAATAACCACCATTACAGAAATGCAGCAGGCTGGAACCGCGCCCTACGCACTTGACGAAGTGGAATTCGGACGCCGTCTGGGCGTGGAGCGTGAAATCGAAGGCGAAGCAACCCGCAGCAAAGTGAACGTCTCCTTTGACGAATCAGGTCACTTCATCCTCTACGGCTCGCTTTACGGCGTGAAATGCATCAACACATACACGAACCGGGTGGTCCGCGTCTACGGCCGCGAGGATCCTTTCCGCGCCCTCAATCTTGCCCTCTACCAGGGCCAGCCACAGCGCAAGGGCGTGGTGACCGTCTCCATGGCCGCCAGTAGCAACCCTCTCCTACAGGAAGCGGAAGAACGCGATCCAATCTTGTTCGCGACCGGTTTCGCCAAGGTCCGTTTCTACATGTTCAACAATGTGACGGACATTTCCAAGTCACGCGACGTGCAGAACGAGAAGCCCACTCAATCGGCATCCGACCAAGGCGCCGCACCCACCAAAGCCGCCGAGACCGGTACCGCGGCGATTCTCCACACCACCTATGGCGACATCCACCTGCGCCTGTACCCGTCCGCTGCACCGCGTGCCGTGGAGAACTTCGTCACCCACTCCCGCCAGGGCTATTACAACAACACGATCTTCCACCGTGTGATTCGCAAGTTCATGATCCAAGGCGGTGATCCCCAAGGGGACGGAACGGGCGGCGAGTCCATCTGGGGCGGAGAGTTCGCAGACGAGTTCTCGGTGCTCAAGCACGATCGACCCTATACGCTGTCGATGGCGAACGCAGGACCCAACACCAATGGCAGTCAATTCTTCATCACTACGGAGAAGACGCCGTGGCTGGATAACAAGCACACGGTCTTCGGCCGTGCAGTGCAGGGCATGGACATTGTACACAAAATCGAGAATTGCCGGACGCACAAGGAGAAGCCGGAAGTTGACATCAAGATTGTGAGCATTAGTATCTCATGATTGCACCGTTTTCCCACCTGGATTGGATGGGGATTACAGGGTTATATGTAGTAATATGGAACCATGAAAGCGCGCACGCATTGCACTATGTACATCCTCGGGGATCGCCAGCCCGAGGACAAAAAGATATAAAAAGAGATCCGAATGATTAAAACAACCATATATGACAAGCGAACAAGGAAAACCAAATGAAAGAGAGAAAAAAAAATAAACAAAATAAAAAAAGAACCCAGCTCAGGT
Source organism: Penicillium brevicompactum (assembly GCF_028827555.1). Classification (NCBI taxonomy): domain Eukaryota; kingdom Fungi; phylum Ascomycota; class Eurotiomycetes; order Eurotiales; family Aspergillaceae; genus Penicillium; species Penicillium brevicompactum. Next base: position 2,243,175 of record NW_026623212.1, on the reverse strand, counting down.
TTCGGGCAAACGCCCACGGAATCAAATCAAAGCACCAAACCCCGTATAACGCGCAAACCAAAAATCTCTCAACCCAAATTTCCAACCCAACACCGATAAATGCATAAGAATTGCAACTGGAATATCTCCCTCAAACCTGCCTCGTCTCAAAATCCCCGCGCTGATCAATCTTGGACAATTTAGAGCGGGGCGGAACAGGCGTGCTCGACTTGGCCACCGTTGACCGCGAACTCGCCACGGACCCCGCTGGCAGACCGGGCATGTTGGGGGCCGGACCCCATGCGGCTTCACGAGGGGGTGAGGCGGTACTCAAGGCGCCGCTGCTTCCGCCGTGGTAGAGATTTGGTCGTTTGGCGTCGTATCGGCGTTTGTACCAGACGCCGGCTGCGCCAATGGCTGAGAAGCCGATGACCAGGACGATCAGCATGATGATCCATCTGTAGTGGGTGCTCCACCTGTTTTTGTTAGCACATTCATTTCCGGCCACAGAGTAGATTGTAAAAGAGAGAGAGAGAGAGAGAGAGAGTCCAAACGAACCATGACTTGTTCTCCTCAGTAGTCGAAGTGTTCGCATTTGATTTGGACGCGGTCCCGGTGGAAGTCGCAGTAGAGGTCGAAGAGCCAGTCGCCGCACTTGCGCTGGTGGTGGTCGCGGTACTCCCGCCGTTGCAGTAATTGTTGTACCAGGTGGACAGAGTCGCTTGGTCCTCGGTACTGCAGGAGGAACAGACACTGCCGGAGGATTTGAGGCCGGTCAGGAGGGAGGATTGGCAGAAGCAGGAGGTCCAGGAGGCGGCGGCGCCTGATTCACAGGAGGTTTGGGCGTTGGTTAAGGCGGTGCAGGACAGACCGCATTGTGGAAATGTGCTGGAGGCGGAGGTGGGGAGGATGCTGGCGGACCAGGCCGTGAGGGCGAAGGTCAGGACGAGGAGGATGCGCGACATGGTGCGAGGGTGAGGCATGTCTTGTGAGTCCTGTGAGTCCTGAGCCCTGTGAGCCCTTGATATGAACGAGGGAGAGGTAAAGAGTGTGTTCGTGGGAGGAAGAAAGAGAGAGAGTCGGCCCAGGAAATTGGCCGGTTTCAGGGCGGGTTTTCTTTTTCCGCGTGGAAGAGCCGAAGACACTAGTTTCTTTTTTCTTCTTCTCTTCTTCAATAAACTAATAGACCAATAGACCAATAGACCAATAAACTAAAACTCTGTATAGTAAAGTAATATAGTAATATACTACTATACTACTATACTACTATACTCGAATACTACACTTCCAGTTACATCACATTCTTCCGCAACCGGCCTGACAGCTGCCACCCGCGACGTATAGAGACGATCGCACTTTTCACCTGACTCAATGACTTTGTGAGATGCTATACAATGCAATTAAGCAACTCTATTCTGACTATAGTATTTCAGTACGCTAGTTTCTCTATTCTCTCTCTTCTTTCCCTTCCCACTCCGTACTTCATTTCCGTTCATCAACCCCAGACAGGGTCCACCGCGATCGGCAGAGATGGGAATGCGTGGAATTCTGGAACTTCTGGATCTGCAAAATGCATCGGTGCCTGAGACTGTACCTGACAGGCGTGGCACCTCGTATTACGCGCAAATTATCCGGAGTACTTTGTGCTACTACGCAGCCATTTTCGCCTTCATCTCGCTTAGATTGTCCAGTATTGAATCGGCACTCCGCACTGTCCGCACTTGGTCTGCGTATTGCGTATGCGCTAATTGCTCAAGACGACCCATGGCCTCGGCATGACTATCCTGTAGAATTTCACCTTAGTTGACAGACAATGTCCTAGCGTCTTCAAGGCTAGTGGGGGCCATGAGATCCGTTGCCTCGACACAACTCCACTTCTTCCCCCACACTTCTCTCAGCCACTTTCGCTCCACAGCAGTCAAATGTCAAACGGGTGGAAGTCTGGGGGTGAGACATACGTCATCTATCGACCCGAACGCAGCCAGGAAATACGCCGAGTCAAAGGGCTGACCAGAACCTTGCACATCGCATGCAAACCTCGGCTCGATCGCGGCTGAGCATTACAGCGTATAAATAAAATCCGGTCTCTGATCCCCCAGCAGATCAATTTGACTAGGTTCCAGCCCTTCTACCCAGGCGTCGCGCTCACCGCGTCGACGCTTGCCATTCTCCCGCCGCAGCAGGAGATACTGCACCACCGACCCGCCAAAGAGGAACAGAACGAGGTACGCCAGAACCACTCCATGGCCAGGGTAGTATCGAGGCTTGTCGTCGTCGCGGTAGATATTGGAGGAGACGATCCCGTTGAGGTTTCCCCAGCCAATAATGAAGCCGAGAGAGACACCTCGTTTGTACACGCCTAGCAACGAGTTAGTCGGAAATTCGTCCAGATTGGCAGTGTGGGAACTAACCCTCGGTATTGTTGCTCGTCCAAGAGATCGTGTTCGCGATGGCCGGGTAGATGCCCATCGCGCCGAAGAACACTCCCGCGTAACGTGCCCCGGGAGATTCGCAGCCTAGGAGCATGGAGAATCCAATCATGCCCAGAAACGAAACGCCGATATTGCAGAGGCCTCGCTGGCGGGTGCGATCTGCAATGAAGCCGATCGTCACGGTCAAGACTGCCGCCGCTGCATAGGGCGGAACGCTCAGCAGCTGAGCGCGGATAGAACTGTAGCCTGAGTAGAGTCAATACACAAACACAACTCCTCATCGCTGAGAAAGATAGAAAGATCATTACCCTGAGAGATATTAGCACAATTCCTCCAACCAATCTGTCCATGCAACTCACTAATTCGCTGATAATCGTCGGCACGAAGAGCGAGAACGCATAAAGCGCTCCATCAGCCCCCATATAGATAACCGCACCAGTATACGTCTTCCAGTCCTTCACACTAGCCCAGAAGTAATCCATCTTGAACTCCTCATGCTCAGCACTGGACTGCTGATCCAGCGCCAGGCGTCTCAACACCCGTTTCCGGTCATCCGCAGACAAGAACCGCGCCTGATCTGGGAAATCATAGACACACCAGAACGAAGCCACGCCAATCACGAAGGTAGCCAGACCCTCGAGAATGAAGATCCATGACCATCCCGCCAAGCCACCCACGCCATCCATTTTCGCAATTGCAGCGGCCAAGAGGCCTCCAAACGAGCCGGCCAACGCAGCGGCGGAGAAGAAGATCGCCATTCGCACGCCGAACTCCGATCGTTTGTACCAGCATGAGAGGAAATATCCTACGCCGGGAAATAGTCCGGCTTCGGAGAGACCTAGGAACCAGCGGACGGCCATGAGGCCGGCGTAGTTGTGGACTACGCCCATGCATGTCATGCAGATACCCTAGCGTTGTTAGCGAGCATTCAGAGAAAGATGGGAACAAGATAAGATATATGCAGAGAGGGAAGATGATTTACATACCCATGCCATCATAATTGATGGAATAAAGATACTAGGGCGCAATCGCTTGAGGAGGACATTAGTCGCAGGCTCAAAAACCGAGTACGAGACAAAGAAGATGGTCAGCGAAGCATTGTACTGTGCATTCGTCATGCCCAGATCCGTTTGAAGGCCGACGAGCTTCGCATTTCCAATATTCGTCCTACAAAATGAACGGGTGAGCAGATGCACCGGCGCAATCATATGAAATCCTCCTACCGATCCAAGAACGAAACCAGATAGAGTAGACTCAGCCAGGGGACGAGACGGATGTCGAGTTTCCACAACAATTTCCGATCCTATGCAGTTTCCAGTCAGCCATTGTCGTTGAATTAACATTTTCCTTTTGCGCATTATCGCGCTCACGCCGGGCCACGATCTGGCTAGCAAGGGATGAGATGAGCGGATAGGATACAAATCACGTACAATCGCAGCCCGCTCTTCATCACTTAGACCTTCATCCGGATCCTCGAATCCCGCAACGACCGAACCCTTGAGATCAGGGTCTCGCTCTGCGTCCGACAACCGCGATGCAGCTGGCTTGTCATCGTATACGGTAGCCATGATGCGTTGCGAAAGAGAGATCGGTCATGTCCAGCCGACTGGAAAGAGGGGTGAGGAGCTACGTTTATAAATTCGGCTGGTGGTATTGCCAGACATTCATTGAATGCTGCAGAGCTGAGCCAATCATTGTGGTGTCCTGCATGACTGCGTGCAGGGGTTGCAATAATTTGGATCTGATCGTCGGGATCGGCGGGAGTTTGAGTGCTTGGGGTAGGATCTGCGTGGGGAAGATGCATAACTTGAGGAGCTGGTCCAGTTAGGAGCTTGGAGGCGAGTGGGAGAGGGGAATTAGGGTTGGGAGCGTGGGGTGGGGGAATTGAGAATGGTATACGGAGTACTCCATACTCTAACTATAATGCTATACTCTTTAGTATATGTATACTTCACACTCGATCGGACAGAAGACCGAGTCTGGGGTCCAAGCGGGGGGGCAGGTGGATCCCGCTCGAAGCTTCTTATACTCGACTCTTTTGGGCTATTCTTGATATATCTACGGAGTAGATTGATGTAGGTGCGATATCCATTCCCAAGCCCCGGAGATATTCTACTTCCAAGGTTTGCACCCCTAGCCACCCCACCAACAGAACGCCATATATCAACCAAATGGAAAAACAGACCACTGAATCCCATTCATCGTCCCATCAACCGTCCCTTCACCAAGCTCCCAAAGCCATTCAAGGCGAAGGAGCTATACATGGAGTCAGCTCGCTCACTCAGCGCAACCGCGTCAGAGCATACCACAAAATTGAGCAGCCCCCTCTACCGGATTGATCCACGTCGGCCTCCTCTCAGTAAAGATCTCAGCATCAGGCTTCCGATCCCTCACAATGCGCCCATCATCGAAGATCCCCGCCCGGATGATAGTGGTCCCATCCGCCTCTCCGTCGGGATTGATCTTATGCCCATAAAGTGGCGTACCTATCGCATTCGTTAATCACTGGTAGCCTCCAAGATCGACAATCGCGATACAAACCACAGTCAGGACAAAAGTAATTTTTGATATAGTTTCCGCTATCCGCGGACTTGGCTACTTCTTTGGGAGTGCCTGTGATGGTCACGTCTGAGGATTTGGCGATGAAGTTGTAGGTGGATGGTGCTCCAGTGAGCTTGCGACAGTCATCGCAGTAGCATAGGCCCTAGGAGGGAGTATATAGAATGAGAGGGGTGAAGGGGTCGAGGTGAATTGGGGGACTGACTGACGTCACCGGTTGGCCGTTCAGACTGAGTCGGACTTTGCCGCAGAAACAACCACCGACGGGCATTGTTCAGAATTGGAAGACTTAGTTGTAAAGGCGATGCGGCTCACTGAGAGATGAAGGAGATGAAGCTCTGGTGGGTAACTGATGAGATGTAGATTGCACGAGCCGTGCCAAGACGTGGCTATGCCAAGATGTGGCTGGTGAAGAATGAATTCTCTACAATTTGAACAGCTCAGCTTGACAATCCAAGGGTAGAACTGTCTCAATGAGCCCAGGTTTATGAAGTCCAACCCAAATCCCAATTATGTGCACTAATAACCCGACACCGGGAGGCCTGACGTGCACCCACACGGGCGAACACCTCTACCTGCAACCTGAACCAATACCCACCTGGACCATCACACCTGTCAGCCGAGCTGCCGCAACAGAAACATCCAATTTTATCCAATGCGCACGCCGCGAGCTCTTCCCATCACTCATCGGATCCCCGCCATGGGACCTAACGCATTTCACCGAAGCCTACATCACAGGCGAGGGCCATTTTCTAGTCGCCCATGACCAAGGCCAATTGATCGCTGGTCTCGGATACTTGCCGTACGACCATCGCTTCCCTCATCTTGGTCTAGACGATCGTAAAACTGTGGAGATCGTACGCTTATTCGTCACCCCCAAATACCGTCGCTTCGGCCTGGCGGCGGAAATGTTCGCGGCCCTGCGTAAGCATGCGATTGAAGCAGGTGTTGAATGCTTATACCTACACACCCATCCTTTTCTGCCTGGGGCGATCCGCTTCTGGGAGCGCCAGGAATTCAACATTGTCGATGTTGAGAGCGATCCTTCCTGGCAGACCACGCATATGCGACTTGCGCTGACGCCAGGCTGATCGAAACTACTAGTACTGGATATAAGGATTGTACTATATTATAATTTCATCTGCTTTGTTTATATCGGGCAATGAGAGTCGTGAGAAGGTCTACCATAATCACTAAGCATTCTGGCCCCAACAAATCAAAGCATTGGTAATAACCTGAGAATCTTTGAAATATCAACTCGGTTCCTCCCCGAGCATCGTGGATATTCGAGTGGAAAATCAGGGCTTACAAAGAACAAGGGTCAGTATGTACGAAGCATCTATGCATAGATAATTCCGACACCGACTCTATGTGCAATGAGACGAGTAGGAGCTGCTCCAGAGCTCAAATTTGATTCTACACCGAACAAGATTCTTGCAATTGGCCTGCTTAGATGTTAAAGTCTCTCACCGATTCAGACTTACATTAGGCTTGTGGAGCCACATTGTAATCGCTCGTTAAGCAGGCTCTTGAGGTGCGAAGACTGAAGATTCATCTACGAAAATGGTGAGACGCCGATTACCATAGGTGGGTCACCGCCACAGTGATTGGCTCCGGGCTTACTCCGTACGGCTGGTTGATTGGACTCTGATCCCAGTTCAAGGAATGGAAGAGTGAGATTCATCGACACGAGTGCGATGAACATGACCAGCGTAGACTGTCAGGGGACAAGAGCCCATAATCGGTAGGCATTGAGTCATGCTATCAATGTTACATTTCCAATTGGAAGGTCGAGAAGGTAGCGGGCTGGTGACGAAGAGATAGAGATCAGTTGCTTGGGATTTCAATCCAATGGAAGGGATGGTCGCGGTTGGAAAGTTGCAATGGGCGAATGGATGGCGACCGGAGCCACAAGTACACCAGGGGAAGATTACCTAGATCGAACACGATTGGTAGTCAGAGTAAAATCACAGTTTCACAGTTTCAGAGTCTCAAGAAATTGTTGTCATAAATCATCACAGTGAGTATGTTCTCACAACGCCGCGCTGGTAAAGCAAATCCCAACAGAATATCGCAGCACAATGGATTATAATAGAAGACACCCAGTACAACCAAGCTAGTTTTGTGAGGCAGATTAGTACAGTGCGAGACAGCACGGCCGGAATGCTGGACTCTCGTGCCCATTTCCAGAAAAGGCGAAAAGAAAGGCGAAATGATCGTTGGCATGATACTAACCAACGAAGACTGTAAACCTTGAATCAGTTGGGAGACTTGATCAAAAAGGGATTGCAAAACCAACCGTCCCATCCCCATTCAGCCATCACATTCACCCAGTGCAACTTGCCACGAACAGTTCTCTCGAACTCAATGTTCTCCAATGAAGCCAAAGCTGAGCCTCGACGCGCATGTCTGACCTGGCCCCGACCAGCCATCGAATTCTTACGGAACCCGTTGAGTCCGTAGTTGTTGAAATCATTCGGCAAGGAAGAGCTCGTGCGCTCTCTGTCCGAAGAAGCCGACCCAGCTCGTCGCGAGCCCATCTCGTGCTCCCTCCTTGCATTCATGGCATCACGACGACCCCAGACTTCCTTCAAGACCTCCAAGCACCGGTCGACCCCGCCGAGCATCAATCGAGCCTGGATTGTGGTCCATCGGTCCAGAACCCATTTGCGATCATCATCGGCGTCAACCTCCGCGCCCGCTGCTACCAGAGGGAACATTTGAATGATGGTCGTGCGAGATGTGTATGGAACAGTGGCCAGCAAGATGAGCACGCGTTTGGCTAGCTCATCTGCGGGCTCAGAGGGAATCTCCGGAACGGCCTGGTGCAGATATAGCAGTGTAGCCCAGCGATAAGCATGCGCTACCTGGATACTATGCTGAACCTCAGATTGGGGGTCCTCCGGCGGCTCAAACCAGCGCGGAGGCTCCCACTGCTCGAGCAGAGCCTTGAGCTCCATTGCTTGCGCCACAACCGATACGGTATTCGACACGCTCTTGCGGACGTGTTGGATCAACTTCGCAACTCGACTCATCAAGGGATATAACGTCGTCGCACAGCCCATTAAAGGATCAATATCGTGCACTGTGTTATTGGGTACGTCGAAGATAGATGAATCCCAATTTTGGGGACCGCAGTCATCCAGCGAGGTCAAGCGCGCTATCACATCCATATAGGACCAGGTGTTATACAGAAAGCGGATACGGTCGAGTTCCTCGTCACTGGCCGTTCCTTGCATACCGGTTGTGATGACCTGGGACATCAAAGCCTTTGCTCCACGCAGGTGCTGGATACAGGTTCGCGTATGTTGATCCCAAGTGTCTGCGAACGCTAGCGCCAGACTGGTTGCCAGTGCGGTGTCGGCTCGCATGTTCTGAATATTCTCCACCAGGAACGCCATACTTTGTCTCATGTGCTTCACGCCCTGGACTCGGAGATACTGGTTTTCCTTTCCCGAGTGGAAAGCCGCCAGGGCGAAGATCGCATGGCGGAGGGCAGGCGTGCTCTTCGCTAGTGGCCAGACCAGCGTGCGCCATGGGTTCTCCGAAGCCCCATCCTTGACGGAGAGGATTCCACAGGTGAGCTTGTCAAATCGCAAGACCAGCATTTCGGGGCTCCCTGCAGGCAAAGAGGGACTCCCGGGGACACTGCAGGTTTCGAAATTAAAAGCGTCTATATCCGGCAAGTTCAAATTCCACGGTCCCAGACCGGGATCCGACCGACGGATGATTTCTTCGATATCGTCGTCTTCGTCTTCCAGCAGCTGGGAGAAACTCAGCCCGGAGGCAGTGAGGCTTATCTGTTCGGGTCCAAAATGTACTGGCTTGCTCGGGCCTGTGTCGGCATCCGAGACTAACGAATTTGCCAGCGATAGCGAGTCTTGAAAGGGTTCTAAGAAGGAAAGGAAGTTGAAAGGAGGCGAGTCGGCCGACAAAGAAACATTCACATTCAGCGGCACGCTGCCATCGACCATGGAGGATTCATCTCGATTTGCCGAGAGATCATCGGTCGAGGGTACTTCTGACGGGAAACTGGTGATACTAATCGGGGAACTCTGCATCGGGGAACCGGGCGGCGAATGAAGCGCAAGAGGCTTGTGCGATATGCGCACCGGCGAGGCCGATTGCTCGGTGTTCGGAGGCGTGGGAAAGCTGTCTGTCGTGGGCGGCTGATCCGAGGCAGCTGCAGTTCGTGTCAACTTCCGGCCTTCACTTCCCGCGTTGAAGAGCGAAAATAGTCAAATAGTACCTTTCTTGGCTTTCACGGTAGGTCGGCCAGGAGCCAAGTTGGTCTCCTCGAACGGTCGCCATTTGAAGTCTTTTTTGTATCCTCCACATTTCACTTTTCGCCTCTCGCACTGTTGACAGGTTGGTTTGATTTCATCGCATTTCAGCCGTTTGGCTTTGCAAGTGACACAGCCTGTTAAGATGGGGTTAATACTGATACTCCACGCTCAACACTCCACACTTCACACTGAGGAACCCGATGGCTACTGGAGTCTCTGCTATTCCACGAGTGCTTGTGCTTGTAATTTCGGAAGTTTCACACACTTACCATTTCGGCTTTTTGTTTGTTTTGGCTTCTGTGTCCTTGTTGGATTCCCCCGCGGTGGGTGATCGGTCAAGATTGTAGACGGAGACGGAATTTTGATGCTTTCCATACCCAGTCGAAGGACGAACCCATTCACATTCACAGCACAAAAAAGAAGGCAGAGAAGAATGAAGTGATAATAGGAGGATGAAGACCCAATAGTAGCGAGTTGATAGGGAATGCAGCGGAGGCGAGAGGAGATGATAAGCCCATGCGGGGATGCCGATCTCGTCCGGCATCCCTCCGTCTCTCCTCTTTTTTTCTTTTCGACAAAGTACTGTACATTGAGAAGGACTTAGGGAGTTATCTTTTTAATTAGAATACATTGGCTTCCAATGTTATGTGAAATATATTCCTTCAAGTGTATAGTTGTATAGTTGCGCTCTCCTGCTAATCTCCATAGTAAACAACCCAGTGCGGAGACCTCCAATCTTCTCCAACGCCACTGGTCTTCGGCACACGGATGTAGACCCGACATCCGATAATGTCATCAAGAGATTGGCAGTGTGATATGCTATCGTTCTTCAATCTGGTACAGTGGGCTTCGAGCCGCTCGAGATGTTCCATGTGAATTGTTATCATTGATGCCCGATACTCCGGTGGGACCAGGGTGATATATGCACTTCCATGTCGGCGCATTATTTTCACCTATCGTTTATTGTTACCTAATGGCCCTGGGCTGTGAGTTGTTTGTGTGGTCAGTCTGGTCAAGAATCAAGGCTTCTGCACCCGGTCACCTGTCTCCCGCCCTTGGTTTTTGCTGGGATGTAATTGGTCGATAGCTGCTGGAAGCTAGTTGAGTGATGGCCATTAGTGGGCCTGGGCACTGAGCTGATCTCGGTGAGATCAATCTGAGGGCAAATGGTGGTAAGGTACGCCCAGGGGCATTGTATACTTCCTAGGGCAGGTATTTCTGGAATCTTGTTCGCTGTATAAACAGCCCCCGAGGCCATCCATGGGATCTATAGATGCAGAGTTATCTGCGAATATGACCCGAGGACAAAGGTGATCCGAGAAAGAAGTAAGGGATGTAAGAAAAATGAATGTCCGACCTCGGACTTCTCAAGTCGGACATGCAGCGGTCTACGGACAATATGCCAACACACTGATGTACGCATGGAAGACAACGTTGACCCCGCGGTGATCTGCACACGCGATGCAATGCTTCGTCACTCCCAAGAATACTATGCCCAGGGCTCAAGAACATCACATAAGCAGCACGGTACCCCGGATTCTGGACCGGGGAACCGGGTCCCCCGCCTTGCATCCACGGTACACTGACCTCCGTTTACCCCACACTCGAAGTTGAGCATACAGCCATTGCCCCTGACCCGGACAATGTTCTACTGGAACTCTCCATGTTCTCAAGGCTACGCTACTGAAGCAGACTACAAGGCAAAAGGAACAAGAGACGACCGCAAAGTTTCTTCATTGGCCGCACTAACAAAACTCAGACGACACCAGGTCGCACAAGAAAGAAAAAGAAAAAGAAACAAAAGAAAAAAACAAAAGAAAAAAACAAAAGAAAAAAAACAAAAGAAAAAAACAAAAGAAAAAAACAAAAAAAAAAAATCCAAACGAACCATCTCCCCTACCGCCCTAGCAACGGGCACGGTAAGCCTTGCGGGCCCTCGAGGCAGCCTCGTAGTCGGGGCTGGGCGAACACCGAGGCCGGCGATTGAGGAACATCGCGGCCGCCGAGCGAGAGCTGATGGCAGGCGCCGTGAGAGGAGGAGCGGCGGTGGCGGCAGGAGGAAAAGCGGGAGCGGGAGCCGCAGCGGCGAAGCCAGTGACGGGGACTTCGCAGAGGTCCATGTCGGGGGCCAAATCCCGAATCATGGTGTCAACAGGGCGGGGCGGAGAACGCTCGACGCCAGGGTGCGCCCTGTTGACGTCGGTGGGTGCCGGACCGACTGAGGATGCCGAGTCCAGGTATCGTTGCAGGGCGCCCATGAGGGACTGCCACTGCTGGACAGGGCGAGAGTGGTGCATGACCGACCATGCCATGAGAGGCCGGCTCGTGCAGAGGAAGAGGAGGCCGTCGACGTAGGCGGAGAGGGGGGGCTGAAGCATTTAGTGAGGGCTCTTTAAAGACAGAACTGAACTGAGCAGAGGAGAAGTGAGAATGAGCACATACCGATTTCGGGCCCAGCCCAGTGAATTCCGACCCAGAGGTATTCGGGGGCCACATTCAGACGGAGGATGCACGCATCCGGCGTGCCGGGGTTGAGGACGAGAATGATCTCGCCCAACAGCGCGGTGAGGTGAGCGCGCAGAACAAACATCTTCGGGTCGAGACCCGAACCGAACAAATGACCGAAGGCGTTTTGGGGGTCCCAACCCTGAGAAGGACCACCCAGGTACTCGCCAGCAAGTACCTGGAGGTCATTCAAAGAGAAGGGAACCCCGGTGGCAGTGGCGTCCAGCACCATGTTGGTCATTTTCTAAAAAAAAAGACGAAAGCTGAAAGGCAGGATGCGATGGCCGCAGCAGTGGAAGTGATGTTTGCTTGAAGAGAAAGTGAGGAAAAAGTGAGGGCATCCTCACTGAGACTTATATATCTAACTACTCTGTATTGAGGCTATTGTGTCTGACTTCTAATGGGATCTAAGCTTATTGCTATATTGGAAGTGAGCGAGAAGCTTCATCTAGACATTGAATAGATCGTATATTAGGTATGCTATAACTTATGGTATTGTCATGCGAGTTATGTCGAGAGTAAATGAAAAGACAATGTAACTCGAGTAATTATTGAGATGAAGCGCTATTGACTAATCCATGAGAAATGGATTTGTGTTGCACATTCAACAACGTCAATGGCCAGTTCAATCAAGTAGAGAGTCAACTGGAGAGAGATTCTTGCCCACACCCCATATAACCATTGGCAACGCGTTCATGCAATGAAGTACGTGAGTGATCAATTCTCGATCTTTTCTCGTTTGATACCGGTCAGAATTTCTCTCCTACTTCTTTGAGGATGCCTCATCTCATTTCACTCTACCCTGTTGAGCGCAAATGCCGATGTATCAAGATGCATTACATACCGCTGTGACCAGCCAAGCTCAATTACCAGACTGATCAATGCGCAAGGTACTTAACAGTAGCTCATACATTATCTCGGATCTTCTCATATTCAGGCAGAGCCCATTTCCGCATCCATTCCGAATCGAGAATTTGCTTGGTAGTAGGGCGATTCTCAGGTCTGAATGAGAGCATCGGCCGTAGCATGTCGAAGAAAGCTTGACTCTCCTTTGCATCTAGTGACGGCAAGCCCTCCTTTTGTCTAGGTTCTTGCACACTATCTTCAAACCGATCGTTCCAAGATTGGAGATATCTGCGGTTGATTGGCTTACCATCCTCCGTAAACTTGAGTCCTCGCGCCTCCCACCTCTTCCACCATTCCGGTGGTAGAATACCAAGAACATCGACGTGCTCGCAGGTCATATCGTCCTCGGTCGCGAACCACCCTTCAAATAGTGGCCGTTGGGCTATGATACACCATATGGTACAGGCGAGAGTCCAAATGTCTGATGGAAAAGACAAAGTATTTGGCTCGAACCGCGCCTCGGGAGGACGGATGACAAGGGGGGTGCGAGATTCGCATTTCCTTTCTTTAGAGGGGTCAAAGGCTTCACCAAAGTCTGTAAGTAAGATCCTGGTCTCTGGAAGTGAGATATTTTCACTCGCTTTCCCCAGCCATATCGGTATGATGCCATGAGATGGGACACCAGGTGGAAGCGGAAGCGGATTGTCATTTAGACGAACAACTGGGTCTAGCTCCGGTGCTCCGTATTTCTCATATAATTGGTCAAGTGAGAGCTGGTCAAAACTGGGAGGAAGTTTGAGAAGAATGTTGCCGAGGTGAAGGTCTCCGTGAACAATTCCCTGCGCGTGTATATAGTCCACAGCCAAAACGAGTTGTGCGGCCAGTGACCGGGCTACATCGAGCTGGAATAAGCGAATCCATGAGCCATCTTTTGCCCCGGAGAGACTAGTACTCGCTGGTGCTGTGATGTAGCAAGTATGGGTACCATTGGGGCCGTGGATGGTGAATTGATCCAGAATCGAAGGGATCATCATCTTTCCTGGATGATTGACTGCAGAACAACGAGGGGGAGTGAGTCGAGAAATAATGTCCACTTCCGTTGGATTTGTGTTCGCTGTGCAAACTTTCACTGCAACGTATTTATTAAGTTGTTCATCACGTGCCAGCCACGCAGTTGAAAAGGACCCATGCCCCAGCTTGTGAACAACTCGGTACCGACCGTGAAAGTGATCGTTGATTTGAACGGGGTGATAACCCCCTGGTTCATAGTACTCAAGTCTTTCGACTTCCTCCAGAGGCTCGTAGAGGAGACGCGTGCTGATATCATCGTTGGTCTCCGTTAATCTGGACGCGGTGAGAGTCAACGCGCAGCGAGGTTGACTATGACGCAGCAGTGACAGATGCCCCTTTCGAAAGACAGGAGCAATTGCTGGGGAGCATACATGATGCGGGCGCAACCACCAACGGGTCAAGGACAATACTTGACTCATCGCCGTATGAGGGGGGTCATTTGAGCCCAACAAGTTCGACCAAGGAGATCATGTTATTTCATCCTCTCGAGTGATGTCGTCGACGCGAGACTAATACCTTGAAGCGTTTAGTTGTTTATCCCGGATCTCGGAGGAGGAGTTTGACCGAAGTTGTCGACGCAGGTTGAATGCATACTCCTTTGCAGGAGTTCAACCAGCTCGGGGCTTGATTTGTCCATTGCATGGTATCTCGATGGTCCAGGTTGATCATGAGAAAGAAAATCAAACCCTCGATGATGCGTAGCGATTTATTAATAGGGAGAAAATGGATGTACGGAGTATCGTTGGCAGTGTTCGTACATGGCTGGTTGACACAGTCTAACCCAAACTAGCAAAAAGTTCCCCCTGGTGGGAGATTCTCGAACCAACATCATCTTGTTCACGACATAATGAGGCCTCACAAACTCCAGGGCGGATTGTATTCCACGTCAAGCTATCCAGCTCGGTCTCGCAAGGCCTGGGAAAGCTGCAGCTGCAGCTGCCCGCTCGCCATTCACGATTCCATCTGACAACTTCGCTGTTCCCCTCATCAAACCCCTCACTGTGCCTGTCGATATCAATCAGATCTCTTGCGAGCTGCCTAGTCTGGACATCGGATCCGAGCATGGTCTTCTTTCGCATCAAGTTGCCCAGATCCCAGGGGGTTGGTTGCTCGAGATATCCCCTCTTTCGATCGCGACAAAGTGTACTTCGTACACGAGGGCAGAGGTATAAGTAACGGGTGCGCTCGACGAGAGAGAAAGAAATTGGAATTATATCTGACATTTATTTTGTGTGTTCAATCAAACAATCAATTTTATCCAACATGTCGGTCCCCTTCACCTACCACGCTAAGGCGCAATCCACTTTTAAGCCGCCACTTATTGCCAACGAGAATGCTTTCCTCGGCGACATCGAGACCAGGTGGGTTCCCTCTGTTTTGTCTCTCCTCGCTTTCTCAAAATGTTCTCCCACTCACCAAATGTCCATCTAGTGAAAAGGAGAACCCCGACAAGCCCATGTCGGCGGGCTTCTATCGACTGGAGAAAGGCACCCCACTGGTGTACACCTACACCTATGACGAAATGAAGATCATTTTGGAGGGGAAATTTGAAATCTCCGACGAGACGGGCCAGAAGGTGACGGGGACTCCGGGCGATGTGTTTTATTTCCCCAAGGGCGCGACCATCACTTTCACGACGGAGGATTATGGACTAGCATTCTACGTGGGTATTCCCTTCGTATTCCGCTGCGGCTGAGGCTGAACTACGCTAATGAATGACGAGTAGACGGGCCAACGAAAGCAGGGCGCTGCGTGAATAATATATAGTGCTAGACCTAACCCTGGACAGACTACTGCTATAGTGTCGATGTCAATTGTCCAATTGAAATGCAGATGGACCCTATTATTTTACCACCTTTCCAAGATTCTCCCTTGACTGTTCCTTGGTTGCTTGCTCCGATCCAATTATATTTCCCGTGCCTTGCAACTGGCAACCATGGATGGGTGGGCTCAATTCGGTAGTGTGTTGTTGTTCACCCTTGCAGAGTATCTTAGCACCTTAGCGTAATAGCATATGAGGTGCATGAATATCCCAGGCCACCTGCTCTCGGACAATAATTGCTTCTGCAGTTGCAAGTGCAGTGAAATATGTGCGACACCATGCAAAACATCTCAATTTCCGACGTCCGAGGCCCACTGTTTCACGTCAGCTCCCTCTCGCAGGAGGGGAGGAGGGGCTGTCCAGACAGATTCGTTCAGTCCAATGAGCCCAGGAGGAATTGAGTTAATCTGTTTAGTCCCGCTAGTCCAGGAACTCAATCAAGGCCCAAGTGGATCGCGCTCAGCTCGCTTCGATCGAGCGAAAAACCTCCATCTGTACGACGTGGGGGAGGAGTTGCTGCGGCAACGAGTGAATTCGATTATTTCCCAGGGATTGTCGGAATCAAGATCAGAGTCGATCGGGTGGACTGGAGAGGGATCGACTGGCGAAATAATAAACATAAACCTTGACTCCTTCCAAGGTTCTTGGACAAGATTATTGTTCATTGTTCTTTGTGGAAATTAAGAGAAGAAAAGAAAGAAAACAAAAGAAAACCCCCCTGACGTTGTCAACTGAGCCTTTGTTCAGGCACTTAGGCAGCGAGGCAGCTTAACTCCTTTAACTCCCCTAGTGTGTTCTCGACCACCCCTCATCATCAACCATGGCTATCGTTTCAGATGACCGTCACGGCCTCCGTCTGCCCAATCCCCCTCCACTGTTGCATACTCGCGGTCAATTCGATCGCCCCGGTACGCCAGATGCCTTCACCAGTCCACCACAGACCCCGCAAGGGAGTCCCAGCAAGTCTCGACCACCACCTGGCGCACTCGATCTGCCCAATGTCTTCGACAAGGCGATGAAACTGACCCCGACCTCTCCGTCCAAATCCACCTACAATCACTACAACCATCCCATGTTCTCCGCGGAGAAGAGCGAGAACTTCAACGAGAGCGTCATCCACCAGACCCCGTCGAGCCCAACACGCCGATCCAACAAGGAGAACACGCCACCCAACCCCGCGCGCCTAACCAAGGAATTGGGCTCCACGCCCACCGCGGCCGCCTTATCGCGCCAGGAGCCATACCAACCGCGCGATGAGACCACCAAACGCCAGGTGCAGATGCGGGGACTGACCCCCGAAGAGATTGAGAAGCTCGCACAGCCCAAGGTCAAGCGCCTGGTCAACGTCACTCAACTCTGTAAGTTGGTTCCGCTTTCGAGTCCCACCGTACTCTCCCCTTCCCAATTCTAACAATTACAGACTTCCTCGACCACTACTTCGACCTCCTCAGCTACGTTCACAACCGCCAAACCCGCCACACCCAATTCAAAGCCGCCTACCCCGACCCCCCAGTGACCCCGGAAGAAGAGCACGAGCCCGCCCTCCTGAAATACCTCGGGCGCGAGCGGGCGCATCTCCGCAAACGTCGCACCCGTCTTCGCCAGGGCGACTTCCAGATTCTGACCCAAGTCGGCCAGGGAGGATATGGGCAGGTGTATCTGGCACAGAAGAAGGACACCCGTGAAGTTTGCGCATTGAAGGTGATGAGCAAGAAGCTGCTATTCAAACTCGATGAAATCCGCCATATTCTCACCGAGCGTGATATCCTGACGGCGGCGAAGAGTGAATGGCTCGTGAAGTTGCTCTACGCGTTCCAGGATGACTCTCAGATCTACCTTGCCATGGAATACGTCCCGGGAGGTGATTTCCGCACCCTGTTGAATAACACCGGTGTCCTGCACAACCGACACGCCCGTTTCTACATTGCGGAGATGTTCAGCTGCATCGATGCTCTGCACGTTCTGGGCTACATTCACCGTGACTTAAAGCCAGAGAATTTCCTTATCGACTCAACCGGTCATGTCAAGCTGACCGACTTTGGTCTCGCGGCTGGCATGCTCAGTCCCGGCAAGATCGAGTCCATGCGTGTCAAGCTCGAGGAAGTCGGAAATACGCCTGTGCCCTTCGGTCGGCCCATGGAGCAACGAACAATGGCCGAGCGTCGACAGGGATATCAGTCCTTGCGCCAACGCGAGGTCAATTATGCCAAGTCAATCGTCGGCTCGCCGGATTACATGGCCCCCGAAGTCCTCAAGGGCGACCAATACGATTTCACCGTGGATTACTGGAGTTTGGGATGCATGCTGTTCGAGGCCTTGGCTGGATACCCACCGTTTGCAGGAGCCACCGTCGAAGAGACATGGCAGAATTTGAAGCGCTGGCAGAAGGTTCTGCGCAAGCCTGTTTATGAAGATCCCAACTACTTCCTTTCACGGCGGACATGGGACCTCATTACCAAATTGGTCGCTGGCAAGGATACCCGGTTCAAGAATATCAAGGAGATCCACGCACACGACTACTTTGCCGAAGTGGACTTTAACGGCCTCCGGGAACAGCGCGCTCCCTTTGTGCCCGAACTCGACTCGGAGACGGATGCTGGATACTTTGACGACTTCAGCAGCGAGGCCGACATGGCGAAATATAAGGAGGTTCACGATAAGCAGCGTGCGTTGGAGGATATGGCCGATCGAGACGACAAGATGGGCAAGGGCCTATTTGTTGGCTTTACCTTCCGGTACGTGCAATTACTTGCTCCGACATATTCACACCCACTGACTTTCTTTCTTTAGACACCGCAAACCTGCAGTTGACAGCAATGGCCGCAGCAGCTCCCCCCGAAAGCCCATCGCCACCGACGGCACATTCGGAACGATGTTCTGAGATCCCCCTTCGAGTTTTTCTTTCACTTCTACGCAAGACTCCGAGCTGGATCTTGGTCTCTGTGTCCCCCGGGTTTAATGGCGCATCCTTTCTATCTTCGCTTCTTTTCCTGTTAAATGATATCTTTCACAACACAATACGTTTTTATTTTTATTCCTATCTGGTGGACTGCTCCCTTTTTGTATGATACAGGCCTAGATCGTTGTCTGCGGGTATTGATGAATATCAATGGTGTATGAATTGATCGAGAACAAAAGTAGAGGTATAAATTACACATCCATGGATTCCCTAGCTTAGTTCGCAGGAAGCTGACGCACCATGCGCAGAATCTCCGACTCATGATCTCCAATGACGGCACGGCCGTTGGTCCAGTCAACAGTCTAAAAAAGAAACCAATTAGCAAACGGCAACTCCACTTCCACTTCCAATTCCAGCCCAACATACCACAGGTCTAACAAAGTTCTCATTATCCTCCTTAAACTTCTTCAAAGCATCCTCCGCATCACGAGCCCCCTTCACAAGCTCCGCAACACCATACGTCACCTTCTCGCCAGGACCGCCAATACCACTGACAGGCGAGACATAGTCCAAGATACTGCGCAGCTGGTCCAGAGTCGGCGGGCTGGTAGTGACCTCGAGCTCGAAGTCGCCACGCTGCTGCTTGGCGTGTCGGGAGTGGTCACTGGCCTGGTCTTCGGTTGCGACTTCGCCGGCTGTTGCGGAGGCCTGCTTGAGGATGTTGAGGGTGCGTGTCGACGCCGCCAGCGAGGGCGAGTGGAAGAGGGTGATTGGGTCGAGTGTTTTGCTCTGGGGTTTGTTAGTGGGGTGTTTTTGGAGGAGATTGGGGATTGGGTTACGTACGAAGCGGAACATTGTGGTTGGATTGAGGTGTGTGGATGGGAGGAGGTTGAGGTTGACGGGGAGATTTGGGGGAGTTCCTGGATGATGTCATGTGCTCGGGCTAGCTCGGCTCTGCTGGGCATTTCCAAGCATTCCAACGTCAACTTGTTGAATATGCAGGCTCACAGTAGATGTGGCCAATAATCAATTAATGAACACACTTGGATTTCTGATTCAGCTATCATTTTATCCACAGTAATCTTTCTTCTTTTCAAATATCAGCTACCACCTCCCAAAGAGCTCTTGGTGTACACTAACCCGATACACCAAACCACTACCAAGCTTCGTACATGTGAATGGCAGTGAATGGGACATGAATAAAAATAACAGAAATTAAAAGAATGAGTTATTGATATCGGTCGATGTGGATTGGAACAAGAGCAGGAGCAAGAGTATGAGTATGTGAAGAGCTGGAAGGCAGAGCCTAGTATATACCTGTCTCTTTCACTTCCCACTTTTTCTGTCATTCGCTAGCTTAATGTCCCTAAAGTAAAACCTCGGAAAATTTTGGGGGTTTTGTTTCTCAGTCTGCCAGCCACTCACAGCCTAGGAGCTGGTGATTTTCTCTCTAACCATGTCACCAAATCCGACCATGCAGATAGTTGCCCAAGCTGCAACACCAATACGAGGAACCACACCACGGAACAAACCTCGAACACCAGATGTACGAACAATGTACATGAATGTCGACGCCATCGTTACAGAGGCCGGACGGTCTGGGTTGGCTTTCATCGATTGCATCTCAACGCGAAGTACCTATTCCAGTCTGTCAGTCTATTCCAAGTTCCATAACCAGGAAAGCAGCACAATATCATACCTCGAAGGGTTGATTCCAGCATGAAAGAGCTCCACCAATCGTTGAAGCCAAGATTTTCTCTCCAACTTTCAACTTTTCATCGCTGGGCTTGCCGCTGATCTTTCGGATGCTGTCTTCCGCGAACCTCGAGATTCCAATTCGAGAAGACCATCCGGTCACCTGCCGAAGGGCCACGGCGTTGACACCCTTGTTGACACCACGAATGCCCTTTTCGCGGCAAATATTGACAAATGTCTCCATGGGGCCGGGGACTCGACCACCATCGGAACTAATTTTGGTTCTAGTGACCTCAACCGTCTTCATACATGTCGTCATGCCCATTGTCAAGTAAGACTGGGCGACACCTCCTCCAATACCACCGAGAACACCGCAAACCGTCGGAGAGGCCCCGAGCTTGGTTTTGGCGTGATATTCAATCTCACCAGAGGTGAGGACTAGAATTGCACCTTTGGTGGTTGCTTCTAACCAAGCCTGTCTTTTCCATTAGTGATTTGTCTTGTTCCCAGCAAGTGAAAATTGAATCTTACCCAGGGGATCAGACCTTGGTAGAAGGCAGTGACCTTTCCACGAGCCCATGTTTTCTGCACTGCATTACGAAGATAGTCTTGTCTGTTGGCCGCTAACTAAATTCATGGATATCGTCATTTAGGACCAGTCCTTCCCCATACAGGAGAATACTTGACTCACGTGGGTCTTGAGAACTTCCATGGGCTGACCCAATGTTGTCACTTGTCATAGGTCAGCACCCAAGATCTGAATGTCAATATTGTCTGGCTCACTCATGCATACCTTGAAATATGTTCATCACAGATCCAACTGCCAGATTTCTAAATGGAATAGATCTCCTCTGCTCATGGACATCTTGTGTCGTTTGAGAAGGACTTGGCATGAGAGGTTTCGATTCCATTGTTGAAGATTGCCGCAAGAATGACTTGAGACAAGTTGCCCAGTCTGAGAAATATACTACTATCTTGTTTCTGAATCGGGATGATCCAATCGGATACATCCGACAGATGATTTATGGGGCCGGCTCATCCGATGACCCCACAGCGACGAAGTCTGAAAAGATGAGACAAGGCCCGACAAAAAGATTCTATGAGATCTAAGTAAATAAAATGAGTAGAGCGAGATAAATTGTTGATATGACTTCAATCGTGAAATGGCAAGGAAATAACATAATCGAAAATTGCATTCTATACTCGGAAATCCATGAATGAAATGCGACCAGAGTCATGTCCAAGGGCAAGCAGAGTTTCATGAATCGCGAAAGAAGCAGCCCTGGACTCGGGAGGAAGCCAGAGGATCTTTTGCTTCTTCAATGTTACCCAGTGGCCCTTATCTATCAAGCCCAACTGCAATGGGTTGCGGGTATGGTCTTGGTGCCTGGAGCTGGAGTTGAAGTTGAGACATGAGCTGTCTTGGGTTAGATTGGGTCTGAGAAGTGGAATGGTTATAAACCAAATATGCCGCAGGACGCCTGTATCCGTGTGCCAGAGCCGTATCGTGTTATCAGTGGAAAGAGACACCAGCAGCCTGCTGTCTTGAGAGAAGAACACCCGGTCAACCGAGCTTGGATGAGTATTGAGGGTTTGCATTAAAGCACCCGTCGAGGTATCCCAAAGCCGCACTGTTTCGTTATCAGGGCAGTATGCTAGCAAGCGACAATTCGGTGAAAAGGTAAGTGGAGAGTCCCAGCCTGAATATTCATCCAAAGTCTGGCAAAGGATAGCTGTCCAGGGATTCCAGAGCTGTATCGGCCTACCCTCAGAACTTATTGCTACTAGCTTTCCATCGGGAGAAAAGGCAACATTCTTTAGGCGGACTTCAGAATCAACATGAAGACTTGCGAATAGAGTGTTTACAGCAGTCACCCAAAGTATCAGGTCCTCGATTGAGCTAGAGGCAAGCACTTGATCATCTTTAGGGTAATAAGAATTTGGACCCAGAATCTCAATGCCTTTAAGGATAAGCTGTAAGACACCTGTTGAGCTTTCCAAAAACCGGACTTTGCCATCACACCTGGATAGCAGGCATCGGCCATCAGGAGAGAAGGATATAAATGGACGTGGAAAGCCGGGTAGATCATCATCGAAAACATGCATCAAAGTGCCTGCCGAGACATTCCATACTCGAACTAGTGCGTCTCTGGAGCTGGATGCCAATAGCCGACCGTTGGGGGAAAATGTGACCGAGAAAACATCGTCTGAATGGCCCTCGAGAGTCCGCAGTAGAGTTCCTGTTGCGGGATCCCAAAGCCGTATTCTTCCACCACGAGATCCGGACGCTAGTACCTGGCTGTCTGGGCAAAACGCAATTGAGTAAATCCGGCCCGAGTGACCACCGAGAGTCTGGTGAAGGGCGCCCATCCTAATATCCCAAAGTTGGACTGTGACTCTTGTAGAGATACAAGCCACCCACCTGTTGTCGTGAGAAATGGCTATTTGATTGAAGCTTGTATCGATCTCATCTGTAGACCGCAAACAAGACCCTGTCGTAGTATCCCGCAGCTCGGCATTCCCACTACCAGAGCCACAAACTAGGAACCGACTGTCGGGCGAGAAGGAAATCCACTCAATAGAGATTGATGGCTTGATGGTATGAAGGCGGCCTTCTGATGCTGTGTCCCAAAGCCGAACAGTCCCATCAAACGACCCAGATACCAGCAGCCGGCCATCTGGGGAAAATGCCATCCACTCAACCGAACAGGAATTTTGCTTAGGCCCTTCTTGTACGCTGAACACCTTCGTATCCCATAACTTCACTGTGTGATCACCAGATCCTGATGCAAGGAACCGGTTATTCGGAGAGAATGCGACAGATGTGACAGATTTTGTATGACCTTCAAAGGATTGAAGCAAGTTGCTCGCTTTATTTCCCCAATGGCGAACTATTTGATCAGAGCAGCCAGATGCAAGAAGACGCCCATCAGAGGAGAAGGCTACTGAATTCACTTGGGTGGTATGATCCTCGATACATAGCTCCATAACTCCAGTCATGATACTCCACAGTCGGACGGTCTTATCCGCAGAGCCAGATGCCAGTAGCCGGCCATTGGGAGAGAACATAACAGAATAAACGGAACTTTGATGGCCTGCAAGAGCCTGTAAAAGAACTCCTGTCACGGGGTTCCAGATTCTAATGATTTTGTCGGAAGAACCAGAGGCTAGCATCTGTCCCTTAGAGGAGAAAGCGACCGAGTAAATCAACGATGTATGGCCCTTGATAACCCGTAGTAAATCACCCGTACCAGCTTTGTAGACTCGAACCGTCTCGTCGTAAGATCCGGATGCCAAAAGCCCGCCATCGGAAGAGAAGGCCACTGAGCTTACCGAGCTCGTATGGCCTTTGAGGGTATGGAGTAGATCTCCTGTCGCAGTGTCCCAGAGATGCACTGTTTTATCACCAGAGCCAGAGGCTAACAGCTGTCCGTTCGGGGAAAAAGCCGTTGAATTGACGGAGCCCTCATGAGCCTTGAGGGTGTGCTGTGCTGTCCTCGTCCTGCTGTCCCAAATCCTGACCGTGTGATCACTGGAGGCGGATGCCAGTAGTCCATCGGAAGAGAACGCTATCGAGTTGATTGAACTTGTGTGACCTTCGAGTGTTTGTAACTCTGCGCTCCAGTTCTCTTTGACTTTTGGTGGCCGGTACAACCAATCAGGAAACTCATTTCCAAAGCAACAGCGAATGATCGAAGCTCGAGGTGCAAATAAAAGTCCTGCCGAATAGACTTGGAGCGGTGCATCCTCAAATATTTGGCAATTTTTCAAAAGAAATCGTGTCCCATCATACAAAAACTCTCGCATTCCAGAATTATCGCTGTGCTACAGGTATCAAGATATTAGTATACATGGAATGACATTTCACTCGAAACTCACTGGTATAACCACCTGAAGGTGATCCAACAATCCCGCCAATTCTGATGCAAGACCCATCAGACTCATTGCTTCCACCCATTGCAGGAAAGATCTCCGAAGAAAGGCCAAACCATCTTCTATGACATGATCCAGGTCTACGCATTGTGCCATGTGATGTGGCCAATAGCGAAAAGCGTACTGTAGCTCTGCGGGAAGAAAATGCTGGATTGTTTGGCGATCCAACTCTGCGCGGCTGGATCCGTCACTTTTAAGGCGACATATATTTCTCCGTAGTTTCTGACATGCCTGGAGACATTTTGTCGTCAACACATGGTGTGTTGCTGTCTCGTTTACCCACAATGGGGATTTTTGGCGAGTCTCAGAATGGAGAAGATAATCCCGAAATGATAAGTGAAATAGGCGTATTGGTGCAGAATTGTCACTTGGTATAACCAGAACTGAGTGAAGTGGGTCTAGTCTGAGTTGTATAAGTCTCTCGGGGAGGCCTATTAGTCTTGAAAGCGAGGTAACTGATAGTGGGCTTTGTAGAGTGACAATCGCACCGACTATTTGCCGAAATTCTTGGACCAATAGCTCTTTCTGTCGCGCATCCTGCCCGTGAAGAAGTCTCCCAAGCACAGGGAGATATGTTCCATCCAGCTTAGAACCATGATTTCGATATGCTAGGATCTCGGCAAGACTTTCCAGTGGATCCCAATATGGATCCTCAAGAATCCTACACATCGTGGCGGCAAAGATGAACAATGGAACGGACAAGAAGACTAACTTTCGAAGATTCACAAGTCCAGGCCATTCTGGAGGAAGAATAGATTTCCGTTCATCCCTAATCGCTGAGAGTCTGTGTTGTAGGTAAAAATTTATGTCATGCTCGATCACGTTGTCAGAGATTTCATGGAGAACAAACTGCTCGTAATAATGGGATGCGATCTTCTCAAATCCTAGTCGAGTCGGTAGTTCTGGCCTGCTAGTTAGGAAAACTCGCAGTTGTATATGCTTTAGCTTCTGCAACTGCGGCAAAAGCTGCAAAACAAGCCGCACATCTTTCTCTGAATCACATTCATCCAATGCATCCATTACTATCATGACAGTCTGTACTGAGGGTTCAGATAGCGAATCAGATGGATTTTCGGAGTTCAACAGTGGTTGAAGTATCAAATTGGAGAATTGTTCTCCCATTCCCTTCATTGCGATAGAGGGGTCATCGTGAACTGCTTGTTGAATAGCAGGCTGCAACCACCGAAAGTTGGTCCCTAGTTGTCTTGCGATCGTTGAGAACAGTTTTGCCGAGCTTCCACGGTCATTTTCGCCCCTCTTGAAGAAAAAGCTCGCACCCAACGTGTCATTTTGGCTGCAGAACTTTGCCACTGTTCGAGAGATACTCGATTTTCCTGTCCCTGCCATTCCATTCAGCCAGAATATACACCGGCCATGTGTCGAGAACGCCCATTCTTTGATCTGATCGAGCAGCTCCGTCCTTGTGCCTGGCAGGCATTCTTGTTCATGCTGATCCGCTAGCGAATTAAACATAGCCGCATGAACAATGGGCAACTTGTCATTCGGGTCTATATAAGGATGAGTATGTACGATCGAGCACGAAGTACGGAGTAAGCCCCATATGATACCTGATAGAAGTTGAAACTCATTTGTTATTGAACCATAGTTGATTCCTGTCTGCGATCCATAATTTGACCCATTGAATGCTACTTCTTGTGCCATGATGATATGTTTGTGGGCTCGTAGAGGGTTGGTCAGTATCAAGTACTATCCATGGATATGGCAAAGAAATCTTCAAAAAGGTCGACCTCAATATGACATATACCTTGCAAAGAGAAAAGGATAAAGTCATTATATTCTCTTGTGCCCCGACGTGCACCCCTCAGTCGTCAACTCAGCCCCGCCATCATGTGATTCACCGTATTCGTACACACTCATATTCCGGTCAGGCCAGCTGGTGTTTCAGCTGGGAAGCACTTGTCGCATGAAATCTATCAGTTGGGCTTCGCATCAGAGACAGAAGCTATTAGGAGGTGGCCTTGGTCGAGAATCATGCCTAGAAAATGAACTGTTTTGAGCAACTTACCGTTATCTGATCATTTAATCATTTGACCGGGGAATGGCAATGGCCAAGGGACCGGATATATCCGACAAAAGAGCTGTGGGGTCGGCCAATCCGATGACCCCACAGCGACGAAGTAGGTATGAGAAGATGAGATGGCCCACAGCAGAGATCCCCGGGTGATGGACTTGTCCTAACCTGAAATTCTAAAATGCGCTGGGCCAGATCTCTTCTAGCTTCCGTTCATATTCAATTCGGTGTGTGGTATTTCCCAGCGTGCTGGTTTAGATACAAGAATCGAACTCACCCAGATAAACTCCTAGCGATCGCTGCAATGAACCCTGTTGCTCCAAGCTGTGGCATAATGGCCACCACGAATCCTGAGGATTTGCCTGATGTTGGCCTTCTACCCAAGGGCACCTTCGACACCCACGTACATGTCTTTGACCCAAGACTGGGTCCGTACGCAGCGCATCGAGCATACACCCCCGGCGATGCTCCCTTGAGTGAACTTCTTTCCTTCAGCAGGAGTCTGTCCGCCGACAACGACTCTAGCACGCTTATTCTGGTCCAGCCTTCTCCCTACAAGGCAGATTGTACGGTGATGCTGAAGTCTCTGGGTGACCTAGCCAAGCACGGGAAAATGGCTCGGGGAATTGCCGTCATCGACGTCAACACTGTGACTGACCAGATGCTGGAAGAGATGCATGGCCTCGGCGTCAGAGGAATCAGACTGAATTTCCAGGCGGATGATAAAGGCATCCATATACCGAGCCTGATTGCGATTCTGAACGAGTCGGCACGACGCATTCGGCATCTACCTGGCTGGAAAATCCAGATGTTTGTACCTGGTTGGACATGGGACGGTTAGTATACACTGCTATCTTCTTGACGACCGTGCTGAACCTCTATAGCATTGCATGAGCCTATTCTTGCTCTTCCAATTCCCGTGATCGCTGATCATTTAGGAGGCATGTCCGCATCATCAAAACTGCCAGAAGCACTCAAATCAACACCATTAGAGCAGCCGGGACTGAAGTCTCTCGTTTCTCTTGCTCAGGCTTCCCGCGTGGTGATCAAAGTGTCTGGACTTTACAGGATATCCAATGACAATTCCACAAACTTCGCAGACACGCGGCCAATTATCGAGCACTTCGCCCATGAGGTTCCCAACCAGCTTATCTGGGGTAGTGACTGGCCGCATACCGGAGACGGCCACAATCGAACGGCCAGCTCCGTTCTCGTCAAGGAGCCATTTAGATTGATTGATGATCGTGGGATATTGGCGAACCTGCAAGATTGGATCGACGATGAAGTCTGGGACAAGATGCTGAGACAAAACCCAAAGCGCCTTTTTCTTTAGATAGTAGTACATATTATACAAGCTCAACGAGATTGTCGTGTTTTTTCCTCCGCCACCTCCTTTAGACAGATAATCAAATACTCGTTTTGAGCCTGGTTGGTGGGCATACTCTTAGCCGGCACAAGGGCTGGGACAAACATTGTCATTCCAAGAATGAATAACTCCAAAGATCAGCAGCCCCCATGTCGAATCCTTCTGTAAAAAGGTCCGCCCAGGGTAGATCGACTCTGACGTCGGGAAATTCGCCAGCGAGCTCTTCATTCCTGGCTGGCGTGACAACTGCATGAGTCTGCAGACCAAACCATGACTGAAATTCCACATCGACATCGGCGTCCGGGATTGGGCCAACATCGAAGAGTGTCAAGAGTGAGTTAGCCAATCGCTCGACGATGCCAGAGCACTTTTCGCCAATTGTGCGACCGTCGGAGATGCCTCGAAATAGGGTCAGGAAAGTGAGGATGTTGGTTTCGACAACTGGTTTGGTCAATTCTTGACGTAATTGCTGGGATGCACGCAAAGCGTAGAGCATCGTCACAGCAGCCAAGAAAAGTGAGTGGATCGCCACAAAGGTGTATTTGATACGGTTTCTTGCGTAGAGAGAGCTATAAGATGTGATCAGTCCAATGGCAGAATCGGTGCAAATCCGAAGGTCGTCAGAGGATGGCATCGGTGCCGCGCGAGACGGACGGTATAGAGAGAGAACGGCATGGTGGAAAGCGATTTGGAACCACTCTGTTGATTGGTATGTTGAAACTGCGCCGATGTAGCGTGGTGCACTGATGAGCCATTGATTCAGGCTAAGATAATACGCTTGGCGGGTGGTGTCCAGCTCCACCGAGCCCATTGGACCGCATCGTATGGAATGGAAAGTTTTGTAGACTGCGGCGTTCGTGAGTCGCAGCTTGATAATATGATTGAATGTGGAGGTGTCCATCAGCTGAGGGACCGCGAGTTCGTTCACGTCGGAAACGTCAAATGAATCTGTCAATTGATCATCTCTCAACTGCAGCGGCAGCGGTACAGTTATATCAGACTCCTGTATCGCAAGAGGTCTTCCCATGTTGATTGCCATGCTGCAATGAGTCACGTAGGCACTCCAGAAGACCCTTTTAAACAGTTCGGCGCGAAGAAGACTTTGGCCCGAGATGCTTTCTTTCCTGTGTAGATCCAGGTCTATAGCCATCTGCAGGGTGATCCCAGAAGTGTACCACATATTGACGGATTGCGGTTCGTTATGGCCATACATGCAGAGAAGTAGAAAGCACTGCATGCACTCGAAATCTTCAACGCTACTGAGCACGTAGACGTCTTGAATAGCCCGTCTGAAAAATTGCTTGTGGCGTTGTATATCCCATTGCTGAGCCCATGCCTTGTCTGTAGCGGCAATCGCACACACGATGTTGACGAGGAAATTCGAGGTCACTTTTGTGGGCGAGCGCGCGAGGAACGGTGTCAAATGTTCGCTCACAAAGCTCGGTCGATGGAGTACTGGTAGATAGGTCCATCTTCGATCAAAGAACGTATTGATTAGGCTGAGGTAAGTGTTCTCGTCTGGCTCAGTGAAGCTTTCCATATCACAGGATGCAGCCGTATCAGGGTCGTCTCCCCATAGCTTCCATGCGCTACTCATTGCACTTGAATGAGACTTCCCGTTACTAGTACGGCATGGGAAGCTTGGTCGAAGAATCCTATGCAAAGAATGGAGGTTCAAATTGGCCTGTGGGATTTGTGTGATCCCCATGTCGCAAGGGACACTCTGTGAGCCGGTAGCTGGAACCGACTGTGGCAAACTCTCCGCATGTGCTACTCTCTGAGCTGATATTTGTAGATTTTCATGATCACGCAACAATGCAGCATACTGTTGCTCGGCAATTTTCAGCCTCGAACGAAGCGATTCACACTCGCATTCGTGAGATTGCGCGAGCCGAGTTGACGGAACACAGGTGGTCCTCGTGGCAGCACAAGCTCCACATGGAACTCTTCCATCACACTGATTTTTTTTTGTTAGGCGTGTGCAGTCTTGTTGAGCTAGGGAAGAGCAGGTACCTTCTGTTTCCGACGTCGGCATCTCTCACAGGCAGCGGCACTACGCGTCAAACCCCGGCGATGCCGACGAGGAGTTGACTCCGGGCTCGCAGACCGCTCAGTCATTTCCACTTATTATTTGACGTAGCATAGATCATACTCTGACGATGTCAGCACGGACAAGGTCAAAGCCAAGCGGCGAGTAGATTGGAGAGTGCAGGTCCTGGCGCGGGCGGCTGGGCGCCAGATCCAGCTGACAAAGCAAGGTTGCCCCCCGGGGCCCCGGGGCCCCGACATCCCAGAGACAGACAGCCTGCAAATGCAGCCTCAGTCTCTTGAACTCTTGGAGAGTGTTTTAGAAGGTGTCTGGGCTGAGCGACAAGGTGGAAAGAGCCAGTGGTATGGAACAAAACTGGAGGTCGATTATCTACGCCGGTATCTAGAACTGGCAAACATGCTTTTCCTGCACCTTCCCTACTAGCTCTGCATACAAAGTAATACCCAGCCGCCAGAGTGCGGGGAATTCAGCCCTGGGGCGCATGTTGAATTCAATATGCCCATGTGGGTACTAAGGTGGGTGTGCTACTGAATTGCCGCTGCCGGCATTTGACATCAGGGTTATGCAAAATCATTTTAGATGGATTTCTCAGCAATTGGGAAATATGGACACTGCAAGTGGTCTCTATATAACAGGTCGCTGTTTGATCATCGTTAAGAGACATTCAGGCGAGCGAGGGATACTAAACCTTGTCAAGTCGACGAAGAAGACAAGAAGAAGAGAAAGAAGAAGCGAAGAACAACCAAATGTGCAGTTAAGTTTACAAGTAGAGCAGAAGCAATAGAAGAACAACAAGACACAGTAAGCGCACTATTAATAGCGTTTCTTAGCCATCAAATTCAACGCACTTCCCTCCCTGAAGTATTCAATCTGCTCCGCTGTGAATGTGTGCAGAAGCTCAGTGCGCCAGCTCTCCCCCGTCGAGGGCTTGATCTCCAAAGATACTGATTTTCCAGGAGCCAGGCTTGCGAGTTCGACGATGCTGATGCGATCCGATGCATGAATTCGATCATAGTCAGCCTCGTTTGCAAAAGTCAAAGCGAGCATGCCCTGTTTCTTGAGATTCGCTTCGTGGATACGAGCAAAGCTCTTAGCAATGATGGCAACTCCTCCTAGGTATCGAGGTTGCAAAGCAGCGTGCTCTCGGGAAGAGCCCTCGCCATAGTTGTGGTCGGCAATCACTACCCACGGGCGGCCCTTGGACTTGTAGTCGCGGGCTGTGCCTGGTACGTCGCCGTTCTCATTTGTGAGTTGGTTCTGCACATTATTCACAGCGTCCGTCTCGGCATTGACCGCTCCGATCAATGTGTTGTTGGAGATATTCTCGAGATGGCCGCGGTAGCGGAACCATGGACCGGCAGGAGTGATATGGTCCGTGGTACATTTGCCCTTGGTCTTGATCAGGATCAGACAATCGTTGAAGTCCTCACCTGCCCATGGGTCAAAAGGCTCCAATCGCTGTAAGCGCAGCGATGATGGATCAATCTGAATTTCAAGCTCGCTGCGATCTCCGTTCGGTGGCGCGGTGTACCCGGTATCAGAATCCAGATAGCCCTTGCTTGGAAGAAATTGGGCGGTTGGTGGCGAGAATGTGAACTTTTCACCGGAGGGAGTTGTGAGGGAATCAACAGTAGGATTGAATGAGAGATCTGGGGAGAAGATCTTACTCATCACCATCTCTGGGGAAGTGAGGAAGATATTTGTGGCAGGATTGGAATCCAGACGACCGGAGAAGTTGCGGTTGTATGATGTGATAATCGAGTTTGGAGTTCCCTGTATTTCTGCGTCAATCAAAGCCATGTTTATTGGTGCAAAGGAGGTCCAACCTTTGGTACGTCAGCTCTATCCCAGGAGCCGCAGCATGGTCCACACGCATTGGGCAACATGGTAGCTCCCAACTTCTCGAAGACTTGGAGAATACCGGCTTCCTTAAGTGTGTCACGAGTTTGTAAACTGCCGGGAGAGATGAGCAATGGCATCTGTGGCTTCAGCCCTGCGTCAAGAGCTTGTTGCGCCAAACTGGCAGCACGTCCCATATCTTCGAAGGAAGAATTCGTGCAGGATCCGATCAGACCTGCAGTTAATTCAGGTGGCCACTCATTGCTCTCGACAGCTGACTTGAATTCTGAAACAGGCGTAGAGAAATCGGGCGTGAATGGGCCATTGATGCGAGGCTCAAGGGCAGACAGGTCGATCTCCATGACATTGTCATATTTCACCCCTTCGTCCGCACAGAGTTCCGAGGACACGCTTTCCACAGCCCTGGCCATATCCGCGCGACGGTTCGCATGCAGATATAATGACATCTGAGGAGTGTAGGGGAATATAGAAGTGGTTGCGCCTGTTTCAGCTCCCATGTTGCAGACCGTCGCCATACCAGTAGCAGATAGTCTCTGCACACCAGGTCCAAAGTATTCAATAATTGAACCAGTTCCACCTTTCACGGAGATCATTCCGGCAACGGTACTAATGATATCTTTGGGCGCCGCCCACGGGGATAGCTGACCAGTGAGGCGCACACCCAACACTTTAGGCGCGGTCAACTCAAGCGGCAATCCGGCCATCACGTCAACTGCATCAGCGCCGCCGACACCAATAGCAATCATACCCATACCGCCAGCATTGGGCGTATGTGAGTCTGTACCAACCATCATTCCACCGGGGAACGCATAGTTTTCCAGTACGATCTGATGAATGATACCGGCGCCTGGCTTCCAGAAACCCATGTTGTACTTCTGGCAAGCACTCTCCATAAAGTCGTAGACTTCTCGATGGGCCTCAATTGCGCGCGGTAAATCCTGGGCTTCGCCATCTCGACTGACGATCAGATGGTCACAATGCACGGTGGTCGGAACGGCAGAAGATTCGAGACACGCGGACATGAACTGGATGAGAGCCATTTGGGCAGTTGCGTCTTGACAAGCGATGCGAATTGGTCGAAGTTTCAACTGTGATTTCCCACGAGTGATTGGTCCGTCGAAGTCATCGTCGAGGTGGCTGTACAAAACTTTCTCAGAATATGCCAGAGGCCGATTTAACCTGTGGATGTCAGCAAAGACCGAAAGGTTTGAAAGCTCAATAAAATACCTTCTGCGAACCTCTGCCACCTTCTTTTGAAATCGACTCAAGTCAACGACATGGTTTGGTTCAAGTCGACTCAGCTGGGCTTTTGACGTGGCAAGAGATGCGTAGGCTCTGGCAAGCCTAGCCGGGCCTTGAGGGGGGCGTGTACACAGTCGAAGCAGCATTGACTCTGATTCGAAATGAAAAGAAGTTGATTTGTGCCAGTACTCCAAGTTCTGTTGCGGTCATTATTAGTCTTAGCTTTCGTCCTATGCTGTCATCGGATACTTCCGTTGATTCGGATGGATCCGAGTGTCCCCAACTCAGCATCTATATGCAAGAGCAAGTATCGTTGGGAAAGCACCTGTCCATGGGAAGAAAATTTTCATTTGTCGGTTCTATCGGTTCTCGTACTGGTATGAAATCTTATGATCTATCAGTCGTCTTTGAATATCTCTAGTTGCTCTTGGTGAAGCGTGAGGTGATTTTTTGGGCACACAACTCGGTGGTAAAAAAGACGCCAAACGTCAACTCGTATCCTTCAAGTTGCTATTCAAAATATGATACTGAGTTATTTGCAAGAGTGGTGTGTTTCCCAAATCGCACTTTCCGACAGGCGCTCTCATGCTGAGAATGTCCTTATTCTTGCTGCACTGCTCATCCGCAAATGATACCGCTGTGATTACCACTCTGAAATGAAATGAACTACTACTTATCGAGATCGGTCAATTTAGCTTTCTGGTATTTAGAAATAGTTCTCTTGTTGGAGCCTGTGATCCGTGGCTACCTGGTTTGTCGGGCTCCCGGCAGTCATCTAGACAGCCCCAATTCTCTACTCGGGGAACATTTTGAGGCAAGCAATGTTTCACAAAGAAAATGTGATTTAACAAAAAAACCGATGATAAGAAATGGAAGAGAAGATGCAAGAAACAACATGCAGAAGCATGTGCGTGGAAACAGATGTCCAGGTGACCCCCGAACAGTTTGGCGAGCCATTATTTGCTTCATCATCGAACTGAATCGTGATCTGAATCATCTCCATCGCCATCCGCATCATCAAACAGCAACCTCAGACTCCAGTTCTTCAACCTGATGACCAAGATAATAGACAAATTGAGGAATCTCGTCAAAGTCAACTGGCTCCAAAAATATGCCGAGATCTCTAGTCTGCCGAACATGTTCTTCGTCGTAAGAGTCACGGGTTGAGAGAACTTCAACCATGTGGCTATGCCATGGACCGCTCAGGAATTCCACGATTGGTAACTCGAGCTCGTCAAACCAAGTATCGAATTTTCCAACAAGCTGATCAAGCTGCTTATATCGATGTTTGTCCTCATCCTGAATGTTTTGTACCTCCTCTTTGTCAATGACAAAATCTCTATAATCCCTGGCAAACGCATGATCAATTGTGACGCAGCATGTATGTCTCAATCCAAGTGCTTCGAATGTCAGAAATCGGATAATACTGTGGTCCCGTTCTAACGTCGTTTCTGTCAAATCAATGAGAGAATTCAAAAGCCAGAGATATTCGGCCCTCGGATTGCCGCGAGAGGATTGATACCCAAGACTTTTGTTACAACTCCGGAGAGCGACTGAAAGTGTGGTACAGCCACCATGGCAACATGCGCAGACACAGCAGTCTTGGACAGATGGAATGAGCACAATGCTGCCTTTTCTCTTTTTGGCCCACTCTAGTGAGACTTGAGTTCTGTGAGGTATTTTGCTGAAAGATTTGTCAGAAATAATGGCCGATAGGAGGTGGTCGGCAAAACGAGAGCTCACGCGATGAGCGATTGTTGTGTCCGAAAAGGGGAGTCTTTTTAACATGGATGCCCCTTTATCAACAAGCCAGGCCAGAAGATTTCTCTGAAACTCGTAATCCAGAGCACAGCTCATCAGGGGCGTCAACTCACGATAACCCGGTATATCAATGTCTCGAAATCCAGCCCGGTATAAATCATCCCAGGCATCCAAATCACACAAACATGAATGGTACAAGGGCTGATAATTCTTCGACTCATATCGCATAGAGCGATGAAGCGGCTGCCCATTGTTGATCAGCTCAGTGCATATTTGAGGCACATGAACATCAAAAATTGACTCAGAACTGGAATCTCCAAGGATTTCAGCAAAACTTTCTGGTGGCAAGCGTGACCGGGCCAAACCAAGTAGGATTTTGCGTCGATTGGCGTATTCCTTGATCAAGAGCAACCGGGCCTTCTTTGACTTGCACATGCATATATCGTAGGCTTCAAAATTGCATCCACCTTGTAAGAGAGGCATAATTGAGTCACAGTAATCATCACAGTCGGAATCATCGGTATCAATGGTCCTATATGGACACATTCGCAGGGTCACCTCAGATGCCTCAGCCCCGAACTCCAAGAGGACACGGACACCACCAGGCCATCCTACTGCCAATTCAAGAAATGATGGATGCCCTACATTGCCATTGGTCAAGTTTGTATTCCCGGATTGCAATGCTTTTCGCAGTTTCAGCTCCGACTCCAGCAAAATCTTTTTGGCAAGTTCAGGTAGATCCGCCACTTTGCAAGTTATTGGTCAAGGACGGCACGAAAGTAATGTTTCATCAAGCAACACGGAGAACTTGGAACTTACGTTCAGTGTCCCTACAGAGAAGGCGCCGAATATTTTCTTTTCCATGTCGCGTCCGGGGCAGGTGTTTCACAATAGCACCATGATTGATGAGGTACAAAGCAAACATTTCATCATTTGCTCCCCATTTAGCATTTAGGACATTAAACATCATGTATTGAGGGTCGTCGAGTTTCAAGTTGTAACCGCACTCAATCATGAACCGGAGGAATTTGGTCAATCTGACTCTGGGTTCAAGCTTTCCAGTGCGATAACCAATGGAATTCACAATAGACACGGTCCGCTGAAGGAGTCACTTAATTGGTCAAAGTATTACGTGGTTCTACTTACCTCTACAATCGACCCTCCGTCTTCATGTATATCGCCAGGTTCAAATTTGCCTTTTGAAATGGCTTGTTGAAAATCACCGATTATTTCATTCTCAGACTCTCGGAGTGAGTTAGGATCCTGCATCATCCAAATCCGACGCAGGCGTTCAAGTGAAACTGCGTTTTCTACCCAACTGCCTGGACCCCGATAGGCCTGCACCTCCAAGACCGGTGCAATGGAAAACGCTCCCGCTGAATATGAAAGCGAGAATGAGAAAGTGATCTGTCGAGCAAGCCAACCACTGTAATATCGGAACAACTTCTTGGCTGAGTCTTCACGGCGAGCGCGCTTGGTGGATAGTGTCATTGATGACAGACGAGCGTCGATATTCAGGTCGAAATCATCACCTTGGGTGGTGGGATTGGATTGTGAATTCAGGTCAGCGAGATTGGCGTGTTCCTCACAGCGATCGCACAATGATTTCAGAACGCTAGGTGGTAGCATGATATTCTGTGGGATAGTCGACAGAGTAACGTGCTACCAGGATGCTTCAATTAGCGTAGGAAGCTTGTTATCTCGGTCAAAGTCTTACGATTTCTTCAACAAGTTTCAGTGTTCTTTCTGTTGACTGGGATGCCTTCTGTGTCCGTTTTGCAGTGAATCTAGACAGTTTTAGTCATTCAGAAGAAGTAGGTTAGATTTTGTGGCACTCACATTGTCAATGCAAATTCGATGATTGATTGTACACTCTCCAGATCATCCTTGATATCTCGTAAAGCATCTCGCGCACGAACTGGATAAGCCGCTTTCTTCAGTTTGTTCCGGAATTTATCCGTCAGGCTGCTGGAAATGACAGGCTTGGCTTCGGTGAGCCTCTTCTCGAGCCTCGTTAAATGTCGCTTGAGCTCTGATGCCTTGTCCGTTATGTCATTTGCAGTGTTAGGGTCCGTCACTTGAGTGTCTTCGACGAAATCGCGTAGCTGCTTCAGCGGTTCTTTGAGTGATTCGGCTTTCCAGCCGATACTTTCGAGGTCTGCATCATAACCCCGCCATGAGTCGACATAGGTTGTGATTTCTTTGCATAGTTGGATGCCCAGTGAGATGATACCGACCGTGCCACTTGCAATCGAGAATGGATCACCCATGACGAGCTCGGTTCTTGTGTTTCTTCTGGGCCCAGAGTGACTTGGTCGGTAGTTGCGGGATCGAAATGATTTTCAAGTTGGGAAACAAGGTGCACAGGTGGTTGCTTGCAGTGCAGATCCAACCTTGGAACACACCGACCGACACAAGCACAGCCATAGACAACTCAATCTCACAGCCCGGATCTAGCGCTTGATTTGGGGGCTGGCGCTTACCTCAAACAAATTCAACTCGCGTGGCCCCAATCAACCCCGGAACACGATGTGGGCCATATGCATCACAGCCTCGCCATAATAGTTCAGAGTCAGCAGATATGATCCATAGATGCGCCTAGGTTTTGCTAGCAAGATCCAGGTAGAGCCTCCAGGGCTGGAGGGGCTGCTGTTTTCTCCTGGGGATGTAACTGGTCTGCCAAATAGATGTTGAAAATATCACAACTTCCAAACCCATTTTCCACAAGGCTGAGTCCGGTTTGTCTGAGCCGTGGTTGAACTGATGGGGGGACATATGAACACCCGGGTGAAAAGGCATATCATGCATACCATGGGACTTGGCAGGTGGCAGTGTAACATAGAAGTGCTGCTAAACTGCACTCTGGCTTGCACCTGGGCACTTTTTTGGGAATCACAGCCTGGGAAGTCATCAAAAGGCCATTGCTGATATCTTTCTTGCTCAGGTGGCTGTCAAAGTGCTGTGTTTGCAATATCTTCAATGTGCTCATATATCCTCTCCTAACTTTGTGCCCGTGAAAATAGTTCATTTATGAGGATAGGATAGAATAAATAACATCGAGAGGAGAGAGCATATACAACTGCTACCAAAAAGTCCATGAATCATCCAAAATAGTTTGGTAAGAAAAGTTGAATGCTGCTAGGTTTTAAACGTGTCGAATATATAGTTCCTCGTCTTGAATGAAGTTGAGAGCTCATTTGTGAAAAAATCATTTGCCTTTCACCTGCTCTATACAACAGATAGAGCTTTATATCTCACTTGAAGACATGAATCAGAAATATAAAGAAACCAAAAGGCATCAACCTTGGAAGTCAAGAGGAAGTCAAGAAGGGATGCACGTGACCGTATCCCGGCGAACCAAGTGTTTACCAAAAGTTTTGGATCTGCGCCAGCTTTTGGTTCACTCCCTTTCATCTTTCTTTCTCCCCACACCGTCCATTTTTGCGATGGAGTACCACGCTGTCCCACCTGAGGAGCGCGCCCGAGATGAGAAGGGCAACCTTCTCCCTTGGGGATATGTCTACAAAGAGTAGGTCAATTGTCGCTGACCAGCTTCCTACCTGATGCTAACCCCTCCCCCAAGTGAAGCTCGCAATCCTCGACGACCAGCAGAAGAGTCAGGCCCCTTTGGCAAACGACGAAATGCTCGATATGATAATGCCCGCTCACGAACACGAACTGGAACGCCAGCCAAGCGAGAAAACCCCAATGTTGCCGAGTTCGGGCGACTCTTCTCAATGCAACAACAGGACGAGGAAAAGACACACGGACTGCCCAAGTCAACATCCTCCTCCAGCCTAGATAACCCACGCAAGCAGAAGGAGCTTGTCGCGACCGAATGCATACTCTATGGATATCGAGACAAGGACCACGAGTGGAAGGTCATTGATAAGTACGAGCGCATTTCACAGGGCATGATTTGCGAAGATTACCCTCGCACCGACCCCAACGCAGCCAGCCACTACACCCAACTACTGAGCGGCGGGGACGTCGTGATCCGAAACCTGTCCGCCGATGCGAACCGCAAGTCCAAGCGCTACGCCGGTGGCTTCCACTGGATCAAAGTCACCTACGACTCAACTGAGGCTGCCGATCGCGCGCGCTTCTTTTCCCCACAGGTCATCGACGGTCACGACGTCTACTGTGAATTATACCATGGCCACGGCCCGGCTGAGGATGCTCCCATCCCTGCAAACTCCACCAACACTCGGTCCCAGCGCACCGCGCGCACCCTCACATCCTCCCACTCAACCGCATTCCTGTCCAGCTCCAGCAGGGATCAGGAGCGCATGACCCTGCCCCGATCCTTCGCCATGAACAACCTCGCCAGCGTCCCCGACATCCCAGAATACGAAGGCCAATCCAACGACTCCTCCACCATCGACGAAGGGACCGTCACATCCACCGCAACCTCCGCAACCGCAACCGCCACACCCTCCTTCCAGCAAGACTCGTTCACATCCTCCTCAACGTGGACATCGGGCGCCAACACCGATCAAGGCGCCGTGCACCGCCGTCCAAGCTCCATGGCCGACGACACTACCCGGGCAGCACCGGACAGTGAATTCATGACGCATATCCCCACCATGCGTCGGACGAAGCTGCGCCCACTCGCCGAAGCTCTCCCGCCACAGCCTACCATGACAGAACGGGTGTTGCGCTCGATTCCCATTCTCAGCTGGTTCACGGGCGACATCGTTGGGGAGGGGCCTATAATTCGTGAAGACGGGCTGTTTGATTGGGATTCGTCGAGTATGTACTGGAGATTCTGGTACACATTTGACTGTCTCCTGTCCACGGATATGTGTGGATTGAAGGAAGATAATTGAGTTGGATTACGGGGGAAGTAAATTGAAAGAATAGCCACGGTATCAAGTCCCGAGATGGAAAATGTACGATAGCCACAAGCCAAGGGGAGAAAGGAGCAAGAAGCAAGAAGAAAGTCAGAAGCAAAACCAGAAGTCCAAGTCAATGCTAGAACACAAGAACGCCGATAGGTTCAAATGCGCAATTGAAATCTTGATCCTGCATATAGCACATAGGCCGAAACGGAGGTAAACGGAACGGAGGTCAACAAAAAAAACCAAGCTCTCTGCGAGCTGCAATTTCATTGATCATGGGAACGAATTTTTAAATATTTATTCCTTGGACTCGAAGTTCTCGCCCTCGACGAGATCGGGGATATCATCCTCCTCATCGTCCTTCTTATCACCCTGCTGCTTCTGCATGTTCTGGTAGCTCTCAGCGAGCTTGCGGAGGGAAGCCAGGCTGTCGGGGCCGAGCTGGTTGAGGATGTTGGGGACGAGCTCGGTGAGCTCCTTCTCCTCACCGTTACCGTAGAGAGCGAAGGTGTTGGAGGGGGCGGCGGCGTGGACTGAACGCAATTAGCATCAGCGTCTCTACGCACCGAGCTAGAGAGCAAGGATTCGGGATTCATGACTCACCACGGGGGTTGGCGAAGTGGATGACGTTGCCGTCCTCCTTGAACATGTTGACCTCCTCGATGCCCTGGAGGGGCTGAACGTTCAGCTTCTTAAGAGCGGCCTGGAGCTTCTTGTCGTCGGCACCGGAGTTGCGGACGACCTTCTTGACCTTACGGCGGGGAGTACCCTTGCCACTGGAAGAGGTTAGTACATATCGATAGAGGAGGGGAGTTTGTCGGCCCAGCGCGGATCAGAAGTCGAAATGCGAGTGCGAGTGCGAGTTGCGATCGCGATCGCGATCGAGCAATCCAAAGAACCGGGACGAGACAAATGAGATCGAAAGAATACGTACCCTGCAAAACCAGTTAGTAAACAAAAAGTTGGATTCCATTAGGAGATGGGGAATGGGGAGGAGGGGGGGTAAAGTGAGATTGCCACGGAGCTACCCAAGACGCAATGCAAAGAACCAATCCAACAGCAATTCGAGTTGTATTTGTTCTTCGCTTGATCCTTGATATCTCCCGCATCCCAGCTTTCCGAATAATTCACGTACCAATGCGGGCATTGGCGGACATGGCCTGGAGCTTAGCCAACTTTGCCTGATCCATGATGAAGGTGGGAAGTGCTGTGGACTCGTTAGCCGGGTTCGAGAGTCGAGGGTCGAGAAAATGGCGAAGAAGTTCACGTGTATTGAACGAGAAATTCTTCGGCAATTGATTTCGACGGTGGAATCAGCGCGTACCGGTTGGTGGTTGTTTTTGGGAGGGAGATGGAGAGGGAAGATCGTGAAGTGGGAATGATGATGCACGAGAGTTTTGTGTGGGGGTGCAAAATCGATTTCGCTAATACGGACGGGCTTATTGAATGTTTACATTTACAACTTCATTGCTCTCTCTTTGCTTTGATTTAATTCTATTTCGTTATGTTCTATTTTCTGCGCTGCGAGGAATTTCCACTGCGGTTTCCAGCGTTTGTGGGATGATGCTCGGCTAAACCCTAATCGGGACTGACGTTCGTCTACCCGCGAGACTATACGGACATCTACAACATTCATAGTATCTGCTTCAATTATTTCATTCAATAACTACGTGTATAGCACAGAGAGACAACAGTGCATTTCCCTATATTCCCTATACTTCCATCTGCTGTTCTTCCTCCTGCTGCTTCTTCTCCCACTTACTAAAGTACTTCTTGCAAGGATGTTTCTCCTGAAACCCAAGCAAAGACTTGATCTTCGCATTAGAGAAAGGCGCTTCGAACTCCTCCAGATCCCGAGTGATGGGAATATGTGGAAACTGCGAACTCAGAAACTCCCTTGTCGGACTCAGATTGGTAATATGATCATTGGTAGCGTTGAACACCTGAAACCCCAACCCATCCGTCCGCAACGCAGCCTCACACATACTCCCCAAGTCCCTCGCATCGATATAAGACCACCCATGCACCTTCCACAGCAGTGGCTCATGAACATAGCTGTAGAAGATCTCCCCATCGTACTCTTCCGGCTCGATGACGCGAGCAATGCGGAGACTGTAGATATCCGCATCGAAGCGGGAAGCGAAGCCGCGCGCAATGCGCTCGTTACAGAGTTTCGCAATGGCATAAGTATCAGTCGGATTAACATCCAGATCTTCATGAATGGGAAAAGAAGGGAAATTGGCATCGCCTTGCGCGAAAGAGACGCCGTAGACGGTGACGCTGGATGCGATGACGATCTTGCGAATCCCTAATTTGCATGCGGCTTCGATGACGTTGTAGGTGCCTTGGGTGTTGGAGCGGAAGGTCTCGTTATCTGGGACGAGCATGTTGCGCGCGTAGCCGGCGAGGTGGACGACGGCGTCGGGGCGGGGCGGGAGACCTTCCGGGAAGGGTTCGCGGAGGGACCATTGGCCGGACAGGGCGTTGAAGACCTGGCCGCTGTCGGCGAGGTCAGTTTTCAACGTGTAGACTTCGGGATGGTCCATGGGGCTGAGGTCGAGGTTCAGGATGATATGGCCACTTTTGAGGAGCTCGGAGATAACGAATTGGCCAGCTTTGCCGGAGCCACCGGTGACAACGATGCGACCCATTTCATTTGATTTGCAGATGATGTTTTGGGGATTTTATAAGATCAAGGGCTGAGGAATGGATCTGCCATAGCTGCTGGGATTGGGGCGAGATGACCGAGATCGAAATCATCATGATGCCATTTGCCTCCGTTGCTCGGTATTTGATGCGACCAGGGATGAACGAGAAGATTGACTGAATCAGCAGATAAACAAAAGGTGTTTCATTCTGAAATGCCATGGATTATAAATGGGGCTAATCTCAGGTCTCAATGAGCAATTAGCAACTTCCCGCAACCTGTTTGTCAGTCCACTCCCACAGCTGTTTCGCAATCTCCGAGTTCTGGACAAAGGAAGTACCGCCACTGCGGTATCCAACGGGGGTATAATAGGCTCCGTTCTCGAGAGAATCTTTCGGCGATCCAGCCGCCCAGAGAGAATTGAGTGCACCG
Source organism: Penicillium brevicompactum (assembly GCF_028827555.1). Lineage (NCBI taxonomy): Eukaryota > Fungi > Ascomycota > Eurotiomycetes > Eurotiales > Aspergillaceae > Penicillium > Penicillium brevicompactum. The sequence goes on along the minus strand of NW_026623212.1, from coordinate 2,200,917 downwards.
CTCCTCACAGTTCGGAAAAACATAGACCCCATAGTGGTTATACTGTACTTCATCACAGAGCTCAGCTGCTTGGTGTGCTCATAGAGACCGCTGTCAACAGCGCCAGGGTGAACAGCCACTGAGGTAATCTCCGGATAACGACGGGCAAGCTCCGCAGCGAAGAAAATATTAGCCGACTTGGAAGCGCCATAGCGGGTCCAAGTACTGGCCTTCAGCAAGGAAGGAGTAGATGTCATCTCCTCGAAGGACGAAGGACCAACGGCGTGGGCTGCCGACGCAACAGTCACCACGCGGACATCTGGTTCCTCCTCCTTGGCGCGTTGCATATCAACGGTTTTCAGCAAGGTCGGCAGAAGTAGCTTGGTAAATAGGAAGTGTCCAATATGGTTTGTCCCGAGCTGGATCTCAAATCCCTCTGTCGTGCGCGTAGGCGGGTTCCCCATCGTCCCCGCATTGAGGATCAGTAGATCCAACCGATCACTATCGGTCTGGAAGCTGTGTGCGGCGGCGCGAATGGATTTAAAGGACGAAAGGTCGAGGGAGAGGAAGCGAATGTCGGCGGAGGGGAGTTGGCTTTGCAACGAGGCGATTGATTCGCGCGCTTTGCTCTCCGTGCGGGCGGCCATGTAGATGCGCGAGGGGCGGTGTTTGGCGAGTTGGAGGATGGTCTCTTTGCCGATTCCGGCATTTCCTGGGAAAGGTGTGAGTGATTATCCGAGCGATTGGATTGGAATTGGACTGGAAGACCTACCTCCTGTGACAAGGACGACTTTGTCCCGTAAACTGCGGATGTCGCGGTCCGGTTGGAAGGAGGCCCCTAGGGCGCCAAATGTAGTTTCATTGAGGGTCGGACCGAAGCTTGAGAGCGCTTCGCGAGGATGGCGTAAGCTGTAGGTTGCAAAGCCGCGGACGGCCACGATGTCGCGGAAATCCATGGGTGGTCAGGTTGGGTGAGGTTGGTGAGGGGAGGTCGGCCGAGGTCGAGTACAGCCATATTGGAGAGAAACATCATCAACCTTGGCAGGAGCTTCCCAGCTGTGGAATTGAAGGCGAGGATGAGGAGGAATGGGGATTCGGAGGAAAAGGTAGTTAAATGTGCCATTTGGACCTGAGAGCTTTCCAACCGGCCTGTTCTCTGCTGTAAGCTGTGCTATACTGCATGGTCTCTTCTGCACACCATGGTACAATATTCATATAGAGAAAGTCGACGACTCGATGAAGCCACCACTACTCCGTACTCCGTAAGCCACAAATGAACTCCGAAGTACTCCTTATGAACCACTGAAAAGCGTGCATAGTGGCTTCTTCAGCTGATGCCAAGATGCTGCAGAGTCCGAACTACTGCATCGAACGTATTTCCCGGCCCCCATTCTCTTCACTTTCCACCTCATCTTTCTAGTATTTCTAGCAAACACATTCACTGCAATTTCAGCCATGCATTTCCTCTGTCTACACGGTGCGGGTACAAACCGCGATGTAAGTGACAGACGGAGCAGTCAAGCGGATCCAGCTAAGACCAAGTCCAGATCCTCGAACTCCAAACCGGAGGACTATGCAGCAAACTCGAAGAAAGTGGCCATCAATTCACCTATGTGAACGGAAGCCAGACAGCCAAAGTTGAAGATGGTGTGTGAAGAACGCCCTACCGAGTCCATCAGACTCATCTACTCAGAGCCCCTCTGACCCCGCCAGAACTGGAGGGCCTTGTTGACGGCCCCTTCTACAACCACTATTCCCGCGGTGATTCGCCAGGATCGACCGTCCTAGAAGCCTTTGACCACACCAGGCGCATTATTAATGCTCAAAAGGCTACCGGAAGGCCCTTTGATGGAGTGCTGGGCTTCTCGCAGGGTGCTGCGCTGGCCGCATCTATGATCATTCACCACAGCAGGACCCGCCCGGCGGAACCACCGCTGTTCCGCGCCGCTGTCTTTATTTGCGGAGCGACACCCTGGGATCCTACGGGATTACAGCATCTAGAGCGGAAGGACGCCTACCCCATTGGGATTCCCACGGCGAATATCGTCGGTAAGTTGGACTCGCTGTACCCCGAGAGCATGAAGCTGGCGGATCTCTGCGAGCCCTCTAAAATGTCTTTCCACGATCATGGCATGAAGCATATGGTAGCGTTTGATGTGAAGAATACCGTGGAGATGGCTCGGGTGATCAACGAGGCGGCTGCCAAGGCCTAAGACTGGGGATAGGCGAAAGTACATAAGCAATCTTGGTATCATTGATATTGCATCTATCGAGTTTTGTGCACAGCCTTTAATCCGACTTCTCGGTGCGTTTGGGATTGTAGTATCTAAACCAAACAATTGCAACAAGGAAAATCACCAGGCCGAGAGCCCAGCTGTATTCCCATTGCCCCTTTGATTCGTCTCCAAGTCATAGGCCAGCAGTAGCGTTATCAGCAAGAGACTTCTCCAGGAACTTCTCCAAATCGTCAATCTCCTGGGGATCGGCGGAGTGGCCGAGATCACTGCAAAACAAATTAGAAACCCATCCAGTCCGACAGCCAGACACCGCAGAGTCACATACGGGTATTTGTTGAATGAAACATTCTCCAATCCAATCTCCTTAACCAGATCCGCGGACTTCTGGCCGAATGCGAGGGGCACAACCTCATCATCCTCTCCATGAGCGAGGAAGAAGGGAGTCTTCTTGTTGGCCCACTCCTCGGGCAGGTAGTTCTTGATGCGATCACTCAGCAGCAGGTAGCAAGAGAGACCAAAGACACCACCGAGCTTCTCCTTGCTAGTCAATCCGGAGAACACAGACATCGCACCGCCCTGAGAGAATCCACCGATGATGATGCGCGACGCCTTAATGCCCTTGTCCATTTCCTCCTTGATAAGTGTATCGAAGTACTCGCGGGAGCGGAGAATACCCGGCTCATCTTGTGAGCGGACGCTTTCCTCGAAGTTCAACTGTAGGAGGTTAATTCTGATCGGATCACGCTGGGCGGGGATGCTTACGTCGCGGCCGAGCTTGGCAATGTCGTACCATCCTGGCATGCTCATGCCAAAGTTCTGAATGTGTTAGTGACGAGTGAGCAAGCGGGATGGGTCTGGATGCGCACGTACGACTGTGATGGGGATTGAGGGCGCATTGGGGAAGATGAAGGCCACCTCTTCGAACTTGCCGCGACGGCGCCAGTTCTGGGCGAGGGCCATCCTGGTATGATATTAACATTGACTGCTCATGGTTTCCAGCTCTTGATCACGACGTACCATCCCTGTCCACTATAATTCCATATCGTTAGTCGATGATGTTCTCGTCCTCGGGAGATTGGGCTCACCTGTCTCCCAATCCGTGCGCCATAATGACGGTAGCGGTGTGCTTCTTGAGCGCGGGGACAACGAAGGGAGCGCGAGCCATATTGAATGATTTCTGTGAAAGATGATCAAGAATATATGGAATTCGAGTCGAGAATCTGTTGATTTCCCCTCGATTCTGCCTCCGATGTTATCGCTCACCGCCTGATAACCTCCGAGGTGATTAAACATTACAAACTAATTCGGATCTATCTACGCCAACAACTCATGAAACCTCTGCAAGTGCATACAGGTCCTGCTTGATAGATTCCACAACCTCGTGGATGAGCTCTGGCTCCACAACATTCTGCTGCCATGTAACGGACAGCACCAAGCAACCATCACCCCCAGTGGCGGCCGAAAATTCAACAGCATTACCCATAACACTGGCAGACTGCGAGAACACCATGCCGTGAATAGCAGGCTTGTCCGAATTCATCTGGGGAGGAATGACGCCGATATTAGAGACCTCAAAGCTGGTCTCACGGTCCTTGCCAATCTTGGACAAACACAGTTCCTCCTGATAGTCATCGACGAATTGTAGCAGATTAGTACTGGAATCCTTGCCCTTCATCTTGATGACAGACTCGATCGTCCTCCGAGACCGTCGCGCTTCCTCCCACAGGGCCGAAACGCTGTCTCTGCGGTATGTCTCTTCGAAGCCCTGAACCCAGACGCCAATCATGTCATCGGTAATCTCCGGCAGCCAACGGCGGCATGAAAGGGCCCCTGTGCAGACCAGCCGGGTAAATGAATCCGGGATATTAGCGAACAGGGCGCGAGCAACGACCGTCTGAAGCAGAGCAGTGATGGTTGTTTTCTGGGCTCGGCAGATGTCTCTCACGGCTGAGACGAGCAGCTTAGAGAATGGCACTAATCGCACGCGGGTCTGTGAAGGGCCGAGGATCTTCGAGCCAGACCACAAGCCTGGTGGGCGGCGGGAGTAAACCTTGACCTGGAAGAGTTTCTTGGCGAGATATAGGAAGGAAAGAGACATTGAGGAGATTCGTTCAATGTTGGGCAATAGTGGGTTTGAAGGCGATTGGATGATTGATTTGGTCTTCTCCGAGTCACCTATTGAATCTAAGGCTCGTAGGAACGTTTGATGGAATGCCTTTCCAGAAGTTCCATCTCCAATGGCGTGGTGGAACACGAACACCACAGTGAATTGACATTCATCTTCGACATCTAACAGAAGACGGATCCTCCAGAAAGCATCAGGGGCTTTGAAGGGCGTGTTGTGCTCTGTTGCCAAAAGGGTCTGTAGATCGAGATCTGGAGCGGGCTCGCCATTAGCTTCAGTCGCCAACAGACCGGGTTTCCGATCTTGAATTGAGACGATTCGATCGAGGTCCACCTGTGGCAAGCGTACGAAGTACGGCTCCTGCGTGTGATCGTCTGCCACAATTGCGGATAGAGCCGGATGTTCAGCGATTGCCGCTTCGCAGGCTTGATAGACATAGTCTTTCACTGGGAGAACATAGGTGTCCGGTAAGTGATATGTTGCCGATACAGCAACATTCAAGTAAAACCCAACTTGGTGACGAGATGTTGAATATTGTTCCAATCGACCTGGCGTTGTCAGCTAGTCTCCGGAACAGTTTCCCGGGTGTCTTGTCCAGGGCAGCTCACCAACAGGCCGTAGCTTCTCATATTCATCCATATATATCAAATCTGCAGCTGCTCAAGTATGCTCTTGAGGGATGGTATGGATATGTATGAAATCCTCAAGTTGGATTGGTTCAAGTCCCTTATTTTGGTTGCCTTCCCTTAGGCGAATCTACCCGTACACGTGACGTTATTTACAACAACACGGATGTTCGGAGTATCAGAAGACGCGGCTTGTGTTTCCAAATTTGAGCCGAAAATCCAAGATGATCACCGTAATATAAGTGGACAGAAGAATCAGCTCCAAGGTCATGAATAGATCCCTCGGGGCACTCCCCAGTGCCAACATCACGTCACCCACGCCATGTTTGGGCACGTCCATATTTTGGAACTGCTAGCAGCTACCTAGCTGGCTGGAAAGTATATACGCATCTTGAAGCCTTGCAAGATATCATTTCGAAAGACAGTTGAAAACGGCCATGTTGCTCAGGATTAGCATCATGTCGAGACCCTCGGTCATTTGAAAAATGTTATAGTCAAAGAGTTCTTTCTAAATTGTTTTTGTAGTTTAAACTTGAGACCCCGAAGCCTAGTATATTTATGTGGAATGTCTGCTGGGTCGGAAACAGGATAGTTTATTCAGGTTCTTGATTGGGCGAGGAATAAAGAGAGAGATAGAGAGATAGAGAGAGAGGAAGCTGTTGAGCGAGCGAACTAGATGGGAGGCAGGTCGCTTGGCCCACTACCCTTCCAACATTGGAAGTAGATGCAACTATTCACCTTACAAAGTGAAAATCATTCATTGACATAGAAGATCAAGCTGATCCACTGAGAACTTTAACCTCACCATGTCGCCAAATATTGAAGATAATTCGAACCTGGATTTGCAGGCTCTCGAGGGTCACGTTCTACCCTCGCTGGTTCACAAGGGAAGTAAACAGTTGGAACGCAGGCACAGATAATCCCAACTGTAATTTCCGCACAGGTAACAAGATCAGTGCGGGTGGTTGTCCATGTGGTATCAACCGAGTTTTCATATAAAATCACCCATACCAGCCGGACAATGGTCACAATACACACAAGACCCCCTGCCGCCAGAAGAATAATAATTCTCAGCTTTTTTATAACGGAGAGGTGAAGCAATGGAATCAGTGTCATCGGCAGAGCGAATATAACCAAATCAGTGATTACACTGAAAGTGGTGTCGGCAAGGAAGACCTGCAGCACATTGAGACACGTCCCATTAGTAGCTTCGGGACCGAGCCAATAGGTATCAACAGGGTTGCAGATGCGGATTTTCACAACTAATGTTGCGATAGTATATGCTCCTAGTACCACACTGAATATGTGTATAAAAGCAACCCATTTCCGGTACGGTGCGAATAATCGCGCGATCATAAATAGAATCGACAATTTGACCGTCAAAATAACTGGGCCGTATAGGATATTCACTATATAATTGGTCTTTGCAAGGATGTAAGTAGATGCAAACTGTCTGCATACTTGGGTATTTTCACATACCTTAAAAAAAAGAAGCATGTCATTCTTCGGGATATCCCATTGATGGTATCCTCCACCTGCATATGCGGCTGAAGAGACAAAGGTCAATTTTCATTGCACCGAGACATATGTTGGGAACGCACAGACTATATGAAGTGAGAACCAGGTCGTTGCTAGGATCTAAATCATGGCAGTCAGCGTGATAACCTCAATAACTCACTACTTATACGAGTCAAGTCCTCGTACCCAAGATATTAAACACATCCCTAATCCCATTAGTATACACAAATGTCAGACAGTCTCGGTGTTTGCATACAGTCCTCAACATACAACACTTGCTGTATGAATAGCTTGGCATACATCCTCGTGATAACAAAGCATGCGACAACCGGGATGCAAATACATTGTGTCATGATCAACCATAAGTGAAGGCCCCCCGACGGGTTACTGAAATCCGGTATAACACCTGGCGGTGGCGGAGCAGCTGGCTCTTGTGACATGAGAATAGTCAAGGTGTCATGCTGCCTCGAAAGTTAAGGGAAGGGAAGGGGTTTCCCGAAACAATTATTCAGCATTCAGCCTAGAGGAGCGCTAGAGGCAGACTGCTTTTAGGGTAAGGCAGGACAGTGAAAAGGGAGGGTCCGGTTCTGGCAATACGATTGGCGATCGCAATCCACCAATCTGCATACATCACTGAATCAACCTCGCGATTCACCTGGTTCTCGGGAGCGAGGAAACCGAAATACTTTGAGAGTGATTCGATCACTAGAAATCCATGAGATATAAGAAGAAACTGATTAGAATTGATAGATTAAGTTGGCACGAAGAAAGCAGAACCTAATCTACAGAACTGGAAGCAATTAGGCCTCGCCAAAACCCGCCCACCGCCCAAACCCGCCCGCGAAAACCCAGCCCATGGGCCGGGTTGGGTCTTAGTCAGCAAACCCGTGGGCGGGTTGTCATCCGGGAAACCCAACCCAAGACCCAAATGGGTACCCGCGATTACCCAAAAAAGCAAACAAAGCTGACTGATCATTTTACACTAAGTTATGCAGTAATTTTCGATTATCTAATTGTTTCGATGGCGTAACTACTAGCTTCTGGCTGTGAATATTTGGAAAGGAACATGAAGGGCTTGAAAAAATCAAATTGGCTAATTATAAAGACTAGTATACCTCGTAACCTCGCAGTCTGCTGGAGGGCATTGTTACCCGACCAGAAGATCTCTTCTGGCTTCTATCACTCAATTGCATGATTGGAGGCGGAAGTAAATCTGCTTCGTCGTAATCAACCACGTCTTCCTCCATACTCTCTTCTTCTTGTTCAGGTTCGTGAATATGTCTGTGTATAGAGCTCCGGCCGGTCTCTACCACCGTACACTCCACTTGGTATGTCTCCTCTGGCTCAGAGTTACCCTCGAGATTCTCGCTCTCTTCAATCTCCTCATTGTCGCTGATCGGCTCTGCATCCTCTTCGATTGCCTTCAACGCTTCATCCTCTTCAAGTGCCTCTTGGCTCTCGCTCTCCAACGGTTTCTCCAGACGAATCAATTGCTGTCCCTCTAGTGTGAGCTTTTCTGAGCACATGTACATCATCAAGTCTTGAATGGTCCCTTCGTGAAGAGACCCTCGGCGATAATGACAAATGTCTCGTGCGCTATTGAAGAGCCTTTCTACACCCGCGCCGGTGGCAGGGACCGAAAGCAAGTCTCGTGCGAGCCGAGACAGCACTGGGAATTCGCGCTCGTGTTCTTTCCAATAAAGTCGCGGCGACACAGGGACATTGGCTATTCAAGGTCAGTCAGTTGTTCCAGTGTGTTGTACTGATTGCTCGTGCCTTCGCGAAGATACTGGTCCACTTCGTCATACTCTACTCCTTCATGGAAAATCGATGCACCAGGTGGCTCGAGTAGCCGATCAAGCTCTGTGCTATGCGAATTGGAAGATCGCTGGACTGTACGGAATAGCAACTCGGGGTTCTGCTGCTGATACTGTGTGAAAGATGCTCTCAAATATTCACAGTACCTTTTTGACGTATCTTCATGGCAAGTTGAGTACTCTCGATCATCAAAAGCACTCAGTTTATACTGAGGGGCAAGTAATGTTCCAGTGCCATAGAGAAAACCGTGGTCGCGGTAGGTTTTTTCGTAGTACTCTTTCAGCTTCTGCCTCGCCACAAGCAACGCGCCATACATGTCTTTCTTCCAGGGTGTTGTCTTTCTCTTCAATCTTCGATTCGACCGTTCGATATGCTCCAGTAGTTTCCTATACACAAGGAACACACTATGGATTGTGACGTCTCTGGTCTTCATCAGAGCCATGGTGAACTGAAAAAACGGTTTGGTCAAATGAACGAGGTAGTCAATTTGCCTCCATTCAACGTCGGTAACCTTGAGCTGCGAGTATTCATGATCGCAGCAGTATTTGTCGATTACATTTCTCAGCCGGCGTGCTCGGCGAAGCATCAAAAAAGTTGAATTCCAGCGTGTCTGAACGTCATGTAACGGAAAAAGCCGAGTACCACCTGATTGGAGGCATAAAAAAGCATCACGCCGTTGTGGGCTTGCGTTGACAAAGATCGCAAAGGATCGAATCTAATGCTGTCAGTGCTCTGAGTATATTGAAAAGGTGAATATCTTGGCTCACCTTTGTCAGTGTATGAGCCACGTCTCCATAATTGATCGAATCCTTCAACCCGTGCGCTTGGGTGTCGGACCAAAAGGCTCTGACTTCTTTATTCTTAGGTGCTGCCCTGATATGTCCCAGTAGCTGTTTCAGGCAAAGCTGGATCACATGAGCCATGCAGGGAACCCGGACTATTGATTCCCTGGAGCTAATAGCTCCAATAGAGAGCAGTCTCTCTTGCAAGGCGCGTATCATGGTGTCGTTGTTGGTAGCGTTATCTGTAGTAACGCTAAAAATACGATCGAGAAGTTTTCGTTCCTCCAGTAACCGGTGCAAAACATCACTAAGGTTGTTTCCTGTATGAGGACCGTGCAACGGCTCAAAGCCGAGGAGCATTTCCCTATAGTTCCAATCTTTGTCGATGAAATAAACCGTGATTGCCATGAATGCCTGCTGAAATGGACTGGTCCAACAATCTAAAGCGAGGGAAACCTTGGCATCTTCAGGCAGATCTTGTAACTGTAACTCTTGCTGGCAATTGACTGCATCCCGGAGCCGTCTTCGCAGGGTCTTCGCTGACGGGAGTTCCAATTCTTTGGGACCAGAATATAAAAGGCTGAGTAGCCTCTGAAACACCGGGTTCTCCACCGTCTGGAAAGGCAAACGAAGACACGTAATTGTCTTCAATATCTGCTCCTCGATTTGAAATGTTGTCACTCTGTGGACACTGGGTGAGTCTCTCATGGAATGGTTCTGCAAAGAATCCGAAATCAATGACTGATTAAATCCCTTTTTCTTCCCTTTACGACAAGTGTTAGACTTTTTGTGTCTACTCATGGCGCTTGTCCCATTCCCTTTATACTGTGGATGATCAAGCACAGTGAGACAAGCCTGGCAGATGACTCGAGGACGCCCAGAATCAATATCAGCAACCTGGTCAAAGTGTTTCCACACATCAGCGTGACGCGATCCGGTGGACCATTTGATCTGGGATTGGCCTTCTCCATTCAGCTTTTGGCCGTACTCTGTTTCCTTCCACCATTCAAGAAACTCTGTCTCTAGATGCGACTCGTACGCAATCCATTTCTTTCTGTGCTGAGGTCCCACACGTCGGAGTGTCGCTGGAGGTCTTCGAGTAGTTATGTCGTAGGTTTTGCGGGGTCCTGTCAAAGGCTGCGGTCCATCTTAGTATACATGTAGATAACGCCGCAACACTCAGAGGCTAGTGGAAGGGACCATTTTCTTACGGAGGATTGAATTTCAGAATCCAAGAAGCCGTCAGATGACGGCTCAATAGAGAGCAGTGGACTGAAAGGCCGATGTATTGATCGCGATGATGAGGAAGAAGACGCCATACTGAAGTAAAAGGCCACTGATATTGGAAGAAGGGGAGATTTTTTTCATCTTGAGTACTTGATTGTGGATTTTGTTTCAGTCGCGTCGTGCGTTTGGATCTATCTATTCCTGAGTTGCGTAAAAGCCGCGGGTACCCAAAACCCAACCCAACCCAACCCAACCCGCCCGGAGATGAATACGACTTTGGGAGGACACTGAGAAGGTCCAAATCACTGATTTTAAATGATCGAACTAAAGATGATATTTTTGAGCTCACTCGAAAGATTCTCAATTGATAAATTTACATAAAATCATCAATGTGGCCTGTAATCCCTTCAGTTGTGTAAAGCAGGGCGATGGGAGCAGTGTTCTACATGTAGAGAATATATATTTCCAGGTCGATGGCGTTCATTGTTTCAATGTAATATCCACTCAAAAGCGTGACAGAAATAAATGACCAAAATTACACTAGATGACTAATCAGGGTTATCCACGATTTATGCATGTTTTTGGGTATTTTGGGCAACCCGCGGGTACCCGCCAAGAACCCATGGGCGGGTTCATCAAGGCCAAAACCCGCGGTGGGTTGCCCATGGGCGGGTAAGGAAATTGAAAACCCAACCCAAACCCGCGTTTGGCGAGGTCTAGAAGCAATTTATTCTCCGGTCACATGATGGAGTAGCAGTGATTAGATCACCTGCCTTCAGACAGCCATGGTACGTCATCAAAAGGTCATCAATCAACATTACAGTAAAACTATAGTAATTCTAGAAACAAGCTGTCGCTGAAGGTATGAATAATTTAATGCAACCTAAAACTGTTGATTTGTCTATCCATCACAACATGGAAAAAGGGTAGGTTTATTGTTCCATGTTTTCGCACAGAGAATCTGTGTAATACCATAGAATTGGGGCATATTGGCGAGAACTTTGTGAGCACAATCGTTCTGACAGATATGCGGAGGAATATCAGAATGTTTCGGAAATTGATCGGCATCATGGAAGCTGACGGCTTCTGCATTAAACCGAGAGTGTACTCCGTATGAATGCATGAGAATCCATAGAATTTGTCAACAAAAGAGGTGAGGAATTTCAAGTCTGCTTTGCCCGTTTATCCAGCAGCAGACTCCCTGACGGCCTGTCATTGCTGAATCAAGCAGCACGGGTGAATATTCGCTTACCCCGGAGCCAGGTCTCCCGAACAACACCCCTCAGTTTCTGGCCTTGATAAGGCGAGACCTTATTTCGGAATAGCATAGTCGATGGCTCGACAACCCACTCAGCGGTGTCGTCGAAGACGCAAATATCCGCGTCCATTCCAACGGCCAGATCACCCTTCTGCTTCTCTAAACCCACCTGGGCGGCAGTATTCATGCAGCAGAGCCGGACGATATCCTGGAGGGCACGGTCCGTATTTTCATCCTCCGGTGCAAAGGACAGGCCATTCCTGCGGCTGAACTCGGTCCACAAGATTGGGAGTCCCATACCGACGGAAGAGACACCTCCCCAGGCGGTAAGGAAGCTGCCGTTGTGCGATTGTGCATATGTGTAGGGAGGGATGTGCGACGGAAGGAGCTTGAGATCCGGCGTGCAGGGTGAATGATCCGAGACGACGGTCTGGATCACGCCGTCATCTTGGTATCGCGCTAGTTCAGCCCATAGAGCATCCTGGTTATCTTGGGAGCGGATGGGCGGGCTACATTTGTAGCGGGTGTCGCCATCACAGATCTGTTCGGCTGCCAAAGAGAGATAATGGAAGCAAGTCTCTGCAGTGATGGGAACGCCCTGTGCGCGGGCTTCGCGCAACATCGGGATGGCCTCCATGGCGGAAAGGTGGACGATATGCAGAGCGAGTTTGGGCGCGAGATGGGAAAGGGACAAGACTTCTGCAATGGCGTCAGTCTCGTAGGTCGATGGGCGGGATTCTAGGTAGGTCGAATAGTTGTCCACAGGTCCGATGGGCAGAGGAGATTCCTCGTGAGGTTCCTTTTCTGCGTGAAACATGAGCGTCGTGGGTTCGTCGGCCAATTCAGCCATGGCCTTTTTGATATCTTCCGTATTGATAGCGGGGAATTCGTCAACCTAGAGGGAGATAAGCGCTGCAGAATCAAATGAGAACACGTAGGATAGTATTTACTCCGCTATCAATTAGGAATCCCTTAAAGCCACGGACACCTTCATGAACAAGGGCTTTAAGTTCATGAGAATTCCCAGGGATGACACCACCAAAAAAGCCGACGTCCACCCAGCATTGGCCCTCGGCTGCTGCAACTTTTTCCTTCAGGTTCGCAACCGTCGTGGTGGGTGGGATGGCATTCAAGGGCATATCCACGACGGTGGTGACTCCACCAAAAGCGGCGGCTTGGGTGCCGGTGTAAAATCCCTCCCATTCTGTACGGCCTGGTTGATTGAGGTGGACATGAGTATCGATCAACCCCGGAAGGAGGACATTAGGGGAATGATCGATATAAGGAGTCCCCTCAGGGAAGTCGTGAGCGGGGAGAACATAATCAAACACGGTGGTGATCTTTCCAGTCGCAAGAGATATTACAATGGTAGCAGGGGTCACCTGGCCTGAGATGACAGCACGAGAGGAAGCCAATACGGTGATTGAGGAGTTTGTCGCCTTGGTCAAGATCTGGTCAGATATGACGGATATCCAACAAAAGAGTGTCAGAATGTATATAGGAAATTGTCCACTGGAAAAAGCCATATCTTGAGATTTCGAAAGTTCAAAGATAGGCCTAAAACGTGCTTGCTGTGTTTATGATATCTTCTATCTAGACCGTCTTGAGGGTCTCATAAAATGAGCTATTTATGCTAACTGCCAAGCTCGACATCGGAAATTTAATTATAAAAAACGTAATTCTTGTCAAATCCTTTAGCAAAAGTATGTGATCGCTATGACCCCAGTTTCCATATTAAGGAGGGATCATCTAGATGCTCCATATTTTTCGAGGATGGCGGCCATCTCCAGGGCTGTCAAAATTTCTTCTCCCTCTGCTAAAGCTATCTATATACACCTCTCTCTCTTGGATATCTTCAATTCCTCCACACACACACACACCCCCTCCCTCCCTCCCTCTCTCTTTCGGCGAAATCCTATATACCTTGTTACCAAATGAGCCTGTTTCTTTATGTCATGCCCAGAATTTCACAACTGCCTCCATCGCTGATCGGCTTGGCTTGACATCACCTATTCAGGGGTGAACGAATGATGAATAGAGCAAACTGCACGACTATCCTCTAATACCAAGGCGCCCAGAAAGCTCCGTTTCTTGGCTAAAAATCTCGGCTAAGAGCTCACACCTTGACTAACTAGACCTAGGATTATTAGCAATAGTCACTCGCTCACCTCTCCGATCTGGGTTTCGCAAGGGTTTCGCAACCGACTCACGGGGCAAAAAAAGCAGTACGACATAAAGCCCCAGCCAAGCTCTCGGGGGCATTAGGAACTGGCAAGATATGCAGAGATCTGATGTCATCCATTTACATGTATCATGTTGACTGTGTTGACGTGTTTGAGAACTATGTTTCTTTAGAACAGCCATGTATAAGTGTTTGAACCCTGGGCCAGTGAATGGCTGTGGAAAATCTTGGACGGGATACTCTGGAAGCGGAAGATACATGTAATTACTGGGATCTAAATTAATACCTGATAATGGATGAATGTTCCTCGCTATAACACTGGTCTCAAAAGGCGGCTTTCTGGTGATCTATTTGAGCTCAATTGATCTAGTAAAGAACGCACGGACCTTTTGTATGCTGATTGCACCTCCTCCAGGTCAATGATAAACTAACGAACACAAACCTGGCAGAATTCGATGGGATCTTCCGACTTGGTCTACTCCTGCAGCTAACATTGCCCTGGGCCCAACTCATTTCTTCCAAGATCTCTTCTCTTTGTTTCCTTTTCAATGTTTACAAGACTTGCTCGGAAACAATTATTCAGGGGGACCCGCCTTTTCACTCGTCCTATCCGTATCAAAAGAGGCCCTTCACATTTCACCAAATCATTCCCTAAAGCAATAAGTTCCTCACGCCTCCATTATGAAATCGATGTACCCTCGAAACGGGATCCCACTAGGGAAACATCATTGAACGCCGCAGACAATCTCGAACGGGAGCTCCAAAAGATTGGTTTCACCAAGTGGGGCTTCGTGATCTACCGCTGCACATATCAAAGTCAAGAAGACTGGGACAAATTCATGGACATGTTCCTCTACACCGTCACAGATTATTTTGAATTCCACAAGGGTCTGGATATGCTAGAGAGTTTCTGCCCGAGAGTCTTTGAAGACCCTTCATTTGATGGCGCGACCACCGCGCATCTCCGCACCCATTTCAGGAAGTGGGTTGAGACTGCCAAGCGGCAGGAACAGGGCATTGATACTCTTTACACGTCGGGTCGTTACATATTTTTTGTTATGGTCGACCAAGAGGCGCTCGAGTCTGTCTTGAATTCGGACCCGGAGGCTATGATTACAACTGGATTCGTTCGTCTGGTGTATGGAGACTGGGAACCCGAGGCTCATGAAGATGGCGAAAATGAGGATCTCGAACCCATAGAGGGTTGCACGCAGGAAGATGTCGGTTGGATGAAAATACCGTACGATGAGGTGCAGTCGATCGGAGCCGGAGGGTTGGCAATGCGTGATATGCATGATTGGGATATGTATTATGCTCGCCCTCCAGAAGTGCAGGCCTTGGGTTGATTTGTCTGAGAATCGGGAAGTTAAAATCGGTAGCTACTGCATGATACCATGTCCTGGTTTCGGATTAAGATCATGAGCCTGAGCACTTTAGTTATGATGCAGGAAGCATTGAATCTTCAACATAGCGATTAAAAGTATATTATGCGCACGTGACGTTATGATGATGAAGATTTTGGTAGAAAGGGAGCTTAAACCGGCGTCCAAGGTAGCCATTTATGGCAGCCGATTTACTGTCAATTACCGTTGTGCCGGAAAAAGTAAACCATGAAAATAACAGAGAGTAAAAAAGAAAGACGTACGGAAGAAAGACAAGCAATTTACTAGATTAGGTCAGCAATAGGAGAGATGATACCAAATTTTACATAGTCGAATGCACAAAGTGGCAGAATCGGCTATGTAGAAAGTGAGCTGCTGCCGTACACGGGTAATAATACCGGTAAACAATACACATCAAAATCAAAATTCGATGCCAAACCACCCACGTCCTGGACAATCCTGGACACCAGGGCTATGGCAAGCGAATTCAAAGAGTTGCCCATCGAGCCACATGGAATTATCTGGCAAGATAACTTCATCGATGCAGAACATGAGGCAAAACTCATCTCAATCTTCCTCAACGAGCTAGAATGGCCCGATCGCAATGGCCGTCTATCACTCCACTACGGCTACACCTTCGACTACAAAACATTTGACATAGACCCTGAAATTCCATACAAGGAATTTCCACCCTGGCTGCAGCCTCTCATTCCAACAACGGAGAACCGCCCCCCAGACCAAGTCTGTCTGCAGTACTATCCTCCAGGAGCGGGCATACCTCCTCATGTAGACGCACACAAGCCATATGATCAGCTTTATGCGCTGTCTCTCGGCGCACCAGCCATGATGGTGTTTCGACGAGGTGATGTGCGTCTGGAGGTTGATTTGACACCGCGGAGCATGATGCAGATGAGTGGAGATTCAAGATTGCATTGGACGCATGGTATTAGGAAGCGCAAGAATGATACTCTTGCGGATGGTACGGTGAGACCCCGTGAGAAGCGATGGAGTCTCACGTATCGATGGCTCAGAGATGGGGATTGCGAATGTGGAAATTTGGATTTGTGTGATACCGCGCAATTGCGGAATGGAATTGAAAAGGAGAAGAGATCATTGAAAGCGCTAGCGGAGAAGGCTGCGGATGCACCCTCTACGACATAGGCCGCTGGGCCACTTTGGTACCTACCCATTCCGACGGACTTACCTTGAGGGTCCGCGATCGGTTTTGTCTGGCTCTACACGCTCATTGCCGTCGATCTCTTGTATATAATATTGGAGGGCTGTTAAACTTATATACCCAAGTCTTCACCAACCATCTCGGCATCTCCATCATACCACATCGCTCATGCATACGATCCTCAAATTCCTCGACCTTCCGAGGTTCAAAATCTTATCTGGTGTCATCGTAAATCGGATCCAATCGAGCCTCGGTTGTTTTGAACAATCTAGGAAGCCCGGTCTCTTCAAACGAGATCGAGTTCTGCGCCATATCGGCAGCGGCTTTACCAGAGAGGAATGCAACAGGCATGCCATGGCCGTTGAACCCAGCGGCGATGAATTGTCCCGGCTTCCCAGGAACGCCTCCAACATGAGGCAGTGAATCCGCGCTATAGGCCATGACTAAAGAAAGATCAGCTCAATGTTCAATGTATCAGCAGTCAAGGCTATACGTACCTCCACTCCAGACATGTCTTGCCTCGGCTCCGCTATCCTCCCAACCCAGGAATGTACGTTGCATGTACCCCTTAAGGAAATTCACACCAACATCGATTAATTTACCGTCATCAGGGTTGTTGTGCCACTGCTCTTCATCATCTTTGAAAGTATGTGATGCACCACCAACAATAAGCGACCCATCCTTGCGTGTGATCTGATATATGAATGCACCAGGACCAAGCCGAACAGCATAAGTCCCAGGAAGATGACGATACGGCGCACCGGGAGCAGCTGTTATATGGGTGCAAATGCCCTTGCATGGAACGATAGCCTTCGCGTACTGCGGCGCCAACGCGCTAGTGAACGCGTTGGTAGCGAATATGATCTTGCGGGCATGAATGACTCCACGGCTGGTTGTGACGGGCCATAACCCATCTGCAGAGGGCGATTCTCCGACTTCAGACACTAAAGTGTGTGTTTGAAGATTGAGCCCGTGAGTCAAGGCAATTCGAACAAGTTGTGTGATGAGTTTATAAGGCCAGAGATGTCCAGTGGAAAAGCTGAAGCCTCCCTTGGCACCTCGGACGTGAGCTTGCTAAATGCGATCATCATCAGTAGGACTACACCAGAGATATATGAATGTCAACGTACTTCACGAGTATCGGACTCGGTCATGTACTCGACATCATCCATGAAGTCCAGGCCCTCGTTGACTAGGAAGTCATAGAAGACCTTGGCTTTCTTCAGCTGCTCTTCGTCATAATACATATCATAGGAGCGCGTGAAAGTGAGTTCGCAATCGATGTTCTCTTTGCGAACCAGCTCTTCTATCAACTTGAGGTGGGATATTTCAAATCTCACCACCTCCGCCGCAGCTTCAAGGCCATAACGCTCATTGAACAATGCAGTTGCAGAGTAAATATCGGGTCTGAGATGTCCCCCTGCATGCACGAATAATTTACGGGTGAGTTCACTTGGGTTGTTTCTTATCAGATTGTCGGGTGTCGTGGCGGGGTCACTTACCGTTGCGCCCGGTGGCGCCAGAGCAAAGACCTCGGGCTTCCACGAGAGTTACTCGAGGAGGAGGATCTTGCTTGTTTTCGACAAGGAGGCGATAGGCAGCCGATGCGCCTACGTAACCACCTCCGATGATCAGAATATCGGTTTCAGTGGGGAATGGGGTTGTCTGGTGGTCATCAAGAGGGTCAAGCTCGGTGCGCCAGAATGGCACAGTAGATCCCTGTTCTGGCTGAGGGAATGGCCTTTGAACCGGAGGGGATGACATGACAATATAGTGGCTTGATTGTGACTTGTTGTGGTGTTGATGGTCGTCGTGAGATTCAAAGAGGGGAAGGCATCTTATACCCACTTATCCGTTGAGCTCGGAGTCCGGCAATGCGCGGTCACGACATTTGTTATCTAAGAATTCGCTATGTACAAGTATCTGATTGGCACGATGAATGAACGATCTTGGAATCTATGCCCCCCTCAGTTTGACTAAACTGCTTCAAAACCCTGCCATTACGCCTGTTGGCCCTGAGACCCCAGCTGCCTTTGAACTTCGAATGCGTCAAGAACATATGAGCACATCGACTGTGCCTTTGAAGACTGTCTGGCCAGATACTGTGATTCATTCAGCCGTGCCTTGACAATTTCCTTCCGTGTTTTGGAATGAATCGCCGAATGCAAGCTTTTTGCCAGTCCCTGGCCAGGGTAAGCTACCAAGCCCAGAGCGCCTGCGTGTAATCCAGTCAGCCTATGTCAAGGATGCGAAAAGCAAGAGTGATAGTGACAAACCTGACGCAGCTTTCGTGCCCATGCCGATTGGACCCTTGACAAAGCCCTTGATGGCACCTCTAATGCCATCTTTCTGACTGCCCTGGTAAGGCTGCCTGAAAACATCAGTGAGGCCGTTTCCGAATGCATTAGTGAAATTATCGCTCGCAGCAGCAACCCCAGACTTGAAGTCTTTGATGTCATCATATTGCTTGACATCCTCGCCGTAGAGTCGTGGAACCGCCCTTAACCCTTCGTTGACAGCACCGGGGATGTCGACCAACACGCCTTTGTAGTAGTATGCGATGATCCTACCCACGCTTTTGGCAGAGCCTCCGACAGCGTTACCGGCGACTCTCCAGTCCGCATCTTGCATGTTGGAACCAGATCGTTGAGATAACCCTTCAGAAGGACGCCGTTCGCCAGAGGATTCGCCGTTCGCGGTCTCGATGACCACCAGTTCGGGCTCGCTTTGTTGACGGGCGCGACTGAACTCCTTGTATGGGCGGATCACAATATCACTTGAGGCCGTGAGGATGTCTTTGTACATGCCTAGCAATGAGGATGTTCCACCAGTTATGGGGTCCCATCGTCGTGTCTGTATGAAGATAGGCTTGCTTTCGTATCTGTCAAGGGAGAAATGTTAGCTCGGCTGGCGTTAGTTGACGTTTGGGACTGCATTGATAACACACGATTTGAGCTCATTTGCGTCAATGAGCGAGTTCTCAATCAATATCCCAGCAGCTATCTTTGACATATTCATGGTGCTCTTCGAGTCTTGCTTCAGTCTCCAAACAGCAGGTTCAGACTCCATAAATTGGCATTTCATGTCTGCCATCGGTAGGTTTCGATGGAACGATGCGACAGCCGCAGATACGCCAGCTTCTTCGCTCATTTGACGAGCAAGTTCTCCGGCTGCTGATAATGTGTCAGGATGTAGGCAAAAGCGAATGGCTTCTGCTAGATTTTCAGCGTTCAAAGATCGATGGGGAATTGGCATTGGTCCAATGCCACGAGAGGCAACCATGTTGCCCCAGAATAGCTGGCTGCATGATATCAGCGGGAAGTGACGAAAACAGGACATGGAACAGCTTACTCTCCAAAGAACGGAACGACGAGGGAGGGTCGACCAAATCGAAGTCCACATGCTGTAGTTCCGGCTCCTCCGTGATGCACGACTGCCGAGACTTTCTGGAATAACCATTCGTGGGGGCAATCTCCTAGGTAAAAGATCTGGTCGGTTGATTCTGCTTCGCCGAGATTGCTCCATCCACGCGAGATGATCGCTCGGCCTCCCCAGGCCTTCACGGCATTGACCAGAGTCGCAGTCATTGCTGGAGGGTCTTCAATGACGATACTTCCAAAGCCAATATACACCGGCGGCGCCCCATCTTTCAGGAATGCATCGAGGTCCGCAGGAGGTGTAAAGTCGGGTGGAGATCGGAAGAAGAAACCGCAAACATCGAGATGACCTGGCCAGTCCGCTGGCTTGGGCATCAAGGTAGGTGACCAACAATATGTGAATGGTACCTTCAATGTTTCTGCTAGCCGAGGGCCTTCCGTGGCCGATATTTGTTCTAGGTCAATAGACCTTCTCCAATCATTGATAACGTCACCTAGTCTGAAGGAGAGTCAGCATGATCCATGAGGAGCTCGTGGAGGTCATTACCCTTGCCAAGTCAGCCATTCGACGATTCCGTAGGATAGATAATTGGCCATTTTAGGCTCTGTGGTGGAGTATTTGAGATTTGCCAGTGGGTGTGGGAAGGATCTAGTGCTGGTCCATGGCATAGTGAACATCAAGTGTAGTGGAATTCCAAGCGCCTGAGCACAGTGAATATGCGCAAAACTTGGCGGGTTCGCAATAATAGCATCGGCAACAAAGGGTGTTTTTGTCACGGAGTCATCCTCAATACAAGACTTCCAACAGCCTTGCAGAATTTCCGCAACCATAACACGTTTGCGTTTAATGTCGCCATCTTGGATGGACTTCATCTGTGGTATCAATCCTGGATTCTTCACCATGTGAGCCATCAGCTCTGAGGGGTCACCGCCAATGGAGTAGAACTCCAAGCCTGAATCCCGGACAAAGGATTCGAAAGTGCCGTGTGTAGCGAGTCGGACGCGGTGACCATGACGCTGGAGTTCATTGCCCAATGCAACAAAAGGCTGGACGTCACCCCTACTGCCAACCACTTGAATCACGATGTTGAGCTCGAGGTCACAGCGTGTCTCGGCAGGAGGTCCTTCTGGTGACTCGAACTTCTCTTCCGAGTGCAAAAATGGAATCAACTTGGACACTTCTCTGCCGACTTTTGAATCCAGGTCGATTTCGATTCGGCCATCATCTTTTCAAAGTTAGTACATTGCGCAAAAGCATACATTCTCAGTAAAACATCAGGTGAGATAGACCTTTCACTTCGGTTCCATCGTTGGTCGGATATTCGCCCGGCATCGTAGAACTGCGGCGTTGTGGTGGTTCCATTGTAGCTGCACTGAAGCTCTATGACATCACAGGGCGGGTTGGGTTGCAGACGAATGAAGATGTCGATATGCCAAGTGCCGTGGTAGTCATGTGTATTGAGTTCAAGGCACGGGAGATATGTTGAAGCTCAATCAATGTGATATTTGAAGCTCCCAAACAAACGGAGACCATGGTAGCTTCGTCATTTCTCCGGGGCATTATGGGTCCGATAGCTGTAGCACGTGATACACAGCCAATCACAAACGGTCGAGGTGGAGGGGCCATGACGATGGCAGATGACGGAGTGTACACGGGGGTTTGCACTGTTTGCACTGTATCTATACAGCTCAAGGCATCATGGGCGATTTTATCTTTTTGAACTATTGGTCGTAAATTCATAGAAGTTTCTATCCATTGTTATGTTTAAAAGGAACAAGCGACAAATTGTGTCCTTATCCCAAACCCCCATCAGCAAATGTATCTCAGGAAGTCAATGTCCCGCTCGAGAAATGGCCATATCTGGTCCTCCAAGACCAAGTTGACATAGACGCCACGCGGAGGATCTGGTTCATCCGAAATATTCGTCTTCCTTTCCCGGGGCGCTGACTTCTCTACAGTGGTAATGACCATTGCTAGGCCATTCGTCAAATAAGACCCACTGAGAGGCGGAGAGACTAAAGAAGGAAGAACAGGTCTACCACTCTCGCGAACCTCAAAGTCAACCCCGACATATGTGTGGTCCCGGGTCCATTGAACCACAGCAAGATTTCCCTCGTGGAATTTCTCCGTGGGCTCCACCAGACTGTGGTCAGGCTGCGCAGCAATCCATTGAAACTCCCGCTTGACCTGCACCGGGTCCACCGAGCGAATGGCGCGATGAATGGTGTCTGCAATGGATCGGAAGGGACCATTCATTAAATTCTCATGTGAGGAGTAAGCTGAAAGGGTGTGAACAGCATTTGCCAAGTATCGTGGAGGTAAATTTAGCCGATCTCGGTCCCGCATATCCATTGTGGTGAAGAATCGGCGAAGTTCCTGACATCGCTCATCTTGGGGTGAGATACCAAGCTTCTCGATCAACTGTATTTTGGCTTTGTATACCCGTTGGAATAAGTATGCTGAAAGGGCCTCGAACGTGGAGACCCATGTGCCACTTTGGGGATCAGGGCTGGTTGCGGCTTGTTTGAACCCTGCGAGATCCTGACTGGAAAAGCGAAGTACACGGGCTGATGCCGGCACGGTGTTTTGTTTTTCTGCGTTCTTATCGACGCCATTGCCGCTTTCTGTTCCAAGACGGAAAGACGATTGGACGAAGTTCCGAGCTTCACGTGCCGAGCTGGGTGACAGCTCGCCATGGATTCTAAAGTGAGAGCGGATCTCAGGTGGTGAGACGAGAGATGGTGGACAAGAGTCGCGTAATTGCCTGTAGATCTCAGCTAGATCTCGCACGACTTGAAAGAAGCCCTGGGCATCGCAAACCTGGTGATGGATTCGGATTCCAAGGCTCACTCCCCCGCAGGCAAATCGCGTGTGTTGAATCGCAAGAATAGGGTTGTGTGAATATGACCCCACTGTGGGGTGGAATATTGGGAGCAGTCCAGCACCAAAACCCGGGAGCTTCGGAGTAATTATGCGCCCTGACAGACTGGATGAGGCAATTCTTCGGAGGGTCGTGCTGCAGTGCGCCTCCCAAAAGTCCACCCCAGAGCCCAGGGACCCAATTTGTGGAGCATGGCTGGTTGGGTGTAGCTGGAGTCGGCCTGTCAAATGTGGATAATAGTCGAGAAGATGAGAGACGGCTCGCCTCAAGCGACGCTTATCAAGAAAGTGATTGGTTGGTGACGACGTGGGCTTGCGGTAAATGAAGACGGCTTCAATGGGTACTGTCGGAGATACCAAATAGTCCATTGGACCCAAGTTGAAGGGGCACTCGAGGGCAGCCACCGTCGCCGCAGTGGCGCAGTGGAGAGTGTGCCGTGTCGTGATGCGGACTTGGTCCGATGCCATGACTCTGATGCTTGCAGAAGAATTACGACTGGCAATGCTCCGGAGTTGATGCGCATTGAAAAGAAGAATTTTTCCTTTCTGCCTTGCTTTGTGAAAATATCAAAATACTGAGTCTCAATCGAGTTGAATGGGCCGCAACCCGCTACGCGGTCATGCGAGCACCTCAAATTCCATCTCAACACGAAACCCTCCCTAGTGACATCTTTGACACTTTTTACAAATCACAAAGAGAATCCAGAACCCAACATGTTTGAAAAGACATTGAAACTAAGTCAAAGAGAATGCGGATAATTATGGAGTGACATTCGCGGCTTTGTATGTTGCAACAAAGAAGCCGCCGTGAAGCTTAAACAAAGAACCCCAAATCCTCATCTCTCCTACTATGTCGGATTCTTGCTTGACAAATATCGAACCCCCAGTAGATACTGGAATTAGTCAAATCCTTCACAGGTTTCCTGGAGGGGTCCTTCATAAACGGATTGACCCGCTACAATTCCCCAAGGAGGATTGCAGTTGTCCAGATCTCGGTTCCACCAGTATCGTTTATCTGTAAAAGAATAAGTTTCTATTTTAAAATTGACATTTGTCAAGGTAGAAAGGGTTAATATTCACGGTCGGCGCATTCACACCACACCCCACGTATCAGGCTAAAGACAACACACTTGTTAGAAGGCCTCGGTGCATATGGGGGCTTGAGAAAAATTCACCAGTGACAACCACTATCACCATTAACGCTAGTGATGTTCAAAGGCGACCCAGGGGCAGCAGATACAATGGCTAAGCCAAAGAGGCCGAGAGTTACAAGAGCGAATCTCATTTGCCTTTGATAAAAAAATATTTTTGGATGTTCCAAGGTCGAGCAAAGATTATTAGTAGAATTCAGATCTAGAGTAGATAGAGGCAGCGGCGCTTTAAGTATGTCCATCGACCAAAGTTGCACAAGTTGAGAGAAGAGAAATTTTGAACTCTGTAACCCATGGACATTCCAACCTTGGAACCCTGGAAACTTGCTCGGAGTTAGCCTTGGAAGAGTTGATAGGGTTGCGTGACTCTCACAGAGCACGCCCACATCGCTCGGCAGGACCTCGGGGGACCTTTCGTGTAATTATGAGTGTTGTTCGAGGGATGCTCCTGTGTCATGTATCACCATCGACGGGTAGTGACAGGACAGCCATTGGATTATATAGAATTGCTGAGTGAAGTGGTATATATTGATGCACTCCCGATGTCCCGAGGTCTAGATGAAGCGACCGACTCAGCTGAATTGCGGATCAAGGAAAGTGTGGTCAGCTTCTTTTTGCCTTAAGTATGCAGTCTGCCCCTACGTTCAAGAATGAAGCACTCCTCCCGCTCAGGTCGAGCTCGAATTCCAAAGGTTCTTCCAGGGCTGGCCCTTCCTACTTTGGGCTGCTGTTTGGCATCTTTTTCTCTCACGCTTAGCTGAATTGACTTGCGTACATATAACACATGGTACACCCTCTCTTGAGTAGTTCATCACTAAAGAAGCATTTCATGTTCCGCCTAAGAATTTGGCAGCGGAGCGAAACCTCGGATCACGATGAGGCTTGAACTCTGATCAATCCTAGAATAATCACCTGCTGTAATGGGGAAACTGCGCCAACCTGCGACGATTGAGCAGTGAAACACGCAGCGAATGGTAGCGAAATAGCCCAATCATGTAGACAAAAAGAAGCATTGGCTCTAAAAGTTCAGGCGAGCCAAGATTCGCAAAACGACCCTTGGTGGGAGCGAACACGCCGAAGACCTACAAATGGGAAAAGAATTGAACCATATATCACTTGCCTTACCTGAGCCTGATATATACAATCAATTAATATCTAGGTATTTGTCACATTTCATCTAGGAGAGTCAGTTCGTCTGTGAATATTATGTCGAACACAATTCCAGCATGAGCACCCAGCTCTGCGAGCCGTTGCCTCATTGAAGGTTCCCAGTCATACTCGTCAGTCTCGTATCTAACTAGTCCCAAAGTAATTCTGCGAAGCTTCGGCGTGAACGTTTCTCGGTTTTCGAGCCATGATTTTAACACCTCTAGAATGTGGTGATCCTCCCACTCGAATTGAGGCCAATCTGGTTC
Source organism: Penicillium brevicompactum (assembly GCF_028827555.1). Taxonomy (NCBI): domain Eukaryota; kingdom Fungi; phylum Ascomycota; class Eurotiomycetes; order Eurotiales; family Aspergillaceae; genus Penicillium; species Penicillium brevicompactum. Next base: position 2,175,782 of record NW_026623212.1, on the reverse strand, counting down.
CACGTCCTCATCATTTTGTAGACACAAATCCCAGGTAATGGTGAGATGCTCAAGGTATTTTGGAAGTACATCCTGCAGGCGTTTCGTCGTGTCTAGTGCAAATCCCACCAGGAATGCCCATGGGACTTGAAGTGTCTCCAGATTGTCCATCACGACCATTGCACTCAATGAGCCCTGTGTCTTGATAGCAGGGAGATTGATATCGCCGTCTCCTCCCAAATAAACTTCGCCTAATATCTTCAGGTCACTCAAAGTGTCCTTGAGACAAGATACCGCATCACCAATCCGATCAAGGTCAACGATTGGTGAATTGACTGCATCGAGAAGACCGCTGTCGTACCAGAACTTCCACTGCAATGATTTCAAATGCGGCGTGATTGAAAATAGCTCCCTGAGATAGCTTTCCCGAACGGTGTTCAAAACAAGCGATGTAAGGCTCGATGAGATCGGCAATTTTGGCTTTGGCCACGTTACCGCGAGAGGACTGTCGACGGCTAGCGAGAGACTTTTGACATTTGATAGATAGAAGAAGGGCAGAAGGTCAGCGGTGTTTTTGACCTCGTGGTCGCGCGCGTAGTCACGTCCTATTTTGAGGAGGTATGTCACATGTTGGAGATGTTGAAAGTCCGGTAGCCCATAGTCTACGGGCTTGAAGATGGCGGAACGAAGAACCATCCCGATGATTTCACTTCGCTGTGTGAAAGCAGGCCCTAGGCGCAGACACTGGAGATTCGGCATTTGTGCTAGGAGGAGTGCTACAACCGCATCAAGTCTGCCTAGCTGTAATTCTTGAATCCAAAGGTCGCTATACGGGACTCCAGTTTTCTGAATGAAGGATACAGACTCGCTCAGCTCAATAGGAGAGATGGGCACGAGACGGATGGTTCTCACGAGGGCGGGATGTTTGGTTGATTGGCCGGTGAGCTGAAGCTTTCTAACGTGAGTAGCCAAATGAGGCCTGGCCACCAGAGTTCGCAAAAGTTTAGTGACTGGGGGAGGATCATAATGATTCTCTTGCTCCCAGATTATTTGAATATTCCCGTAGAGAAGTTTTGTGGCTACCACGCGAACGTTGGTATGAACGAGACATAGTGCATAAAATTCAGTCGGTGACAAGAACTCGAATATCGAGTATAAGATGTCTCTCGGACAGCTGGTCAAACCCTGTGGGTCTCGATGAATCTACCCAAATTAGTCAGAATCCTGACAAGGTTAAAACTGATGACTTACAGATGACATTTCTGATGCTCTTGTTTGGATTTGACCCGGAGACTTGTTTTGGTTGGGCTGTGGGAAAAGAATGAAGAACGAGAAGGCTAGCCGCTAGAGCTCTTCTTGAGACTGGGGTGGGCTGTGGGCACCCATACAAGCCCATCCAGAGGGTCACCTGACTAGGCCTCTTCATAGCCCACAGAGCCCGCAACCCAACTCAACTTCCACACAATCACGAAACAACACAATTGACGCAACATGGACGAACTCCGACATAGTCTTGCAACCTACCCAGACTGGGGATTTGTTATCTATCGCACTACCTACTCCGTTGAGTCAGATACTCTATTCCCAGACGCTATTCGGTTTATTGAGGGCTGTATCAAGGAAGAATTTTTCGAAGAAACCAAACAATTTCCACCCAATGAGCCTACTGAAATCTGGGCTAAACACCGATCGACCATTGTGCAAGATCCCGCGCAATTTGACGGGGCCTCTCTCGAGACAATTCGCGCTCATTTCGAGGCCTGGGTGGAAGCTCAAGGCCTGCGTGACTATTGGACCAAATGGCGAATGTGTATGATTATCGATGAAGAATCTCTGCAAACTTTGAAAGGCGCACCAATCGAGGCCCTTGAAGATGGAACCCTAGACGGCGCCGATAAAGAGCTTCGATATGTAAAGGTTCTCGAGGCATTCCCAATTGTGGATAAGTATGATACATTTCCGGGGTGGATGAAATGTTGGCCATATGTCCTTTTCGATCTCTGGTCGATGATGGGAGATAGTGATGAGATGAGGATGTCATTTTGCCGCATTGATGATTTTCCCTTTGAGGGAGTGTACTGTGGATGATTTGAAATTTCGGTTGATGATAATATCATTTAAATCAGAGACCTGTGCCCACTTGGCTGTGCAAAAGCATTTTCTTGCCGCGCAATCATTTCTATTCGTCGCACTCCACTTGGGTAGAAGACACTTCAAATATTCACATATTCCAGAGTGCTTTGCTTAGCTTCGACATGTCGGGCAAATCCGACTTCGAAACGGTCGTAGATCAGCCTGTTATCATGTTATGGGCCTTCTTCTGTTCCTCCTTTTACATTCTAAGCACACATGTACGCGCTCCGGCTTCAGGGCCCCACAATCAGCCCCGAGCTTCACCGACCCGCGTACCCCCACCCCGCGGCAAAGCCGGTAGGTAGGCCTCACGACAGATCGCTATGCGCGAGGGGCACTAATATCGTCACTCGGTGGTGTCAAAATGATATCAAATTCCACCAAACTCAACACGACATTTATGACAAATCCAGATGCAAGAAGCCAATATCAGTGCACCATACACGCAATTACCCGAAGGAAGTCAAATGTTTCAACATCATCATTTCATGGGTTTTTCTGATAGAGAGAGGTTCGACGATGTGAGATCTATTGGGGTGGGGATGTAGGGAGGTCAGATGAACCCCTTTCGCTAGATAGCTCTCTCGCTCTCCCCCTTCTTTTCCCCGATCGGTCCTTGTGCTTCGACCGACAGAATCCACTGTTTTGAAGCGATTTGTGCTTCTCCTCCGTAGAGCAGCCCGTTATCACAAGCTCAGTCGTGGGATTAAAAAGGTCCTGAAACCCTCCACGCCTCTTTCCACCGTCGCTTTCTCAGCTCTTTCACTCACTCCCACATTGGGGAAAATATCAGCAAGATCGTAAACCAGCAAACCACAAACTTCAGGGTACGACGAAACCTACAGCGATGCATTGTCACGAATAGAAGACCAACAGCCAGAACTGCGGGATCTCGCACGCAAAGAGTTTTTTTGGATTACCTATGCCGAAAGGCCTCTTAAAGACCGTGGAACTGCGGCACGCCATCGCAGCAGTCAACGATACCCAAGAAACCCCTGGAAGGTTTACAGGGCTCTATCTACAGATCGGAGTATTTGATTGGGCTGTATGTTTCTATACAATGGAGAATTCTAGCAAGTAGAAACTTCGGCAGATGACATTTTAGCTATGGGATGGCCGGGACGGACCCACCAATTAAACATCGTCACGCACTGCGGCTCCGATGCAGACCCACTTTGGCGCGGCTCCGATGGCCAGGAACCGCAGCGCTGCTATTTAACCGCTGGATTTGAATGGAGATCTGGTGTATTGTCTAATACATTACTTCAATTTATCAAAAGCACAGCCCACCTACCAATTCAACGATGTCGAATCCGTCAATCGTGATTGTGCCAGGCGCATGGCACAGACCTGCCCATTTTCAAGGCCTTATCGATGATCTCGCAAAGGTTAATTATGAAGCAGTTGGTGTGACGATGCCTTCAGTGGACTCCAGCCCTCCCCTGCCAAGCTGGGATCAGGACGCGCAAGCTGTGCGACAGGTGATCATGGAAAGGCTGGATTCTGGCAAGGATGTTGTCGTCCTAGCCCACTCATTTGGTGGCATTGCCATGTCCGAAGCTGCCAAAGGTCTGGGAAAGAAGGAACGAGCCGCACAAGGCTTGCAGGGAGGAATCATCAGGCTGATCTACATGTGCTCAATGGCATTGCCCAAAGGCCAGAGCCACATTGGACAATTGACTCCTCAGACCCCAGAGGAGGAAGAACTTGAGAAACAACGCCAGGAGCTGGAAGCCAAATTTGGAGGGATGGAAATCACCGCGGTATGCAAGGCGCGCTTTTAGCATGTATATCTAGCTGACAATTACCAGGAAGGGGCTCTGAAGCTACCCAAAGACAATGTCCACATGATCCTGTACAACAGGTGCGACCCGAAAGATATCGAGAGAGCCGTGGAGCTTCTAGGGACTTTCCCAGCTGGTCCGCTCTCTGTCCCTGTGACGTATACCGCGTACCGTGAGATTCCGAGCACCTACATTGTGTGCAAGAACGACTTCGCACTACGCCTCCCGTATCAGCGACGAATGATTGCACAGGGCGAAGGTTGTTTCGACGTGGAAGAGTGTGATGAAGGCCACTCTCCTTGGATGAGCAAGCCGCAATTCATTGTTGACTGTGTTAGAAGGGCATCTGGAGAGAAGGTCTAGATAGAGAAATTGGCTAGGACAAATTAAAAAGACCTTAGGAAGACATTTTCTATGAGAAAGTCCGATCATCTGTAAATTCACGAATAGAGTAAGGTAGATGCAACAGGAACGTACGGAGTAACCGCTTTTTTTCAGGTGCATGTTCGGCCTGATATTGCAGGTTTCAATTTCGGGTCGGATCGGATAAACCAATCCACCACCATAAGGGACCTTTCTTCCCAACCTCAACCTACTTGACCATCATGTAAGTGCGGAATGCCGGGGGATTTCAGATCTCTTAAGGCGTTACATCAAACAAACAAACCCCCACGACGCCAAAATGCGAGTTGCGACCCATGCAGGCGGTCAAAGCGACGTTGCGTCGTGTCACCGAGTACAGATGGCGTTTCTGCATGCGAGAATTGCACACGCCTAGGACACCAATGTACATTTGAATTTGCCGACTCCAAGTCTAACTTGACTCCAAACTCAAATAAAAGAAGAAAACATCAACACAATGCTACAGGCAGAACAATTCCAGAAGATGGTTGTACCCTGGTGACTTCGCCCCCAGCAGGTATCACCATTCCAGCCGATCAATTTGACCCCACTTTGGTGATTGACCAGGACATACTTTCAACCTGGCTGACTCTTGATTTTGACAATCATCTCGAGGGCGATAATACATGTTCCACCAATGGCCTCCACTCATTCACTTCGGCAACGGATATGTCTCCCCGACACACACCGACGTCTGGCAGCATCGACAATGAGCTCAGTCTTCATTCAACCAGCTTTCCGAAGATTGAGAATTGTCGGTCATTTCAGTCCATTCCTAAGTTCGGGGTTTCCTTCAACAGCCCGATCTACTTGTTGAATAGCGGCATAGATGCTAAGATCCTTGGCGACCGCTTGACGCGAATCTACGAGGCAATTGCAACATCCTCTGCGTCGAGGTTTCTTGAGTATGATTGCAACCTCTATCCTTCGAAAAATCGCTACCGGATAGGAGAGAGCACATCGAGTAGCTTGAATGGATCTGCCCTTGCTCTTCCGAGTACAGAGTCAAACGCAAGCCCATTGGGTCATGTCGATTCAACACCGTTACAGGATGAAACGGCGCAACAAATATCTTTACTTGGGAGTGTTCGCTTCCTTGATCATTTCGGTGACTTTTATGGCAACCGACTCAGCACAGCTGCTCGAAAGAGGTCCGACGAAACTTTGAAGGCGGTGCTTCGAGCATTCTCGATGCAGTGGCTCCCTAGTTCGAATCCTTTGTTTGAGGAGGGCAACAACGACGAACGGCGGGCAGAAGAGAATGCGTTGGATTCATTCGTCGATGCATGGGTTCGCGCAAGATCCCTCCTCCTGGATGCACATGCACACAAAACTCGCTCATTTCGAATGATCCTTGCAACCCTCACTTTCGTCGGGATTGTGACGCCAACGAAGATTATTGATACTGAAGGCCTCGTGTCGAACAATTTTCTCCACGATGGTTTGAATCAATTGTGTTGTTTGGATCAACTCGTTACAAATTATTGCATTGAGCTTGGTCCATCTTCAACTTATGGTTCTCTCGCCGAGGCAAGCTTGAGCATTATTCGGTGGGCTGGGTATATTCGTGATACAGGTGCGGCATTGTCGCTGGACCACAAATCAATACTTCCCGATCAATGGGGTCCTACAAGGAGTAAGTGAAACCATCGAAGTTTCTTCTGACCTTGTATATATCTCATTGAAATGCTAAAAGCGAATAGCTCCTCCTAATAAGGAGTCTATAGCAGACTGGGCTACTTGCCGCAACATTCTCGAGCTGGACGCGAACATTCAATCCATCTTCCGGAAAGTGAGCGCCGAGACATTTTATATCTGGAGGAAGATAATCAATATCAAAGAAAGCATTACCCTGTCGCTTGGTATTGTCTCCGACCCATCCCAGTCCACCATCGATGCTATCAACATGGGGATAAGTACAATTGACGAATTCAACGAAACGTACCAATCCTTCATCTCTCATTGTGTGAGAAACTTTGAACACCTCTCTACTTGCCCCAGAATCTCCATCGGTTAGTTCTATGTTCATCTATATGATACATTGCCAATCAACCTTTTCAGCATACTAATGAGCGGTGGGTTAGTATCTCATACGATGTTTTGGAGCCTCGGGATCTTCCTCCTGGTCGATGTTTTCCAAAGTGCCACTGCTACCAACCTCAATGAAATGACCACACAGCGTATTAGCCCCGTCATTCGCAAGTACCAAGACCATGCAGCGTCTGTCGTGGCCAAGGTAGTTGAATCTGTGCAGAAATTGCCCGCTGAAGAGATGTTCAATCTGCGAAACGGCCTGGGTGCCGAGGTCCCAATCACGGTTTACCACGTCACACCAAGTTTAGCTGTGACCGCGCTTGAAAAAGCCATTGAAAGCGTCATAGATTCCCAATCCACCCTGACAGCACACAGTGGCTTAGCAGAATCTCATCGGGAAGTTCTTGTGCCTGATGGTATCTGGGATCGTCAAATCGATATCTTGATGAAAGGTCTCATGTCTTTGGACGTCACTATTGGTGGCTCGCAGACGTGTGGGGTGACGCTGCGACGATTGATGCGGAGGCATGGAGATACATTGTCCGAGTGCTGGACCTCCGAGTTTGAGACATAGGTACTCTTGGTAAATACCGAGACTATTCTTTCCTCTGTCCCTGGCTTTGCTCGACGATGCTTGAGTGCCTCTTCGTAGAGTGGTTGGGCACGACTCCTGAGCACGACACCTAAAGATTTTCACCTATTCAAGCGACTCTAAATCCGCAGAACAGTCAATTTGCTAGAACTCTCCTAGGCCGTCAACTTCGCTTCACTTGCCACTCTCGTTGAATCAAAGGTGTCGGGTGACAAATGCTACGTAGGCCTCGCATCCTGGAGAGATATGAACTTCGGAAGAAGTAGTGTGTTACTCACATGTAGCACCCTAGAACAGCTATGTATGAAATAATCATCCCTGTGGCATGAAGTTGGCCAAAAGACATCCTTTCACAAACAGGAGATAATGGAAACACTCTACTAGATGATCGGCCGCGTGGCAAGAATGGCCTGTAGTGACGCATATGGTAGTTTTTCCCTTTCGCAATGTGTTGCCAGTCTTCACAGTTTTTCTTGGATACATTTGCACGAGTGTGCTTCTTATGGATTTACTGGTCGATGACCAGACACTCTCGCACTTTTCACAAGATGAATGAGCTGCGACACATAATGCTCCGATTCATTCCAGTTGCACGACCATTTGAGATAGACACAGTCTACAAAGAGTTCAGCCACAGCACCAACCTCCCATGCGGACCACTCATCCCAAATTCCGCTGTGTATGCCACAAGCCAGCATTTTGAGGCCCATCATGATGCTTGGGAATACCCCTGCGTATACCACGAGGCAGCATCCCGAGGCCCATCGATATGCAGTCTCTCTCCTGTCATGCTCACCCGGTCATAATACTGCGCTGGGCTATATTGTCCGGAGGTATATGCCCGAGTCGCCATTCCCAGCTGTACATTGACATGATAACCCTTTCCGTTTGCAGATGGGTTGGCAAAGTCGAAGTCATCCCGTATGGTAAACGACTGACCCGTCTGGATAACCTGACCTCTGATACCTTTGATGGCAGGTGCGAACTGAAGAGTTCCCTAGTCACGAGTCATCAGAATGCGAGTAAGAATTTCTCTGGCGAAAATGTGGATGCGTACATCAGGTGCTCGGTGATTAGTCACGAAGGAGCTGTACGCCTCCTGGCCACTTGGTCTGGCGGCAGGAAGGAATTCGTTGACTCGAAGAGTGTATTGCCCATTGTTGGTCACATATTGAAGGGCGCTCTCCCGAGGCTGGGTGCTGGGGAAAATTTGCTCGCGACTCATGATGGAATTTCGGTGTTGATAAAATATCAATGGAGTTGGTATAACATGAAGCTCGGTAGTAAGTTTCCCGCGAGAGCAACGCTCTTACTTATACTCCGTAGGTATTCTCCTTTGGGTTCTTCCATAAGAGCACCTCAGCTCCGACCCCGCATCAGCACAAGTGACAAGGCTGACTTGATGGTGGGAACAAGGGTCCAGAGCAACCACTCCGTGCTAGTCCCATGATAGCGGAACCAGATCTTTTGTATATAACAGTCAGCATCAATTTTGCCTGAACTGGCTCAACCGACCGAGCCGCCAGCTAAATCAGGTGGCATACGGCTCCTCATTGGGTAAAGCCCAGCGAAACGTGGCTATGTATCGTCTTGGCACTGCGTTATGAGCTATGTATGAAAACGTCGAAAAACAAATCATACTATCGCACACCCACAACTCGTCAGAGGCTATGTGTCGGGAATTGAGGAACAATTATAACTCGTGTGTCTTGCCAAGGTGTTGGCCCCCTCCAGTTCCCTGTCGTCGTAACAGAGCGGGGCAATTCACCTGTCTAGACTGCGGCTCATCCGCTCCAATGGATGTAGGCCACGTCCACATCAACATTGGGGATAATCGCAAGATATCAGCACTAAAACATGTCATATCACAAGCCCGGGTGCGGCGCTTATAAGATCTATGGGATTATACCTTATATAACTTCAAATGAGATATAAGAAAGGAAGGTATGTTGAAAACCTTGGAACCTGATACTTCATGGGCCATGATTTGTTCCAAGCCACTCCGTAGCGCGGGGAACTTCTTAATTTATATGCTCAGGAAGCAATTTGGCCCTCGAAGCTCATCAGTTTATGAAGCCGCTAAAATGGCGCTAAAACATGCAGTTTGATCAAACTGCTTCATGGCCACGTCGTCGAGAGCAGGTTACGCCAAGAGCTCTAGGCCAAACAGATACGACAGTGATAAAGCATGTGTGATGTTGCTTTGGGGAGATTGTCTGAGAACGAGATTGATCATACCTCGCCGGATGATTCCTTTCTCTCTAGCATGAATGGCATATGTTTCCTGTCAATGAAAAACACAGGATTTATCATTTTCTTACTAACTCTCCATTCTCGACTGGATGTAGACGAGTATGAGGGCGTTAGTGCCAGTTACTTATCATTTTATCGTTACGCCCAGCTTTGATACAAGCTTGAGATCCGAAGCACAAGATTGAAGTTTTTACGAGATTATTCATGATCTGAGCGTGATTTTCGATACAGAGTCAAAGTATGTTAGTATGAAGCGTAATAAAAACTCCCTTCAATGACACGTGACGTTTGTGACTTCCCGCAGGACCAGAATCAGCTTTTCTTTCTGGCCCAATCAGTCTGCCTGTCCAAAGCTCTCTGTTCTTCACCTCTCATGTGCTTTAGGCCTTGTTCTCGAAGTTCTGAAAAGAAGTTAAAAGCAGCCTCGAACGTATCTTGATGCGTCCACCCATCTCGTTTGACAAGACCATCTATACTTTGAAAAAAGTCCTCGACCTCATTCCAACCTTCGGAATCAATGGAGTGGGAATTTAGTTCATCCTGTGTGAAGTGATAGGGACATTGCCCTCCGATGCCAAGTTCTTGCCAATGTCTAAAATAATCAATTCGATACTGTCTGAAAATAGAAAAAGATAACAAGTGACATAAATACCTTTCAACATTGATAAGTGCCTCACGGAAAGGGACTATATCATCATCCCATGTGTTTCCGGCAAATTCCATGGGAAGACGCCTTGTCTTCCCATGAGCGAGGTGGAAAGCTTTGGCAAGAAGGGGGTTGCGTTCTTTGGTCTCCAGTAGATAGAGCTGATATAGGGTCGGTTTGAATATCTTTTGCTTGATATCAGCTTGCTGCTCAGGCCCCAGAGCGTCAAAATTGTCTGGTCGTTGAAGTAAAATGCCGCCTTGGTAGTCCACGAGCGGAGAGGGTTGGGATTGAAGAAAGAGGGGACCTGCCCACGAGCCTTGCCAATCAATGATGGCTGTTACGTGGCCATCATCCACAAAAAATATTAGATGAATGAAGATCACCGTGCCACAATGTAGGGCGGGTAAGGACGGGATCAATATCCACAAGAGCCGCAGCCACTTGAAGATACCTTTCCAACAGTTGCAAATGCGCCTGTGGACTGTTCTAGGCTGAAGAAATCAGAGTGACTTCGCTGGGTGGTTTCGAAACCGCAAAGTTTTTGATCCACTCTAATTCACGCCAGCCAACACACAGCGCATATTCTTGAGGCGTTCACCCTTAAAAGAATTAGCAAAACAATCACAGAGAGGCGCATGGAACTACTTACATGGACCCTGCGAGATCTGCATCGACGAGCGTTCCTTGTTCCAAAATCCCCGGTCCACAGTAGGCCCAATACTGAACTTCTTGTTGACTTGGTTTTTGAGCTCGGAGGAAGCTTCACTGGTCAGGAAGGCTGGAACTGCGCTTTCCACTGCATCACTCGCAAAATATATGCTGCCAAAGCTGACGAGACTATCAAATTTCGCACGCATCCGGGAATGAGCAAATGAACACACTGAGAAAACGATACTGCAAGCATCTTCGACTCGATAGTCACTATCTCCCTCATGATGGAAAGCTTTTTGTCTGGACTCGGCTGGTCCCATACAAGTTCAAGCTGTGATCCAGATGCTTCTTCCATAATAATATATTTAGAGCCAACGGCGTTGTCCGACGTGGCACCCCAATCTAATACTCGAGGCACGGGAATTTGAAGGAAATCTCGAGCCTGTATTGAACTTGAGCTAACCGGTCGTTTCACTGATTAGTTTTGAGATCAACTTACAAGCTCCATAGTAGCGACTTCGGAAGCGGTCGAATTTAAATGCTGGACCGGCATTTGGGTTTGGTATACGAGCCAGCACTTTCTTTTTATCATTCATGGTCAATCGGAAGACTCTGTTATATCCGCCCTCGGCCAGCTTCGTCATGGAGATGCAGCGGTCTGAACCAACAGCTTTCGCCGCAAGGCTTTGAAGCTCACTGCTGTTTTTCATTCCATAGCCATCGTCCACTCGTGTAACGAAAGAAATGCTCATGATCAGGATTCGGTTTTGTGTTTTGCCCCGAGGGACTTGTGATTGTGCGAACACCGCGGAAAGGAAGGGTAACAGAGGTTGGTGATGACAAAAATGGCGCTGGAACGAGAGCCGAAAAATGTGAATAGAAACCATGAGCTGGGCGGCTTCTTAATTTTGTCAAAGCCGACACCGCACGAGGCGCCCAATCAATGTTCATTGCTCGTGTCTGGCTGTGAGAAAAGTTCAAAATCATCAGCGCCCGGGCATTATCGATTTGCAGAGATCACAAGCCCAGGAAAGAGTAGCAGGAGAGCGAAAAAGAGAGAGAAGTGAGAGCGCGAGAAGACCATCTACTCCGTTCTCCAACTGCCCTTCCTCATTCGGACCACGTCAACAACGCGACCGCGGCTCCCAATGCTACACTGATCAGGACAGCGATGGAAATAGGACCAACCCCCACGAGAGTACTCTGTCAGGAAGAAGAGCAAAAGGAGAGGTTGGTTACTGCGATATCTATGAGAGATATTCTCACTTTGGGTCTCCAAGAAAAAGAATACGGAGGTGCACAGTGTTTATCACCAGGGTGTCATCGTATTTCACGTATCGTATTTTTGCCTCTGGAAGGACAGCAGCTTCAGGCAGCATCAGGTGTCCAACCCAGTTTTGACTCCTTGGGCGCTATACACCTTCGCACTCGACAGATTCTCCCCTTGCGTTGCATCGCATTTGCATATCGAACCTATACATTGGTTTCCCCGCCCGGTCCTAGCGCCGATCTGCGAAGGTATTGAATGAAGGGCGGTATCCTCCGTACTGCGTACTTCGATATGGATCTTCAAATCTATAATCACGAGAGCCCAAACCTCACCCTGAAAGTTCATTCGGATCTTTGAATGCGAGTCGAGAGGGGAAGTGCACAGGCTACCCCTCTTCTTTCAGCTCAGCCCTCGGGGACGGGATGAATGCGTTAGCGTAGGGAACTATCACATGGACCTGCATAATGTTGGAATGACAGTCCATTGACGCGAGCTCATATGCTACTCGGCATTTCGGTCCTGTGAAGAAAGATGCGAAATGCTTAACCTTGCCCCTGAAAAGCAAACAAAGAAAAGTTTTTATAAATATTGTGTCTACGGTGAATTTAGTTCTTCATTTCCCACCATACGGAGTACGGAATACAGTGTCCATCATGACATCCACCCTTGATCCCAAGAGCGGTTATTTAGGAAAGCTCACAGCGCCCGAGGAGGAAAAGCTTCGCGAGTTCTGGAGAATCTTGATCCAGTCCTGGGACGCGACCCTACCAGCCCCTAAAGGCGCCGCCGAGAAAGCAAAGTCCAACAGCAAAGCGAAAGGACATCGAAGACTCTTTTCCCTCGCCCGGTCGCCAGCCCAGCCGTCGGAAGAAGAAACATCCGCCATTCCCATCAATCTGCTTACCAGCCTGAAGGCATTAGATGCGGGCCCAGCCGAGATCAAAACCGTCCAATCGCTGCTTCTGAAGTTTCCCGGCCGCAGGCTTCGATTTGCATTTTTAGCCTCTCTCAAACAGGATCACCCCGACGCCCTCCTTCTGCGATTCCTCCGAGCCGAGAAGTGGAACGTACCCAAGGCCTGGATCAAATTCGTCGCGGCTCTCAACTGGCGCGTCAATGAATACCAGGTGGACAAAGAGGTGTTGCTGAAAGGCGAGGGGTATGCAGCGGAGAAATCCCAAAGCTCTGCAACCCCGACGGAGAAGGAATATAGAGATGATTTCACACTTCAGCTCACCAGTGGGAAACATTTCTTCCATGGGTGTGATCGATGGAATCGACCTATCTGTATAGTCCGAGTGCGACTCCACGAACCAGGCGCTCAATCTCAAAAGGCACTCAACGACTACGTGGTGCATTGTATTGAGACTGTGCGTCTTCTCCAGGTCGCGCCTGTAGACAGTCTTGTGATTGTATTTGATATGACTTCCTATACCGTCAGCAATTGGGAATTCCCCCCAATCAAGTTTATCATCGACTGTTTCCAGAAGAATTACCCGGAGTCTCTTGGAGCGATGATCTATTACAACGCCCCGTGGATCTTCGCGGGTATGTGGAAGATCATCCAAGGGATCCTCGATCCGGTAGTTGCCGCCAAGGTCCACTTCATGACCGGCGCCACTGCCCTTGAGGAGATCATCCCCCGGGAGCGCATCCTGAAAGAGCTCGGTGGCGAAGAGGACTGGGACTATGAGTACATCGGCCCCAGTCCCGATGAGAATGAGAAATTGAAAGACACCGCCGCTCGAGACGTCATTCTCGCCGAGCGAGAAAAGCTTGGCGATGAGCTGTTCAGCCTGACTGTCGAGTGGATGGCGGGTTCGGAGCCGAACTCTTTGCACACCAGAAACGAGGTCATTGAGGATCTCCGGAGAAATTACTGGGATCTTGATCCTTACGTGCGGGCCCGTACTATTCTCGACCGGACTGGGGTCATCAAGGGAGATGGGGCAGTGGACTTCTACCCCGCCACTAGGCCCGAGAGTGCTAGGAGTTCCAAGAGTTCTGCAAGTTTCCAAAGTGTCAAAAGTTCCAAGAGCTCCAAGATCTCGGGTGGGGTCAATGAAAAGCAAATGGTGGAGGTGGATGCTATCAGTGAAACACACGTTCCGCCAGTGGCTGCATAAGTCGCAGGGCCGGCGTCAGGCTTATGCCTTCACCACCCGATGGGGTTGGGGTGCACTAGTCTGCAGTTAGATTTGATATAAACCCTGCTCTTCACCCGTCCTCAGACCATCCATCACGCGCAGCGAATTTACAATTTTCCAAAGTCCAGGAACCGTGCTCGCTAAGGCGTTCCATCTCGTCTCTGGCCAAATATGGCCGAATGAATTGGAATATTCCCTGTCCACCAACAAGTCTTACCGTGCTCCGGACATTGTTCAAAAGATGGGGCAGCTCCACACGCTAGTCTAATTCTTAGATGGTCTCGACTTTGCAATTCCTGCTTCTTGCCAACGGTTATGCATAACATGCATAGCCTAACCTCATACCCTTGTCTGTACATCGCCCGAATAATGTCATTGTTGCATACGCCTTCATAAACGCTCATACATGAATAATGTAGCATGCAGCCTGCTAGACTTAGTCAATTCAGTGACGCATTCATTCCCAGGTCACAAGAAATTCTCCGCGACAATCACTGCCCAAGTAGGCCGAATGGTGCGCTCCCGTGTAGCTAATGCATCAAAGCGGGCCAAGTCCCACATACTAACCCCATCTCCTCTGCAAGGCTCGTCTCATCCACTGACGTCAAGCCAGTCAAATCCTCTGCTTTTGAGATATCCTTCTTAGCGAGATGTCGTGCACTGTGATCTAATCCCAACGTGGCAACCCAGCTCCGGTCACACTTGGATGCCTGTCTCGATGGTCAATCCATGCATCTTGATTGCATAGGACTGCATCGGGGCGCAGTTGTTCTGAGAATGGGCCATTCATAGATCTACCCCGCGGACACAATGTGTAGTGATGTGCAACTGTGTCTTTGCCATTGGATGGTCAAAGTACGTGACACCCAGAGTACAAATATCGACGAAAATCGCCCACCTGTCTACGGTCGAGCCACAATTTCGGAGAATAACTACATTATATTTTACTAAATCATGGCGCCCGTACCGTGGAATATCACCCATGTTCCGTTCTACGGGCTTGCGGCCGGGGCTGCTGTGTTCATCTTCTGTGCATTCAAGGTCACTCAAAGCATTCAAAGTATGTGAACCTCCTTGGTTTATTTAAAGAGAGAGATGATAACCTCGAAACAGGATGGAACTTCGCTCGCCAGAACGGCTGCCAGGAGCCCACGCACTCGGTGTGTCATGGTCTGTTCGGTATCGGCATGATCATGGAGATGGTCAACGCAGCGAAGAATAATCACTTCGTAGAACTTCTTCGCAGCTGGCATGGAAACTACGGACCTACATTCAAAGCTCGACTGGCTGGCAGCACGACAACATTCACAGTCGAGGCTAAAAACGTCCAAGCAATCCTCGCGTTGAAATTCAAAGATTTCTCTATTGGGACTTATCGAAAGAGCTCCTTACGTCCAGTATTTGGCGAGGGAATTTTCACAGTCGATGGGAAGAAGTGGGAGCATTCAAGGGCACTCCTTCGTCCCAACTTCTCGCGTGTTCAAATTACCAATACTCAAATGTATGAGAGTCATGTCTCGGATGTCCTGAAGAAGATACCTCGTGATGGGTCGACGGTTGAGTTACAAGATCTGTTTTTGCGTCAGGTAAGAGCTCGGTCCCTACAATTTTTGAACCACACTCATGATGAAAAGACCCTCGATACCGCTAGTGAATTTTTATTTGGAGAATCCGTCCACTCCCTGCGGAACGACAACGCTGGAGAGGCCGCATTGTTCGCAGATTGGTTCAACACCGCCACAGAAGGAACCGCGACTCGATTTAGACTTGGAGCGTTGGGAATGTTCTACCGAAACCGAAATTACTCAGAGGCAGGAAAGAGTCTGCGAAACTACATCAACAGATTCGTGCAAAAGGCCATCGACTACCGGGTTGCAGTGAACAGCGGTCAGAAAGTCGATCCGAAGATCAAGGAGCTAACAGATAACCAATACGTGTTTTCCTATGAGTTGTCAAAACAAACACTCGACCGGACGGAGATTACTGATCAGCTCTTGAGTATTCTCATTGCTGGTCGTGACACCACCGCCAATCTACTGAGTATCACCTTCTTCATCCTGGCTAGACGACCGGATATCTGGAACAAGCTGCGAGCCGAGATCATCACCTTGAACGGACGGAAACCATCATTTGAAGAAATGAAGTCCTTGACCTACATGTCTTGGACCTTTAACGAGGGTACGTGATTCTCATCCCACTTTCCCTTATCAACTGACCATGTCATAGCTCTGCGACTCTACCCTATTGTGCCATTCAATCAACGAGAGGCCATCAAGGATACCTACCTGCCAGTGGGCGGTGGCCCAGATGGAAAGTCCCCAGTCTTCGTCGCAAAGGGAGAACAAGTCATGTTTAGTCTATACACAATGCACCGCGATCCTGAAATATTTGGTGCCGACGCCCATGAATTCCGACCCGAGCGATGGGAGAAGATCAGACCTAGCTGGGCTTACCTGCCCTTCAACGGCGGGCCGAGAATCTGCATTGGACAGCAATTTGCATTGACCGAGGCTGGTTATACGACCGTGAGACTTATGCAGGAGTTTGAGAAGATCGAGAGTCGGGACCCGAATCCTTGGGTTGAGGAACTCAAGTTGACCCTGTCGAGTGCGAATGGAACGATGGTTTCCCTGACACCTGCTCAGAACTGATTGGGCTGCTTCCGAGTCCCGAATAATTCTTGTGCGTATTTTGTCTTTCTTGGTAAATATTTAACCGAACGATGCAAATGATTTGTTCCTATCTTTGAGAATAGGTGTAAAGGCACTCAAGTAGATCTTGAAAATGAGACTTCGAACGGGGTGATCTTCCAAGGTTTCCAGGTACTGGCAGAAGATCTCACCTGCATCGACTAAGCCTACAAAATATATGTCTCCAAGGTTGTGAAAGAACAACAGACACACCACAAGATCCAGAGATGAGTTATAACCTCCAATAACTTTTATTATACCTAAGTAGCAAAATAACTTTTGAGATTTCTCCCACGCCGACGAGCTCTAACCAATGAAAACCAACTTTTAGTATGTAGACAAAAATAATATATGACAGCTTCTCAAGCACCTCCCCGGTGCACATTCCGCATATGAGCAACCAAGTTGTCCTTTCTATTGAAAGATCTAAAGCACTGCTCATCAGGGCATTCAAAGGTATTCGGACAGATGTGCTTTGTCTTGACGTGCCGAAGGAGAGCTGCTGCACCCGAGAATCCACCGGAGTACTCGCAGCGCTCCCATCGGCATTTGAACGCGTTCGAGCTGGCACGCGACCTGTGTGTGTATGCCGTTAGAGGGGTATTCCGCCACATGAAAAATGAAAAGGTGGGCACAGAGCAAAGATGACTTACTTTACGCCCATGGAAACCCTCCCGTGGGATGCGTGCCGTTCGTTGTCTTCGTGGCTGTTGACGGTTTCACGCTCATCTCCTGTGGATGACATCACGGATTGAGTGCTTCCGCACGGAGCTCCAGTATGCTCGGACAATGGAGCTTCGGAAGCACCGTCATCCACAGTGGAGAGATTCTCGTATGGATCTCCCGACACCTTCGGCAAAGGTTTGAACGAGGCAGGAGTTGGTGGAGCCGGGGTCGCGGGGGCCGTCATGGCTTGAGGTACGTATGCGAGGGGAAGGGGAAGCGGCGACATCGAAGGTGATGGGACTTGTTGGAAAGCTCCATAGGAGGGATCATCATCCAGCGAAGAGAACTGATCCCCGACAAAATGGAAGAAATCGAGGCTTGGATCCCACTGGATCATCTCCGAGTCGTTGGCAAACTCAGCCAAGCCATCATGCTCAAGATGGTTCGTCATTTGATAGATCGTGCGTCGCAGTAGCGGTAGATCTCAAAGGCACATAGTGTCTCATGTAGAAGGCGAGAGGATGAAATGGACTGCGAGATTGCGGGGAAATGATGGGCGTGACAAGCTTATTTATTCTGCTCGGGTCTGTTCTTTCAGAGCCATAGGTTCATGATGACTTTACCTGGGTGCCTTGTGAGGGAGGACATGGTCCTGACAGAATTTTCCAGTCACTCGACGCCATAGGGAGCTGTGATTGGCGATGTACAGAGGTACATCCAATCGTGGCGCAGGCACCAGATCAGAAATCACTCTCTTCACAGTATCTGGCTGGAACGGTGTGTGCCTTGAAGCTGCTTATGTGAAGAAGGGGCTAAAACCTGGGCTTCGACTGTGATGGCCTGTGGCTGTGTTTCCATTAGTTGGGAGAAAGCGTTATCTGACCAAACAGCACTCGTTGCTGCTTGGTCTAAGCGTTTCCTGTTTCTGCATTTTCTGCGCTGTCCGCGCCTCGCTGATTTGAGGGACAGTGCCTGGTTGGATGGTCTGTTACCCATGCTGTCATCGACCGGGGTTGGGGACCGGGGGTTGGAGGCTGGAGAGATCAAGGTCACGACAAACAGCTACCACTGAGCCTGCCATGGCAATAGAGAACTGAGAATTATGAAGACACTCAATCAGAACTCTCGGGTTCAACTCGAAAAATATGTGGACGAGTGATCACCAGGGCAGTCTCAGAGTGCGACAGACCTGGGGAAGTGAGGATTGGCAGAGCTTGGCGGCTCTGAGGGCTTCACTACGGGGGCTTTTAGGGGCCATGACGCCAGGTACTGTCAGCAGCAGTCCAAGCAGTTGAATGCAAATGGTCCTCCTCGCCCTCCTGGAATTCAATGGAAATTCAACAAAGATTCAGAATTTCCTACTTAATATGGCTATATACTATCTCTCGCCTGCGATTCATCAACACAAAGAAAGCCCTAATCTGCTGCTGGACAAGGCTGGAAGTTTCTACTCTACCTCCTCAAGACACCACAAAATAGTTTAGAAGTTGATCCATTGAAAATCCTGACTAGGACTGCACGCTCTGCAGAACTAAAGACTCCTCCCACCAAAAAAACACCATAGCCTCAGAAAGCAACCACACCAACCCAATGTATGATGAACCAAAAAGAAAAACGAAACAGCATGTGTATGCCGACCTCCCATTCACAGGTGCTTAGTGTCGAGCATTGTTCCGAGCGATAGCCGTCATCAACGCCTCGCGAGTCTTCTGGTCCATGAAGGCTTGTTCCTCAGCCAGATAGTTACGCCACTCAGCCTTAACCCGTTCGAATTCCGGACCAGAGCCAGCAGTGTGGCCAAGGGTACGCTTGGTGACGGCGGGAGACTTGGGCAAGATTGTTGGAGCCTCGGTGTCCTTGCGTGTCGCATCATGAGGACGACGTGGGGGAGGACTGAATGTTACATGCCTCTCGGTCTTGGCCTCCTCGGTAGCGGAGGGCTTGTTGGATGGAGGGTCGTCCTTGGCAGGACGTCCGGTAGGTGCGAGGTCGTTGCGTGATGCCATGGTGGGTCACTTGAGAGTCTGAAGCGGTGGATTCTATGCAGGTGTGTCTTAGTCTTGTCGAATGATGTCCTGGCTTGACTGGCAGGGGACTTACTTTTGATGGTTTGTGCCGGGGTGGCTAATGTGTGATGACCTTTGAAGAGGATGTGAAGTTGGGCGATAGCAGAAAGAATTACACAAGGGAGCTATTCAAGTCCGCATGCCATTTGTTTGCTGGTGCTTTAGGGTGCTTGTCGTTGCGTGAGGGACCGCAATCCGAATGCGATGGGGGCACATTTCAAACGTTTTACATGGCAACATCTCACGATCCCCAACATTCAACGCTGACCAGGGAAAGGTACGTGAGCTGCATCATCTTTATGTATTTTGATATGCAGTACGGAAAAGGCTCTGGTATCAGCGACTGAAGCCGATTGTGTCAAAATTCAAAAAGGTAGGCCGGGGTTTCGTGTCATATATGAGCAGTGCAAAAAGAAAAGAAAATCGTAACGAGCTGAAAAGGGCCAACAGAATAGTACATCTGTCTCCAAGTTCAACCATCCATCATCATTCATCGTCAAATTGATCCGCCCAGCTGCCCGTGATGGGGGAAAAGGTCGAATCCAGAGTGTCCAGAGATGGCACTGGCTTGGTCGGTGCCGGGGCAGGCTGCGACTCAGCTTTGGGTTCGGCTTTGGGCTCAGTCTTGGTCTCGACCTTGGTCTCAGGCTTATTCTCAGTCTTCTTGGGGCCCTCCGGAAGAGCCGGGAACTCGTCCTTGTCGTCAACAACCGGTTGAGCAGGACTATCCGCCCACATACTTCCAGAAAGTCCCTTATTCCCCGATCGTTCCACCGGTGCAGCGCGCGGAGACCCCCGACCACGACCTCCTCGTCCACCTCGACCACGGCCCCGCTGGCCACCAGCCTGATCGGCAGCACCATCGGTACGGTTTTCTTCAACGTCGTGTCGCGCAACGCCAGAGACACCACCATGCATACCGCGCCGGAACTGGCTGCCACCGCCCCGGGGATTATAATCTTCCTCTCGTTTCTGCGAGTCCCATTCACGTCCAGTTTGGGCTTTCAGCTTCCGCTGTCTGTTCTTCTCGCGCTCGGTATCCATTACACGGCGATGCGCGAGCTCCTCACGGCGTTTCTTCGCCGCTTCCTGCTCGCGCTCCACGAAGGACGCCTGGTCGGCTTCAGCGCGCGCATGAGCAGCTGCCTTCTTAATAGCGTTCTCTTTAGCGGCGGCAATGCGCTTAGATAGTTCCTCTTCCGTGAGTTTTGGCTATGCAACAGTTAGCATGAAGGTCTTGTGGTGTTCTTAGAAGACTTCTTTTCATACCTTTCTCAAACCTCCAGTCGCACTTCGATCCCCACGAACGGCAGGCACACGTTGAGCATCGGCGCCAACTGCCCCTTCTTCGCCGTTCCCTTCCTCTGCGGCAGGCTGTTCGGTAGACTCATCGGTCTTGTCAGGCATGGGGCTGGCATCGCGCGCATTGACCGCGGGGGAATTAGATGGCTTCTTCTTGCGAGAAGAGCTCTCCGATCGCCCCTGATCTGCCTCCCGTCCTCCACGTCCTTTGCCCCGGTTTCGCCGACCCCGGCCTCTTTCTCCGCCACGGCCCCGCTGCGGAGCGTCTCCACGTGAAGTAGACTTTTCGGCAGTCGCGGTCGCGGTGGCGGTCGAAGTCGAAGTCGCAGGGGCAGTCACAGTTTCTGGGATATGTACATCCGGAGTCTCGGGCTCCGGCTCATGGGCAATGACCTCGGTTTGCGTCCGCTGGTCCTCCGCAGAGACAGGAATGATCTCGTCGTCGAATAGGTCGTCGCCACCGCGAGTCTGCGCGAATTGATCCATCTCCGGGTCCGCCATTCTCAAATTGGGTACTATATATTTACTGCTGACCGGTGAACAAAGGGTGTGGGCGCGGGATGGACGCGGTGTGTACGCGGACGGAGGGGCAGCTTCGAGGGCGACGGAGGGTGAACCGTGCGCGAATGAGTGGAACGTGGGATGCCCGTTGAGAGATGATGAGGTTCACGGGGTTTATATGAGATACAATGTAAATGATGAATACACAGTCGCACAAGTCGACATCCGCGTCTCGAGGCGAGACCTCTTGTCTAGGCGGTCTATTACCGCTTGTTTTCTGCCAGTTATCCCTCACTCTTTCGTCGTGGAGTGTTGTTTCTCCTATTGAATATGGCATACGTGCCGTACTGGTTCTGCATGTTCTTTAACACATTGCTATTATGATATCTCATGGGATCAGACGTTGCATGGATATTTCTAGCAAATTTCTATATACACATGAAGACCGACACTCGGGCCTAGGTTAAATGCACTGCCAGGCGTTCTCATCGGTATAGTTGCCAGGACCCTTGAAAACATTGCGTCGAGGCCAGCGGCAGTGCTTGCGCTTGTATTCAACCTTGGAGCCAGGGCCATTGGAGAATTTGGCCCCGCGAACCGTCTCGGGAGCCTTGCCCTCCTCAACCCACTGGACCATCGCCATAAGCACGTTATCCTCTGGGTCATCACCGCCGTACGTTTTCAAGCCTTGTCCAATTCCATAGGCGCCGTCACCACCACCACAGTGGCCCATACCGCTAATCTGGAAGAAGCGATAGAACTCGTCCAATTTGGAAGGAGGCAGCTTCATAGTCTTGGAAACGTGGGAATAGTACCACTTGGAATCCTCGGAGCTGATGAGCTGATCCTGAAGTCCATGGTAATGCAAAACCTTACCGCCAGCCTTCTTGAAGGGGGAGATATCACCATCCCAAGTCTGGATGTTGTAAGGGTTCTGAGCGAAGGCGACGGCAGCATCTTTGACAGTGAAGTTTGCACCGCTCCAGGATGGATCGTTGTAGACCACGTAGCGGAACCAGTCCTGGCTGTACTGGAATGGGGTACCGCTGTACATGATTGGCGCGGCGAGGATCTCGGAGCCAGGTTGCATGCGCGGGTACAGCAATGTGCCATTGATTCCATAGAAGGGAGAAAGGACTTGTTGGGCAGTGTTGACTTGTGCGCTGCTGAGACATCTCGTCTTGTTTGAGGCGCTGGGATCGCAGGTCAGGGTCTCCAAGACGGGGCGGCAGAGATCTGGATCCTCAATGATCCCGTCCTTTGCACCATCGATCGAGTCGCATTGACGGAGAATCTCATCGTGTACGATCTTCCATTCATCGGTCGACAGGAATGTCTCGGAAGATGGAGGACCGGTGATGGGGTAGAAGTGTGCGCTCCATGAGAATAGGCCGATCAGGTTGATGGCAGGTGCGCCTGCAACGACACCGTCAAAGTCATTGGGGTATTTCTGGATAGACTTCCATCCTTGACGGCCACCGGTTGAGCATCCAAGATAGTAGCTCTTGTCGAAGCCCTCGTCGTAGAATTGCTTAGTGAGCTCCTTGCCCACGACCACTCCGGTGTGAACAGATCGGTATGCATAATCCTTGACAACTTCAGGGTGACGGTAAAAGGGCTTTCCTGAAGTCCCGTTGTGTCCATTGTTAGCTCCGACCGCTGCGAAGCCCAATTGCGCCGTATAGGCGAGGTCGTAATACTGAATGCCTGCTCAACAGTCACCGATTGGCTACATGGAAGCTTTAAGAAGGGCACTTACAGCCAGAGACGCCACCATTTCCTGTGCTCAGGAAACGACCCTTGTATTCTCGGGGGAACCAAGCTTCTAAGGTGATCTCGCTACTGTTGGAGGTTGCCACGGCCATGGCTACTCGGCATAAATCCGCGGAGACTGCCTGGGTCGAGTACCCACAGCTAGGCGGGTTGTCTGCCAAAGACACATTGGTATTTCCAGCGATATACTCGGCAAAGTTTACCTTGACATTGGGGATATCAATCTGGTCGCCGAAGTTTGCGCATTTTGTTTGAAACGCATCCTGGTCAGCCAAGGTCAGGGAAGCCAAGGCCAACAGGGGAAATAGAGCAAGGCGAGTCATCGCGGAAAAAGAGATGGATGAATGACGAGTTGCAGATTGACGACACTAAATAACATCCTCGGTGGATACCGCGGTCCCATTGTCGACATCATACCGTACCGAACAGAGAGAAACATGGGCGTGTACCGGCAAATCCGACTGCGATTCAACCTTGGACGACTCCCGGGATCGGCGTTGACGATCCTTAAATGCCTCAATTTCCGAAGTTGTGCCGGCTCCACCAGATTGGAATCCTTTGCTGGCTGGTGACTGGTTCTTATTAATTCGACGCGCAACCGACTCACATGCAAGGACAATTATGCTGTACAGTATACAATAGAGAGGCGAAGATCTGTATAGATCATCAGTGGATGAGCATTATATTCGAATTGCCTACAATTGGGAACAAAAATCCTCACATTCAGCCTGTCAACATAGTGCCCTAACCCAGGGACTCATTAAAACAACGGTAAATCTTGGCAATCGTAATTCCCAAACACCGGAGATGCTGTGAAGGGAGAAAATGAGGGGAAATCCGGGGATCCCCACAAATGTGGATTCTTCTTGCGTCGGGCTGTTGAGGTCGGCATTTCACAATACCCGTGAACGTGTATTGTTACATGAGATGACTGTCTCGAATACCTCGACGCTTTCAAATCAAGAAATCGCACAAAATATCCCTGCTTGTTGATCACAAGTCTTGAACATATACGATGGACGGCGTCCAAAGATTGCGGGGCGATTGAATCTCCCCTCGCATGACTTCTACGAAATGAAGTACCTCATGTCTCTGTGTTATCTCCTGCTATACCGTACTTTAGTCCCTCTCATCTCAATATAGCCCAATCGCTAGCCACGCATTCATCAAGCATATTCCGTTTGGATATAGAACCTTCGGATATTGTGATCAGAAGGGAGATCAGCTCTTCGCCCTCCGCGACAATATATGAGATACAGCTCGCGGAAGAGACCTATGCGATGAAGCTGGTGAGCCCAGCGTCTGCTTCCAAGGACGGGATTAACTCTTCAGTTCCATGACAACGGCAACCCAGGGTATTCCAAGAAAGGCCGAGATCTAAACCGGTTCCGCTGTGAATTGAATGCCTATCAGAACCTCCGCAAATCTGGCGTATGCGATCGTGGGTTCGTGCCGGCATTGGATGGCTACATTGATCGAAATGACCCAGCCGCTTTCCAGCCTCCACTTGAACGTTTCGTCAACGATGATTTTCAACCAAGGGCGATCTTCCTTGAGTACTTGGCGGACGCAGAGAAACTGAATTGTGTAAATTACTCTGAAGACCTCTTTCGAGATGCGATCCGCGGCATACAAGAGATCCACCAGGCCTTTGTTCATCACCATGATATTTATCCGAAGAATATGCTAGTCGTGTCTGGTGGTAGAATTGTGTGGATTGATTTCGATGTCGCGACCACTTTTCCCAGCATGGGTACCCGCGAGAGGGCATATTGCGAATATGAAACCGAGCTTGTTAAAAGTTTTGGAGAGCTTCTGGTTTGTCTATCTCCTATCCTTGGACTATTACTATCAGACTAATACTTTCTTCCAGCAAGAGGACCAGGCACAGGGTCTTCCTCCATATACTAAATATTATTGATCCAAGGGCCTCCATAAATGCGAACTAGTACGACTGTCTTTTGGGACCTCGGGGGCCATGCCCATTTCAAGTTGGCTATTGTAATTAGAGAAGATGAAGTGGATTCTGGGTGAACATAACAACAATCGCCCCAGCTGATCCACTTGGCGTTGACGTATATCGTTTGAAACATAGTCCAGAAACTCGACCGTGGGTATCCTGATAGCCATAGTTGACCGCAAGATTCGGATGGGGGTTCTTGCGAAGAACCTCGTATATATCAATTTCGCGAGCGATCTGCTTTTCAAGATTTCTCTCGGTATACGCGAGGAGACTGGGTGTTTTTATATAGATCGCTGACCGAGTGCTTTTCACTTCCGAACCCTTGTCTTCAGTTGGAATTTGTTTGAGCTCCTGGAGATCATCTAGCGCCTTTGGCGAATTCAACTGATCCGTCCATTTTCCGGAATATAATATGCCATCTTGCCGAACAAAGACCTGGATATAGGAAAGTGTCATTTTGCCATCGATGTTTCTAAATGCATCATTTGTCTGGATCACTTCCATATTTGTGGCATATCTCAACTCGGTGGACCTGTGCTGGCAAAAGCAGGGTTGAAATGACCTCAAGTGTTCAACAGTATGACCTTGGAGATATTGTGAGATGTTTGTTTATTCTCCGAAAACAATCTTGGCGCATCTCCGCATCTCCGCCGTTCGCCGCCTTCCCCGCCGACTTCCCCGAGATCGGATTTCCCCCGAACCTCTTTTAAACCGCACTTCGTCCCTGACTGACGCTCAATCCTTTGCGCCATGACGGATGATACTGTGAGAGAACCTGCATCGGAGGAAACACCTCTGTTGCGGTCCGATGGGGACGCCCCGCTCCCAGAAGAAGCCAGCACCAAAGAGCTGATTTGGATTCTGGGAAGCATCTGGCTGGGTGTCTTCCTAGCTGCCCTTGGTATGATCAACCAGCTTCTCTCCCTCTATAAGCGACTAACGCATTGTCACAGACACGACTATCGTCGCCACCCTCTCCGCACCCATCTCCTCCTCCTTCAATTCCTTCTCGCTGCTCTCCTGGCTCGCAACCTCCTACCTCATCTCCAATGCCGCCTGCCAACCCCTCAGCGGCCGACTCACAGATATCTACTCCCGTCGCTGGGGATTGGTCTTCTCCAACGTCTTCTTCGCAATTGGAAATTTGATCTGTGGTCTTGCAAGGGCTCAATGGGTCATCATCCTGGGTCGCGTTGTGGCAGGTATCGGCGGAGGAGGTCTGACCGCGATCTCGACCTTTGTCACCTCAGACCTGGTCCCTCTGCGCAAGCGCGGTATCTGGCAAGGCATTGGAAACATTTGCTATGGTGCCGGCATGGGCCTTGGGGGTGTCTTTGGTGGGTGGATCAATGACACTTTGGGTTGGAGATGGGCATTTTTGCTCCAGGTTCCGTTCCTTATGGTCTCATGCGTGCTGGTTGCTGTCAAGGTCAAGATTCCAGTGAAAGAATCGGATACGGCGCGTATCAAGCGTGTGGATTTCCTTGGTGCTATCACTTTAGTTCTCACACTGGTTACTCTGCTGCTTGGTCTTAATACTGGCGGAAACCAAGTTCCCTGGTCTCATCCCTTGGTCCTGGCATCGTTGGTCATGTCTGCCGTTTTCCTGGGTGTTTTCATCTACGTGGAGGCGAAGGTCGCGTCGGAGCCCGTCATTCCCGTGCGCCTTCTGCTGGACCGCACTGTTGCTGCTGCCTGTCTTACCAATTGGTTCACCACCATGGCTGTCTTTGGTCTTTTGTTCTACCTGCCCGTCTACTTCCAGGTGCAAGGTCTGTCGGCCACCGCTGCTGGAGCGCGGTTGATCCCACAGGCCATCGGCACCTCGGTCGGGTCTTTGGGCTCGGGTATGATCATGCGTGCTAGTGGCCGGTACAAACTGCTCAACTATGTTGCCATGGGCCTGCAGGTTTTATCAGCCTCACTTATCTGCACGCTGAACCTGACCACCCCCGTCGAGCTTCCCTTCCTCTACTTCTTCCTTGGCGGTGCCTCCTACGGCAGCATGCTGACCATCACACTGGTGGCATTGATCTCTGCCGTGGACCACCAACACCACGCAGTGGTGACATCTGCCTCTTATGCTTTCCGCAGCACCGGAAGCACTATTGGTATCACCATTGCCTCTGCGGTCTTCCAAAATACACTCAAGCTAGGCCTATATGGTCGCTTTGGTGACGGTGAGACCGCCAAGGAGGTGATTGGGCGTCTCCGCGATAGCTTGGATGAGATCTGGAAGGTCCCTGCTGATTGGACACCGGGTGTACTTGATGCGTATATGGACTCCCTGCGTGCAGTGTTCATCACTCTGCTGGGCCTTACTGTTCTAGGTGCGTTGTCTAGTCTTGCCATGAGGGAGCACAAGCTGCACAACAACCTAGCGAGACGCTAGAATGGTAAGTGGATCCACCTAGATAAGAGAAACATTCTGTAAATAGAAAAGAGCGATGCACGATACACCGAACATGTCAATTTATTCATCTCGATCTCGTCCACTGTTGGGGTCTCCAGAACTGTCTCTGCTGATGTCTCAGTTCAAGGTTGACGGTTGCCCTGCCGAATCCCAAGCACTGAATGGCCAATGCTCACCAATATGCAGTCATGTGGAGGCACATTTGGAAGAATTGCACTCATTTTCAACCTTGGGACACTGCTCCTCGTCATACTTGTAGCCAGGTGTGGGGCACATCTCGGCATTCCTTCTCCTTCCAGTCGATCATCTGCAAGGGGGCCAGAGGGTGTGGTAGCCGATGACTCCGGGCATTCACAGATCTACGGATGAATTGATGGGATATGGTCCAAAAAGCCTACCAACTCCAACAAATATAAGCTTTCTTCTTCAAGATGACTTTACTCGGTCATCTGATGTATTTCTCTTGGATACAGCAGGCCAGGCATATCGAAAACCGCAGCAAAACAATGACGTCATGGGGAGACTGAAGCGCTCCGAAAAAGATTGAAGCTCCTTGCGAAGCTCGTAGAGACACAGATCAAGGCTTTCCGTTGTTGGCCACCTCTAGTACATGATCCACAGCTGAGAGTTCAGCTTGGGTTTGCTCGAGCTCCTTCTGTAAAGCTTGTAGTTTCAGCTGAAGGGCTTGGTTGGAGGATTCCAATTGCTCAGTGACCTCACTCCGGGGCACTGATGGGTCTTGGGTCTGGTTCTCGGTTTGAAGGTCTGGTTGGAGATTGGCAGTCTGGGTCTGGGCTTCAGAAGGTGCGCCGGTCTTGTAGGAGGCCATTGTGGAAGGAGAGGTATGTGTGGATCGAGGAGGGATGGTAGATGCGTGTACTGTGTGTGAAGCACAATGGAATTCGAGTTCAGCTAAGGATGATAGGAAAGAGGAAGGTAACAAGTGGAAGTATGAGGTTTAAGCCTTGCGGTGAA
Organism: Penicillium brevicompactum; assembly: GCF_028827555.1. Lineage (NCBI taxonomy): Eukaryota > Fungi > Ascomycota > Eurotiomycetes > Eurotiales > Aspergillaceae > Penicillium > Penicillium brevicompactum. Next base: position 2,147,539 of record NW_026623212.1, on the reverse strand, counting down.
GTGGCCACCGCCCGCGCGGGCCGTGCCAAATCCGAGCCCCCACCTTTTGGCGAGGACCGCCCAACACTCCCAACTGAGCAGTCAAGACGGAAGAGGTTCAGGGCTTCATCTGGGGGCACTTCTTGGCCGACACCTAAACCAAAATTCAACAGGACCTCGACTCGTTATACTGCACCCTTGGCTGCTTTTGAGGGTGAATGACTTTTATGCTGTCTTGTTCAATCTCCCTGCTACAAATGCTGTTTCAGCCTGTTCAGCGGTTATCTATTTTTATCTGGGAGTACGGAGTACAGAGTATAGAGTAGATACTTTCATCCTTCATGGAGGTTTACCCACCAGTTGGTGTGCGAAGGTCCCACACAAAGTCTCGTTGGTCTGATTGTTGTACTTGGGGTATATTAATTATCTCTTGGGGAGAGCTGTTGGTGACATATTCCCCAGAATCTGTATCTTGGAGAGATAGTCCATCAGGGCAGATGTAGGTGACTTGGACCCAAACAAGTAGTGCCCAATCAGCTTTGCTGGATCTCAAAAATGTACACTTCTCTCAGTGTGGATCCTGGACTTGGCTAATCCCGATAGCTAGGATGGAGATCTCTATACTCCGTATTGGGCATCCGATGTTGAGCCTAAACGGGCCAGCTTGAGATCTCGAACTAAGGGATTTGGGCCGAAGTTGGGTCAATAAAAAAACAATAAGAAGTTAGCCCTTTCACTTATAGCTGCAGCCAAGTTGTAAACAGATAGGTATTGTACAGTTCACGAAGATGAAGTACATCGTACAGCGTAGTCGGTAGTTGTACGGAGGAAGTTCAGAGTGCATCGCCAAGGTGGAGTCGCCAGGGCGGTCAAAGCCTGAGATCATCGCAAAAAGTACCTCGCCTCTGCCAATCAAACTGAACTTCCTGCATGGCCCGCCTGTAACCGCCTGCAAGACAACTTTGAACTAAGATTTCAACCTGCTCTCATTGGGCAGATCTGACCCTTCAAGGAATCTCGGCGTGCCAACTGCAGAGCTCACGCCGTGGCGACGTGGCGACGGGTCCAACTTCACCGCTCCAAGCGACTGCGCATTCTCGACGGAGTACGGAGTACACTTTTGGGGGTTGCATGATTTTCCTCCGATCAGACCACAGACACGCATCCTCGTACCCCCGGCCCTTTTGTACAGCGCCCTCCCCAATTGATCCTCGCCTCTCTGAAATTCGAACCGTGAACACTTGTCCCCGAATCCTATCATATCATCTGTGACTAGTCGGGGTTGAGCTCTATAGTCATAACGCATAGCAGTTGGTTCGCGAACTTATACATCGACAGCGGCAGCCAGCGACAACATTCCAAAAAAGACCTGGTTCAGTGAGATGGAAGTGGATGACGACCTTCAAGAAACGGTGATTGGAAATAAAGGCTATCGGACATCGTCCGACGACTCGGCCCGCGATGGAACGCAATCTCAACACCGGCGCCGGCGTTTGCTTCTCTCGACGGATAGCGCTTTTGCCGACACAGTCCTTCCCTCTCTCGTGCAAAACCCTCTCATCGAACTTCGACTGATTACCGACGAACCTTCCGCCCTGCTCACAGGCACGAACAAGATCCCTCATTACATGGACACGGTGGACAGCCAAACGTTCGATAAGAAGACCGGGGCACGGAAATGGCTCAAGGCCAAGACGGCGGAGTTGTGCGAATGGGCTGATATGCTGTTGGTCGCACCCATCGACGCAGGAGCCCTCGGGGCGATGTTGGCGGGATTGACGAATACTTTAACACTGGCACTTCTTCGCGGATGGGTCTCAAAAAAGCCGGTGATCCTCATCCCAGGCATGACAGTGTCTGAGTGGGATCATCCGTTGAGCACACGGCAGCTCGGTGAAATTGGTCGTTTTTGGCCTTGGATTCGAATCGTCAAACCCGTGCTATGGAAGTCCAATGGGCCCGAGGAGCTGACGATCTTGCCATGGGATGGACTGAGCGAGCTGCACACGACACTGGAAACGACATTGCATATACCGCCATGGCAGACTTCTCGGGCGACTGGGGCTGGCCCTCATACATCTGCGACGCCAAATCAAGCCACCTCAAGTGGTTTGTATGCGGCCCCATCATCTGGTGGTGCTCATCGCCCTATTCATTCAAAATCCGACGGTAGTGCCGATTTTTTACCCCTTGAGATCTGGCTCAGTGTCTTCGAAGACCACCTCGGGGACTGGGAAACAGCCAAAGCGGTGGGAATTCCGGTCAACCTTCCAGTGCCTCAAGAATGGCAGAGCCATCTCCCCAAAATGTCTACACCCGCTACACTCGAATACACTATCCTCCGAGGGTCGTTTGCCGCGATCAAAAAGCGCATCGACGGCCTTCCGCGCTGGAAACCCCTATCCGATCTTGCTTGCCACCTCATCGTCAAGTTCTCTCGAACGGACATTCTCTCATACCTCACCGAAAACCACCTTGATCTCCTTTGGACAACCTCTCGACTCACAAGCATTCCCTACCGGGCCTCTGCGATTTACGGAAACCCCAACGTGCTCACGTGGTGGCGCGATGCCCCCGCTCTCCCAAATAAAGAATACAAAGCAGACGCCATGGACGGTGCTTCCCGAGCAGGCTTCACCCACGTGCTCGACTGGTGGCTCCACTCCGACCTTCCACTTCGATACAGCGAGCGAGCTCTCGAAGCCGCCAGTGCAGAGGGTCGAGTAGAGGTTCTGGAATGGTGGAAACGAGCCTGCGCCAATGCCCCATCTCAAAATCCCATGCCTCTCAAAGTAGGCAAGTCTGTTCTCCTAGCTGCTCAGATGGGCCGCACCGCATCGCTCGCTTGGTGGGATGCCTCGGGGATCCCATACAGCCATGCTGAAAATGTGGCTCGCATCGCGAGTACCCATGGCCACGTGCATGTTCTTGAATTCTGGTACCGACTCAAGGGCCCCAAGATGATATTCGATAACCAGGTTTTGGTTGGCCCGACGAAGAATGGTCACGATCATGTTCTGCAGTGGTGGAAAACCTGCGGAATGCGCGTTGAGTTCAAGACCTGTGACATAGAGGAGGCGCTCGAAGATGCGGATCCTTCTTCTGGTGCGGAGGGTCGTGTTCGGCGATGGTGGGAACGCAATGGGCTGAATCTGGGAGTTGGCACGAGCGAGTGGATGAGACCCAAAATCCTGTAGACTTGTACGACTGGTTATGGGACTTAGGCATGAGCTGATAAGATTTATGCGCTCTTGCAGGTTTTTGTTTTTGTTCTTTTTTTCTTCCTCCTCTCTTTTTTCTGTTTATACCTCTTTCTTTCATATCACGACCCAGGATGATGACGACTACAATACCCATTTGAATTCACGCTGTCATTTACATCGCGCGTTGGGGCTTTTTGTTTGTGTTGGATGTTTCGCAGGAGCATATATCTTCTCAGTTGTATTCCATTTGCCAATATACATTTTTATATTATTTACATATTGTTTCAACATGAACTTATTCGCTCAAGCATCATCACTTCTGGCACCAACCCTCCAGGGCTGGAACATCCCACCTACATCCGTTGCCCCAACTGCATCAATATGGTTCATGACCCAGGAGTGTATTTTAAAACATTCAAATCCCATGCAGACTGGCTTATTCCCATGGAAGCCCCTGCAGTTAAACCCTCTCCGTCAGAGATCAACGTGTACCTCGCGAATATCCTCCTCACCCGGAGAATAGCGTCGTGGTTCCCTGACTTGCACGACCGACCTCTCTAATTCAAATCCAACATTGAAAAGCAAGACTGGATGCTATCATCAAACACCGTTTCAGAGGCCATGCATTATGGCCTTCGGGACTCTTTTGCTGCGTGGCTGAAATCTAGATCGCCTGCAAAGAATATCTGCTTTGGTAGCTTCATTCCAATGGATCTTGCTGGGAATGAAAATGAGCTTGCTTATCTCTCCTGGGCAATTGCTGGTCTCCAGCCAAGATCCCGAAGACTGCACTACAGATACCTCAGATTCAAGTTGAATATCGTACTCGCAATAAGCTCCCCCGTGGAGTAAATCTTGCTCAAAGTAGACACTAAAGCACCCGTAGACCTGGGCAGGCCTCGGGAGGGAATATATTGCAAGGTTGTACTGTGATATCAAAACATCCATGGATAGTATATGCGTGTCTCGGAAGATTTCCAAGGTTCTCATTAACTATAGATCCAACCACAAGAGCCACAAAACAGCAACGACCCAATGGAGTTATTTTGCTCAGCAAACCCTATGTCTTAGATCGTTACATAGCTCTCATGTACTCAACCCAGGCAGAACCTCTCGTGAATGCACGTCGCGCCTCCGTCCAGGGGCGGAGGTTACATTAATCCTTGATTTAGTCTAGGCACGCCCACATTAGAAAAGAGTATTTGAAATAATGCAACCGCTTATCATTGACGATATGGTTATTTGTAGGGTGACTGTGATCAACATCTCTAGCTAGTCAGGTCCAATGCCTATAAAGAGGGCATCACGTCTCTCTCATTGTTATTATATCTCATAGTTCCTCGGAATCAATCATAAGGTATGTTCATAACCTTGGAAGCCACATGTACTTTAAGCTTTTTCGAATACAAGGCCTCGAAGAGAGATGACTAACACGCATAACTCGTGACAGGGTCCATTAAATACCCCTCCACTGATATGAAGTTCACTTTCACTTCCATCGCGTACATCTTGTGCCTTTTTACCGCCATGGTCGAAGCCCTCACCCGATACGAGACCACGCCTCCAAGCGATGCCACTGTCCTCATTGACAGACAGGCTCTGAATGACATGGCTAAAGATCACCCGTACGGCGCTTTGTTCCCCGAGAATGGAGGGTAGCCAAATATGCCCAGGAAGAGGCCGAGCAAGAGGCCGCAGCTTCCCCAGCTCCCACTTCCAGTGCAACGGATGCTGCGAAGAAAGGCACGGATCTCACTTGCTATCCCAACTGTCTACGCAATTCCTGCAGCCACCCTCGTTGCTTCAATACGGCTATTTGTCTTACTTACTCACACTGTCAGGTCTGCGGCGCGAGAAAACATTGTCTTTGAATCTGGAGGCCTTTGAGGTCGGATATTGCATTATCAGAGAGGAGTGCGGTGATGGGGAAGATTCATCCTTGAAGTCGGGCGATAGGGCTAGGTTGAGCAGTTCAAAGGATTGATCGATGCACTGTCACAGGCGGTAACGACCTTGGGAGGAGGTTTGAAGCTGAGGGTTGCTGTAGCTATAAACCGGCAGAAGAACTCAGCGATATCTATGGATGTCCAATATGTCCATCTACCTATGAGGCTCTCGTCCAATCAATATCTACTCTTTTGGGGAGATATTCTAACCAGTTCTGTCATATCTACTCATTGTCTACATTTGTGCTCCTGTTATAGTTACATCCATCTTCTTCTAAGGTTATAATATCATCTTTACAGATCTTCAGATCCAAGTGTGCTCCATGGAACGTTGAAAACATGTATGCCTGTCCCGTCAAATCCCAGAGTCCATCACAAAAGCCACAAAGACAGCAACGATCCAATAAAATCCTGTTCCAAAAAGATACTGGTATGTCTTAGATCCTTCCAATCCTCTGAACTCATAATACCGAGTGGAATTTCTCGCAAATTTACGACGCCGCTCCGTCATGGGGCGGCCCCATGAATCCTTGATTTGACTTGAAAATGGGCCCTTTTCTTAAGAGATGCAAAAGAATTGTTAGTCGTTAGATGTATAGTGGGGTTTGTGAAGAGTTAATAACAGGCTGATCTCCGGAGGAGAAGCGAAAATTGCTTCCAAATAGTGAATCCTGACTGTGAAGCAAAAAGACTGACGGGGAAAAGAAAGGAAGAGAGAGAGAGAGAGAGAGGGAGGGAGGGAGAGAGAGAGAGCTATCTAGCCAAAGGGGGTCATCTGACCAACCTAGTCACAGCCGGCCATTATAAAAAAGGCATACCACATCACTTCTCTCCATCACCTCTCCATCTTTCTCACTGCATCTCACGGTTCCTTTGAATTAACCATACGGTATGTTCATATACTAGACCATGAAGAGAGATGACTGACACATGATTTTTGATAGAGATCATCTCAATACCCTCCATCGTGAACTCCATTTACCTTTCTATCGCCATGGCTGAAGCAATCACCCGCTACAAGGCCATGCCCCCAAGCAACGCCACTATCCTCGTCGACCGAGAGGCCCTGCATGCCATGGCCAAAGATCACCCGTACGGCGCTCTTTTCCCCGAGAATGGAGGATACTACCTGAAGGACAAAGATGACGGAGTTGTTGGCATTGCCGGCGATGAGCTTTGCACGGAGCTGGATGCTCGCTTTGCTAGCGCCGAAGCCAAAGATGCTGAGGAAAAGGCGGCGGAATCCTCGGCTCCCACTTCTTGCGGAATGGACGGTGACAAGAAGACTGGATGCTCGGGATGCTGCAACTAGGAACTGGATACATTCACCAAAAACAAAGCTCGTTTGATCTGCCCTCCAGGGCTCGACCTCATCATTACTCTTGACAAGTATAAAGTAGTTCATACATATTGTAAGGCGCGAGGAAAAAGGATGAAGCAAGTAGCACCTGCGCCAAGGCGGGCCGAGCCTTAAGCTTGAAACTGCGGGCCCAGCCCGACGCCCGGCACCTGGGCACCGAAGGCAGCTTACTAACACTTGAGGCTCCGTCGCAATGGCCCCGTTCCCGACGACATCCCCGTTGACAATCTTCTTCCACATGTGATGCTACGCAGCCAGACCTTTCGACGCGTCATGCGCGATCCCGTCCGCGTAGCGCGGAGCGGCCGATGTCTAATCGGTATACGCGAGCAAAGAAGAACACCAGCCGTTCAATATGCGCGGACCAGAGGCCTCGCGACAGCAGCGATCCCCAGCTTTCTCGTGCCACCAATGATGTTCGTCGGGCTCTTGGTCGGTCTCTGGACCTGGAAATGCTTCTGGATTATCGCCATGCAAAATAAGCTGCTCTACCTCACCTGGCTACCGCCGTTTACAAGGTCAGAGGTTATATCGGACTACGAGGCCGAGTGCAAGCCTGTGCGATGGGAGGAGAAGCAAATTCGCAGCTTGGACGGGACTAAGTTGGCGATTTGTCAGGGGCGTATCTCAGTGCCGCGCAACGAGGGCAAGTCCCCGACAAGCCGCAATGCCGTCCATGAATATCAGGGATCCGACCGGAACCGCAAGAAGTCTGTCGTTATCTGCTATTTTCAGGGAAACGGCGGGTCAACGCCGATGCGACTACCTCTGCTCTCTCAGGTCCTGCGATCAATTTCTGATGCGTCAAAATCTTCAAACTCGCCTCACAAGTCCAGAGATACCGAACACACAATTGTCGCACTGTCTTATCGTGGCTATTGGAAATCGTCCGGCCGAGCCACGCAATCAGGCCTTGAAAAAGATGCCCACGCTTGCTTACAGTGGGTATCAGAAACATACGGAGGCCCGCAGACAGATCTCGAACTTGTCATTTGGGGACACAGCTTAGGTGCCGCAGTCGCAACGGCAGCAGTTCCCACGTATATTGCGCACCAAGAAAAATGGGATGGAACGCGCAATGAGCGGTCCCTGGCTCCTATCACCAGAGTGATTCTGGAGGCGCCTACCTCGAGCATCAAGGACATGCTCATCAGCCTCTATCCCCAGAAGTGGCTTCCATATCGGTATCTCTGGCCCTTTTCCTGGAACAATTGGGACATCAAGGGGAGTCTTCGAAAACTGGCTACATGGCGAGATCAGGATGCGGACCAATACAAAACAGCACCAAGATCAGACATGATTCCGCCAATATTCCTTCTATCCGCTGAAAAGGATGAGGTCATTCCATCTTATGTCCCAGGCCAGATACAAGAGCAAGCCAAAGCTCTAGGTTTGGTCCTTGAAACCAAAAGCGTCCCGGGTGCGATGCACACCGAGGCCCCACTGAAGCTGGATGGCAGAAAGGCTTTGGTTGGGTTTATATTAGATGGACCGTCTGTTGTCCAGAAGACACCACGATGATAGCCCTGATATGACTTATCTGCTCTAACATCACAACTTCTTAAGACGAATGTGCTTGATCCGCGCCCGTGGCAGACTGTCTCATCTTCCAACCCAACCGGAACTTTCGTTCCACCCTCCAAGGAGCACAAACTTTGGAACTCCTCATCGCTAGCTTCGTGATCGACCAAAATGAGAAAAGGGCGTCCTTTTTGCGTCCCAAGTCAGACTCGCTGGCTTCAGGAGTAGCAGAGGGACCATTCCCCTTGCTCGCTTTGACGCCATACCCGCAAAAGGCTGAAGTGACTATTTGCCAAAATCTACAATAGATGCACATTTGAAACACATGCGACAATAAGAATATTTATTTCAGCAACACGATAGCTAATGGCCTTGGGTATACCGATCAAGCGCAGGAACCAAGTACATAACAATGAAAGGATTGAACAATGCAAGGACAAAATCACCAGCCAATTCCAAAGAACAATATCACATCAAACCTCTTTCCTATAGCTATGTTAGTAGCGAACAAAATTATAGAGCAAGATAAACGTACCAAGTGTGTTCTGACTTCTCGATACCAGGTGTCTTGATAGCATTGCGGTCGCCAAAAGGATTATCATCATCTTCCTCTTCAGATTCGGTCTCGCTTTCACTCTCAAAGATCTGACGGGAATGTTGAGTCGAAGATGCAAGAGGCAGATGTGGACGCTGTGGCTTGGGTGGATTGATGTTAAGCCCAGCGAGACCGTCATTCACATCATCGTCAAGACCAAGACCATGTCTCTGCTTCCAACTGGCGTCCATAATTTCGTCTTCACTGTCACTATCATAGTCTAGACTCTTGTCCAGAACCTCGAAGGCCATCAATGCAGTTACGAGCTCTTCGTTCGCATGAATCAGGCCACCGAGGAATTCTTCACTTTCGATATATTGAATGTATCGCAGAATACCGTGGCGAAGGTCCTTGCAAGTATCAAATCCGTGAATACATTCTGCGTCCTCGCTCACTCGGTGCGTCTCACGGTTGACCAGTTTCAACGCGTTTAAAAGGTTAGTACTAGCCACCGAGGAAGCTGCGAGCGCCTGCAAGATCTCGGGACGTTCCTTTTCCAAGTCGAATTTCCTGCTGCTGCTGCTGCTCAGTCCAAGCTTCTTGTCTTTCTTGTCTTTCTTTGACTTGGACTTTGGCTTGGGACCGCTCAACAATGTTGATGGCCCACTACCTCCTGATACTGAAACGACATGACCCATCGGAGGCTCATTTTGGTTGGAATTTGAGCCCTCACGTAAGACCTTGGCCTTCGCCTGTGTGGCAGGCTGTTTCCGCTTGGGAACCTGCTTGTATAGCGCCGTGACCTTCGCCATGCCAGGAGTATCCTTGAAGGTCGCGGCCCATTGTCCGAATATCTGTTTGCATTTCTGTTTGACGAGAGGATCGGAGACGGAATCCGTAGCCGCGATTCGAAGTCGTTCGAGGAGTGCTTCATCAGCGAACTCGCGCAGGAAGCGTTCTCCGGCATTCTGAACTAGGAAGTCGAGGATCACGAGGGAACGAAGTTGTCGGTGGAGGTTGCCATATTTTCTACTCGGGTTAGACTGGTACTTCACCTTGCACGCTACAAACTCACAGCTTCTTGCGCAGAGCCCGACTCGCTTCTGTTGGACCGCTCGCCTGGATGCGGACTACTTCGACCAAATCGACGATACCGCTGGAGTCCTCGACTTCATATTGTTCACTTGTGAGGACTTCGATTTGGACTGTCACCGCCGAGTATGGTTTCTATGCACGGCCATGTCAGTCGGTGCAAGATAGCGTGTTCTCTTCGCCGAATTGACTTACGGAAGATTGAAACATGGTGGGCAAAGGATGTAGCGTCCTTCCGTCCTAGCACAGAGACCGGATTGAACAGCGACAAGGTATGTAGAGTCAAAATGACACTTGTATTCAAGAGCCCACGATCGCCCCGCGTTGCGATATCGGTATAGAGATAACCAACCCCGCACAGCACAGTTTACACCAGGATTTTGCAAAAAGTAGGGAGGATGGGTACTGGCGATGTTGTTCTCAAAGCTGATTCGAGTTGATAAGGCTGGAAAATAGGATCAGCTCAAATCGCAGCGCTAGGGCCATTAGGGAGCTATACCTTTACGTGTTCAATGTGGGCGGCCAATGTTGATCCTTTGGCCCGAGTCGGTTTTGAACCCTCGACCCCTCCACAGCTGGAGATATAATGTGCAATATCGCGAAATCGCGGTCGAAAGGGGTGTCAAATATACAAAGAGTGAGCTTCAGGGGAAGGAAGAGACGAAACAGCGTTGAGACCGTTTAAGCTTATCGGCTCGTGACTGCTCCGGCCCAAAGGGGTTAGAGCGGGGGTGGGAGGCCTAAGGTGTCCAAATGATGTTGCAATTGACAACAATTTCCATTGGGAACTATCTAGATGAGACAGCTAAAGTCCCAAATTCAAGCTACGTCTATCCATCGTACCATAGTCGGATGAAGCATACGACTGCTCACCGAACGGATCCATCCCCGCGATCCTATTTGTTCCGCTTCGTGTCCCGCTTGCTCATCTGCTCCACCCTCATTCTGGCCCTCAGCGTGGCTCTGAAATCCCGCTCTCGTCTCTCCCTCCTCCTCCCCCACTTCTCTACCAAAGTCGAAACCATGGCCTACCAACAAGAACGTTTCATTGCCGAATTGGCCGTCCAGCGGGCCTGCCTTCTCACTCAGAAGGTCTTCTTCGAGAAGGCTAAGGGTACCGTCTCCAAGGATGACAAGTCCCCCGTCACTATCGGCGATTTCGGCGCCCAAGCTCTCATCATCTCCGCCATCCGCAAGAACTTCCCCAACGACGAGATTGTTGCCGAGGAGGAGGCCAGCTCCCTGCGTGAGGACAAGGACCTGAGTGCTGAGATCTGGCGCCTGGTCAAGGACATCAAGTTGGATGATGAGGAGAGCGACAACATCCTCGGTGGTCCTCTTGCCAGCGAGCAGAGCATGCTCGATATCATTGACAACGGCAACAGCGCCGGTGGCGCCTCGGGCCGCATCTGGGCCCTCGACCCCATCGACGGCACCAAGGGCTTCCTCCGTGGCGGCCAGTACGCCGTCTGTCTCGGCCTGATGGTTGACGGCGACGTCAAGGTCGGTGCCATTGGTACCCCCAACCTCCCTGTGGACGATGCCGCCAGCCTGGACGCCAGCACTGGTGCTCAGCAGGCCGCCACCACCGCCAACGGTGTCCTGTTCTCCGCTGTCCTCGGCGAGGGCGCTACCAGCCGTCCCCTGACCAGCAGCACTCTTGCTGCCAGCAAGCCTATCTCCATGCGCCCCGTCTCCAACATCTCCGACGCTGTCTTCTGCGAGGGTGTTGAGGCCGCGCACTCCGCCCAGGGCGACAATGCTGCCGTCGCTCAGCTCCTTGGCATCACTGCCCCTAGCGTGCGACTGGACTCGCAGGCTAAGTACTGCTCCATCGCCCGCGGTGCCGGTGACATCTACCTTCGTCTCCCCGTCAAGAAGGACTACCAGGAGAAGATCTGGGACCACGCTGCTGGTGACCTTCTCGTCCGCGAGGCCGGTGGTCAGGTCACTGACATCTACGGCAACCGATTGGACTTCAGCAAGGGCCGGACTCTCGCTGCCAACAAGGGTGTTGTCGCTTCTCCCAAGGCTCACCAGGATGCCGTCGTCGGCGCAGTCAAGAGCGTGCTGAAGCTGTAATGGATTGATGGATTAAGCCTTATGTCACTTTATTTCCCGAGGGCTCCTGGGGAGCACAAAAATTCACGCTAGATGCACTGAAATAGATTTGTGATACCATCGCTGCGACTGAAAAAAGTAGTACATATATATAACGATAAGAATACAGACGCGGGACCAAGCAACGTCCCGCGTAAAAAGAAGTACACCCGTTTATTTGATCTTCTTGGCCTTGAGCTTGATCGTCTCTCCGTTGACGAAGATACCCTTGCCCTTATAGGGCTCAGGACGTCTCCAATCTCTGATCTCGGCGGCGAATTGAGTCACAACTCGCTTGTCGACACCCTCGAGCAGGATTCTGGTGGGCTGCGGTGTGCTGGCTTCCACACCCTTGGGAATTCCCAATTCAATTGGGTGGGAATAGCCGACCTTCAAGGAGACGAACTTCTGGCCCGGGTAAGTGGGTTCGACGGTGGTCGCCTTGTCCTCCACTGTAGCTCTGTATCCGACACCGACCATACTCAATATACAAACGTGACCTTCGGAGACACCGAGGATGTTGTTCTGGATGAGAGCGCGGATGGTTCCTGAGGAGCGGTCTGTTAGTTGCTGTCCGCATAGACCGAAATTGGGGATCAGGATATTGACATACCCCACATAGCACGCTGATGAGGGATCTCGGTATCCTGGACCGACAGGGTAGCCTTTTGGCCGGACTCGTCGCGGGCGATAGTGAGGAAAGAGGGAATGTTGACGGTCATTTCACCTGGGAGTTGTTAGCATGGTATCCTCCGAAGACAATTCCGCAACACGCACCCCTGGGACCCTTGATCTCAGCAGCGAACTTGGGAACATCCTTTCCGCGAGTGCGAATCAGGGTTTCGGGGAGATCAATGAGCTTGAATGACACCTCCGGAGGAATTGAGATTGGAGCACCTCCGACTCGGGACTGCGCCGGGGATGTAGTCGAGAAGCATTGTGTGCGGGAGGGAGAGAAAGCCGGGGCGAGGAAGATGGGTAGTGAGCCGCGCTGGAAGGACTCTCTGAAGAGCTGGCGGGCGCAACGTTGGGGTAACGACATGATGGCGCGCGTCTTTGGTTGTCTTTTGCTCGGCGGACTTTGGATTTTGTCGCCGATGATCCTGAATGAGTTTAGCGTCCACGTGACCATCTATATTCCGTTCGATTTGGCCTTTTCCTTTCAATTCATTCCGTCAGAACTGCATTTCTTGACGATTTATGAGGAATTTCGTAGATCAATGGTTTATACATCTCATTTGCTACCTTAAAGTGCAGCAATGCAGTCATTTCCTTCGATAACGGTCTTTTTGCTGCGCACTCGGCACCCGTTTTGAAGTATTTCGGCCGCAGATCGGATCAGCCAGACTAAACAACTAATTTATATCGAGGGTTTTGCAAATATTCTGTATGTAACTCAAGGGACTATCCAAGTGAGAGAAGGCGGGTACAGGCTCCAAGGTTCAAATTTCAAGTACATTTGATCCTGAACTTCTCCTCGCTCTTCAACCACCATCTCATCCCACGACACTCCTCTCTCGTATCCTCATATATTCGCATGCCTCGTTCGATTGAGGCATCGTTTCAAACACTCTTTTAATACCTCAGTCACAGCCTGACCAGGCCCAAGGATTTACACCAACCATCCAACAGATCAAGCCCACAATGAAGGTGACTGGGGCCTGCCAATTGGTCTGCTACTCGCTCCTCACACTCGCTCACTTGGGGAGAGCGACTGCTTCACACAAACGTAAGATTCCCCGCTCAACTCTGTGTGCTGCTACTGACCCGGTCCCAGACGATCTTCCAGCCCTACCGCCCAAGGCTCCTGACATTGACACGGTCTCAATCCTCAGATCCCAAAAGCAACACCAAGACAACATCTTCAATGAGGCAGTGCAGCTTCTGGACTCAATGAAAACATCACCATCGTGCAACAGGGTTGCTGCGACCAGACTGGTCGCATCGTGTCAAACATTTAGAGACGGGAAAGGCACACAGTTAAGTGACCCTGAGAGCCTCGATGTGCTCCGATCGGCATATGCAGCCAGGCTGGCCCTGTGCGAGATTGATGGGGCGGGGACTACGATTCCACCTTCATGCCTTGCGGTCACTGTGTCACCGCCACCGCAGAAACATCGATTCGGGTTCGTGAATCGGCACAGAAGCCCTGACACTACATCGGATGAAGTTTCGCGAGAGATACTGGAGGGATGTCTCAAGACACTTGAATCGCGACCTCAATGGTGGACATCATACAGCAATAGTCGACAGAATGCCCTCATCATTTGCCAAGCTTCACGAATGGAGACGGAAAAAGAGGAGCTTCTCGACTTGCACCGAGCCATTGCGAGGAGCAGCATCAAGCTCAATGATGGGCTGCAGGATGCCTTAAAAGATGCAGCTTTGCAGTATGAGCGACAACGAGACTTCGCACAGGCTGTACAAGCTCTGCAGAAGAAGGTTGCTGCGGAAATTAGCGTGACAGACTCTATGCTCAAGCGGACATTCAGCCAATTTCTTCAGGAAATCGAAGCTGGAACCACTGCTTTCCAATCTGCCGTGTATTCAGTGCTGAAGAAGACACAGGCAGAGACGGTGTTCCTTGAAAAGGTGAGATCAAACACATCGCTTCTGGACAAAAGCACTGACGGTTGAACAGGACATTCAGAACGTTTCAAATCAAGTGGGAGCCCTTCAACACTCGTTACAGAATGTGCATCGAGACGCAATGATCAGAAGCCAGGAGGCTCTCCTAGAACAACAGTCCAGTGCCGTCGTCAACAAAGACCTGGCAGGCTCATTGCATCAGTCGCTTGAAGCCCTTGTGGGCCCCGAAATGGAGAAAGTCTACAGGGGAATGCAAAGATTTGATGCTACCATGGTATGTCGAAGCAAATCCCCTCATCCCATTTATGCTTTGAGACTTGCTGACCACTACTGATCTTAGGAATGGTTGACAAGTCGAATGAACATAATTCTCGAGCAGGAGACTCGACTGACCCAGGTAAGAATCTTCCAAACGTTCACCAGTCGCATTCTGACCTGTACAGCACTTGCATCACATGGAACAATTTATAAAACAATCTGAGTCAAAAGCAAGCGAGCTACAGAGAGCCCAGGACCTACAAACCGAAGCCCTGTCGGCACAGTCTCTCGCGCACGAAGCTATCCAATTTCATGCTCAGGTCTCCGAAGCCCTACTGAGCAAAACTAGCGCCTCAGCCGCCAACCTACAATCGGCTATTGACAACGCTGCAAGTACTTTCAGGTACCTCCCAGCACTGAGCAGCGGGGGACTATCCGCGTGGTCTCTATGTGCTGTCCTCTTGGTGATCATCGCGGTGCAAAACGTCAAGATTGCGATTGGCCTATCTTTTCTTTTTCTAGGTTGGTGCACCTTGAGTGCAGTCAAGCATCTGATTTTAGTGCATTCCTTTTCCTCTATCATCTCGCGGTTTTTCTAACTATATCACCATATCGCGATATTTCCCCGACGCTAATTATTGATATTTTGGCTCAAGATCATATACATCCCCCTTCTGAATCACTCATTTCTATGATCTGTGAGCGTCGTCTATGGTTCCAAGGTTCAACTCAACAAGTCCTTTCTGGCGTTTCTCGACTGGCTGCATTTATACAGACGCATGGCCCAGCATTCATCTATTCTAAGCTAATGATACCCCAAATTTATACTTGATTGACATTTCAATAATCACACATTGGTCAAACTAAAGCCACGCTGACAAGATCAAACCTTGGAATCCATCGCGGGGAGAATCAAAAGTAATTCCAATCCAATCCCTTAATCAATGACAAGCGAATGACGAGGCACTATTGAAATCCCCACCGATGTACGTGAAAACCTGGGGATAGGGACACAACCACCCCGTACGAGTAGCAGAAGTGTTCCCCACAGCCACGGCCACGCCCTCCAAACGATCTGGAACTGTGCCATTCTCAACCCACGCCCTCATAGTGTCAAAAACTTTCTCAGCGGGATCGAAACCGCTTCCGAATCCACAATGAGTCACACCTGGCGCGAGGAACAAACGGTAGTAGTCGGCGACATCCGCATCGATGTCTCTTGTCTGTTCATAGTACTCGATTGTACCATTTGTCGGAACCAACTGGTCGGCCATGCCGTGCCAGGCCAGCATTTTCGTTCCTGTCTTTTTCATTTTTGAGAGGTCGGAATTTGAAGTGCCAATGACAGAGGCATACTCATCGATGGACTGTTGAAAGAAATTGTCGTACTCTTGACGAGTGACACCATCGATATTGAAGGATGGGTTCCGAGCGAGGAAAACGCTTACCCAGTCTTCAGAGACCGAGAAAGGTACTATGGTGCAATTGTCAATGGAAGTGCAACTTGTTCCAATCATGTAGGCAAGACTGGAGTCATAATGGAACCCGTGCCACAAGGATTGCCCGTTTGTTGAGTGTGGTCCATCCCATAAGGCAGAAATCAGCTCAGCCATGTTTTCAGTGATGGTGATAGTTCCCGAAGGGTCGGTACAGTTCACTTCTTGGCCGACAAGGGAGAATGCCTCGAAGTGACATTGCCCTGGGTACGCTATGATGCCGTCTGAGACTCCATCTAGTCCATCACATTCCGCAATCGCAGCTTGTGTGAAGGCATCAACAACGCACACAGGAGGCTGTGTGTCTGTGTATTATCAAAACGTCAGTTGGACGAAGAAGTAGCAATCGCTGCCAAGTCAGACGTACCTAACAGTTGCGCAACAAATGGCCCCCAGAGTCCAGCAGTCGCAAATTTATCCCAAGAAATAGCAGGAGCCCCGGCGACAATCCCATCAAATAGTTCCGGGTGTTCTTGTGCTAGCGCATGTCCTTGACGACCACCAGTAGAGCAGCCATGCCAGTATGAATACTCGGCCTTAGTACCGAAATACAATTTGGTCGCGAGCTTTCCGAGAACTGCAGCTTCGGAAAGGGCAACGCTGGAGAAGTCGCGAAGGGCAGGCCAATTTGTTTTCCCTCGACTGGTCAAGCCCCAGTCCGCAGTGGAAGCGCTAGCTCCATGTCCCCCATCCGTGGATGATGATGCATACCCGAGTAGGACTGGCGTCAGAACACTGCTTGGGCCGCCGGAATACCATGCTCCCCCTCCATGCATCAAAAATCGGGAGTTCCAATCCTTCGAGTTTAGTGGAAGCCCAATGTAAGTGTTGATAAGATCGTGTTGGCCGGGGTGTGTGTATGTCAATGTGATCAAACAGAGATCCACGGTGGGAGTCGTAACACCTGGAATGTCGGGAATAATACCGACACCTCCAGTGGCATTGCGTCCACTAGTTGAGAAGTTGTGCTTGGCAGTAACATCGAGCTTTTGTATCTCAATACCTTCCAGTCTCAGAGACTTGAAAGTCTTTGAAGAGCAGGTCGGCGTGCGTGGGTTCTTGCTTGCAAATGTCCCGGTTAAAAGGACAGACAGTAAGAGCAACGTAGTTGCTATGCGAAATGCCATTTCCATCGAGGTCATTCACCGTTGGGTGAAGCTAATGTAATGGTTATTCAATTTGGAGTGTTGAGTCTTGGTCAATATATTCAACAAGAAGCCGTCGACCTTTATACCCATGAGCCAGGGCACGGTTGCAGGGAGATAGGTCCGCAGAGTACTCCGTACAGATACCTTGACAAAAGCACTTGCAATGGTCAAATCACGTCTCGTTCATCGCATACTACAGGTCAGACCGCTCTGAATCCTCACATTTCCAATTCGCACGGAGAATCTGGCTGCCTTGCTGCAATAGAGACCAGCCTTGGCAAGAGGCTTAGCTGTTAGGCGAAAAAAGGCTGTGTAGGGTTGGATGCAATCTATGTAGGATCCAATTTTCCGCGGAAGGAACTCGTATTGCGATGATGGCTGATGCCAAGCATCGCTAGGTCGCGCCTGACTGGATGATAGTTGAGGCTTGAAGCGAAGGTGCATGCGGACTAGCGGCTTGCATATTCTCAATTGGGAATATGGTAGTCTTTGGTGTCCGATCTGGACCTTTGAATTGTGGGGGAGTGCCAACACAGGTGCATTTCTCCAGCATCAACATCGGGCTTGGGTTCGGCGATGTATTTCCGGGATCCCCGCCAACGTCAGCAGTAGGATCACTAGACTTGCCTAGAGGGTTAGGTTAGAGTGAGGCTTATGTCAGTGCATCCGGTATTTGTTTAGAGTAGATGTCATCGAGATGATGAAGTGATGAAGTTTTGTTGACGATTGATCCGGGATAGATCAGCGTCTTGCTACGAGGGATGATAGCGGCCAGGCATGAATCGTCCAATTTGGCCTGCTTTTGGCCTGATCCTCCACACGTTCGTTACACTTCCCTTACCATGTTTCATAGATTACTCCGTACCGGAATTTCATCGGGTATCCGGTATTTCACCCTTCAGTTTACCGCCTGAGCCGTAATGGTAATTCACAGGACTTTGATCCCTGGACAAATTCAGACATCAAGGCAAATGAAAGGTGAAAGTCCCATATCTGTACGGTGGTGGTCAGGTCATCTGGTTGACAGGCCTGGCTCGCTCTCGCTCTCGCTCCTGCTCCTGCTCTCGTACTCTTCCTCTCTCTCTCCCTCTCTCCCTCTTTCTTTCTCTCTTCTCTTCTTTCCCGTCTTTCTTTGCTTTCAGCCTATGAACCTACTTCACTTCGTGCCTCAGCCTCTCATCGGATCATGAGCGTTTGCTTTCGCTAGTTCGGACCACTAGCACCCGTGGACCCTTTTCACTACCCGTGGACGTTTTCTACTGAGCACCGACCAATCGGGTGGACTCCATTGTCCCCAATCTGACTCAGTGACCAATCAACGTTCCCCCCTTGCCACGAAGACGATGCTACATACTTTCAGCTTTCAAGATGTCTTCCCAACAACCCGCAGAGAATTCGGCTCCCAAGACGCAGCGATATTGTCTAACGGCGAACATCGAAGGATTGAGGACCGAGAGGGTGATTACCCTTGAGAATGCTGCTGACCTCAAGCTGTGGAAATCCCTAATTTCTTTCAGGCTCCAGTCCCTCGATTGCCAGGACCTCATTCGTGGAGATCTGGCCCGCCCTAAACCAGAAGATAAAGGTTATGCAGATTGGGGGTACTGCTCGATTGTCATTGGCAACTGGATCTGCAACCAGGTGTCCACCAGCGTCAAACGTCGTTTGGAAAATAGAGGGGTTGGGGAGGGAAAAGGCATGTTTGCCGATGACCTCATGGACAAGATTGAGAAAATCGTTCTGGGAGATAGCTCTGCCCAAAGTATTCTCGAGAGATTGATACCATTCTGGGGCATTGACTACGAGGAATGCGACTCCGTTGAAGAGTTTATCCGCGAAGTCTACAACGAGATGCAAGCTTTTCACGACTTGAAAGCCCCTCTTCCTTGGATAATTGCTCTTGCAAAAGTCCTAGATCCCCTCGAAGACGACCTGCCCTCGGTTGCACTCATACGAGATGAGCTTAAGGAAATTCCAGCCGATGAGCTTACGAGAGAGAAGTTCCTCATATTGTCCGAAAGGCTAAAGATCGAGGCGGAGATGAAGGGAATCTGACCCTGGACGTTGTTACCGTTCGCAATTTCTATTTCTCGCTATCTTGCTTTCTTTCTTTGTAGCTAACTTCCCTCTCTAGCCTCAAGTGGACTTCAAGAATCCGCCGAAGCAGTTCCCACATATTATACCAGACCCCAACCCGTGGTCACATTCAAAGTTTCCAAAGATTGATATCCGGTTTGTGCCAAGTTCTTAACTCCGCACCGACCTAAATCATGGTGAAAATTTCACACATTGCGAGACCTACTTCAGAAAGCACAACAAAGGAGAAGATAGGGCGTCTGGTTCCGAGTTTCGAACTCAAGTGCAGACATCTAATCGAATCAACAAGGTTCTATGATAACAAAATGTAACAAACAGCCTATGGCAAAGTCTATGGGAAAAGTCTAACAGTAAATGGCGCTTGGCATCTAATCGAAGATGGTCGCCTTCATCGAGTTCGGCTGGATATACTCGGAAGCATTTCGGAAGCTTGTGAAGCCCCAGCGGATCTGCGCAGCCATGGCAATTTCCACATCCAAGTCCTTAGCAAAGTGCCATGCGAGACCTGTATCACGCTGGAATGCTCGTCCGACCAGGATAACATCAAGGTTGTCTTCTTGCAAGATCTTCTCAGCAAGGTCACCGTGGTTAATCATACCCACAGCGGCAACCTTCAGGCGATCTCCAACAGCCTTCTTGACGACCGCAGCCAAAGGAGCCTGGAAGGCGGGACCGCTAGTGATTTTCTGTGCCACATGGACACCACCAGAGCTAATATCGATCAAGTCCACCGCACCTTGCTCAGCGAGCAGGCGTGCGAATTCCACAGTGTCTTCAAGCTTCCAGCCCTTCTCGTCCGGAAGGCTGTTTTCCAGCCAGTCTGTACCGGAAACACGGAGGAACACGGGCATATCGGGACCGACGAGATCACGGGTCAACTGGGCGACCTCGAGTGGTAGACGGGTTCGGTTCTCGAAGCTACCGCCGTACTGATCGGTACGTTGATTGGAAGACGCACTTAAGAAGGAGGAAAGCAAATAGCCATGCGCAGCGTGGATTTCAATAAAGTCCACGCCAGCAATCAGGGCACGCTTGGTAGCGGATTCCCAAGCTTCCTTCAATTCCACGATATCTTCCTCGGTCATAGCCTTTGGTACAACATCGTTGGGAGAGAATGGGATAGCACTGGGGCCCTTGACGTTATCGGTCCATCCGCCGACAGCATTGGTAGCAGTGGCGCCGCCTACCCAAGGGGGAAGGGTAGAGGCTTTGCGGCCAGCGTGACCGAGTTGAATACCGATTTTCTGACCTTGGCTATGTGCAAAGTCGACAACTTCCTTGAGGGGCGCGATCTGGGAATCTTTCCAGAGGCCGAGGCAGCCAGGAGTGATACGGCCTTCGGGTAGCACGCCAGTCGCTTCGATGATCATGAGGCCGGGACCGCGTTGGGCGATTCCACCATAGTGTGTCTGGTGCCAGGGTGTGATGTGTCCGTCGTCGGCGCTATATTGACACATGGGGGAAAGGCCCAGGCGGTTTTGAAAGCTGAGGTTGCGGATCTTCAAGGGTTGGAAGAGTTTCGGAATGGGCTTGCCGCTGGTCTGGGGGTTTCGGGCAGTCCCAGCTGGTGGGCTCTGGGCTGGAGTGTAGAAGGGCACGCCGGAGGCGGCCTTGATGTGAACGTCGGGCCAGTTGGTCATTTCGTTGGAGGTCTATGGGATGTTTGGACTGCTGTAAGAAGGACTCCGGTATGAGTTGATGCAATGACTGAAGAATATGCCA
Organism: Penicillium brevicompactum; assembly: GCF_028827555.1. Lineage (NCBI taxonomy): Eukaryota > Fungi > Ascomycota > Eurotiomycetes > Eurotiales > Aspergillaceae > Penicillium > Penicillium brevicompactum. The sequence continues at coordinate 2,126,493 of NW_026623212.1, read as the reverse complement.
GGCTGGATGGTAGCTGTCTCGAGCCTCTTATATAGTTCATCTACCTGGACACTGGGTTCTGTATTTCGTAAGCTTTGATTCCGAAACTGACAAATGGCCATGGTTTGTAATGAATTCCATAGAAGATCATGAATAAAATTTGTTTCACATTGCCCCTTCAAGCATAGCTGCCACATGGGCTTTGAAAGTTACCGCTGTATATCCAAAAGTGTCCGAAGTGATTCCGGGACGATGTTTGGCCGCACTCGTAGGGCGTGCCCCACAGCGGCGACATCCTCGGAAAGGCAGCGCCAGGTACATTACGGAATCTGAGAAGATCAGACGTCTGTAGACGATATTATAATCTTTTTTTGAGTTGCTCTCATACCTTCCGTTGGCTAAAATGCATTCTATGAGTACCTGAGTTAATTTTCACAATCTATCTTCACGCAATTTTCTTCTGATCAATGCCATAGATGAGCATTTGTAATTTCTACTGCAGGGTTTTACTCCAAGGCAATAAAACGAGTCTACTTCAAGAAATCTAGAGATGGTACGTTTTACCAAGGAAAATTTCAAGAGAATGCCTTATTGTTGGAATTTGGTCGCAAGTCTATCGCTTCAAGTAGAAGTAAAATGGCCCGTCATGCCCAAGTGCTTTCCCTTCCATAACACCAGCCAGGAGTCCATCGTTCACGTAAAGGAAGTGATCCAAGATAGGTCGATCATCGTAGATCATGGTAGTAGACACTGCTCCTCCGTACACCATCTCTCGCACCTTGAAACTTAAATTAGCCTGTGACTCAATCGCAGAGCGGAGGCCTGGGTAAACTTACGCTAGCAAACCCCCATTGTCCCCAACTCACTCGCTTGCCATCCCGCTCAACGATCACAGGATCGACATCTTCCAGAGTTTTGAACGACTTTCCGACCCATTTGATCTCCTCCAGCTGGGCGGCGACCGGGTGTCCGGTGTCAAAGTACCCTCCATTCCACTCACCAAGCAATTGATCTGGCTTGATAGATGGAAGTTGTCTGAAGAGGTCTTCGATAGTATCCGGGTTGACTTTCCGGTTGGCCTCAATTGCAGCGATGTATCTTTCTTGGGGACTTTGACAGTCAGTAATCTCTCGCACCTGTCAAACCTGTAAATGTTACTCACGAGGACATTGTGAAATCGGTTACTATGATTCAATCAAAAGATATGCGTTTATTGTGGGACAAGAATCCTTCTCCCAATGTTATGTCATATATAAATACTTGGAATGTCTATATTGGTAAGTATACTTTAAACTTTGACAGAAATGACGTCCGGGGCTGGATCCAACGCCTCTGCTGAATAACAAGCAACAAGCAGAAAGTCTCCGAGGGGCTTGTCATTGAATATTCCACCGAATCGGGTGGGACTTAGACCTCACGCCTCACGCCCTACGCCCTACTATTCCCAGCCAACCTCAATCAAACTCTTGAGCGCGTGGAATTGTTAATTTCTCCAGTTGTGTGAATTTAAATGCTTGATCACATAGTCACAAATTGGTCACTTGGAACCTTGTAATGATTTCAGTGGCATTACGAGGTGACCCTTGCCTTCCGCATGTAGTATAATGACGTCGATAAAGACATTAGATCCCGAACCCCAGATCCCGAACATTCAACCAACTTGTATACACTATCGAAAAGACCACAAATTTTAATCAATATCTCTTCTGATATTGTTCCAGTACAATCAAACAGACTTCATCATGCCTTCAGCTATTGTTACCGGTGCTACTGGTAAGTGGTTCTGTTGTGAAGTTTGCCACCACCTGCTCAGTTAACATCTCGCAGGGATCACGGGGAGTGCAATTGTGCATCACCTGTTGAAAGATGGATCTTACGACAAAATCTATTCTTTCTCGCGTGGAAATCCGGGTCACAAAGATCCGAAAGTCCAACATGTCACCCTGGACCTGCAAAGCTCGGCACAAGACATGGCCAAGTCTTTCGAGGGCGTGTCCGCCGAGTATATTTTCTTTTGTGCCTATTTAGCTTCCGAGGACCAGGATGAGTTGTCCCGGGTCAATGAAGCTTTACTTTACAATTTCCTGGAAGCACTGGAGCTCAACGGCTCGGCGCGGAAGATCAAACGTTTCATTCTCACTTGCGGGTTCAAGCAGTACGGTGTACACATCGGACCTGGAAAGCAGCCTCTACTCGAGGACGATCCCCTTTTGGAAAACGATGCAGGTGGTGTATCTTGGCCGCCGATTTTCTATTACCCACAACAACGTGTCCTAGCCAACGCAGCTAAGAAAGGCGGCTGGGAGTGGGTGGCCACACTACCAGAAGACGTGCTAGGATATGCTCGTGGTAACTTCATGAACGAAGCCACAGCCCTCGGCCTCTACTGCGCTGTCAGTAAAGCTCTTCCGGGATCGGAGCTCCCTTTCATCGGCAGCAAGGCCAACTACTTTACCTTCAATTGCTGGACATCAGCCAATCTCCATGCCAAATTCTGTCTATGGGCAGCCACCGCACAGGGCGCAGGGAATCAGATCTTCAACGTAATGAATGGAGATACGGAATCGTTCCAGAACCTGTGGCCGCGTATGGCCGCCCGTTTCGGCTGCCGTATCCCTGATCCCATGTTCCCGAACGGAGGTACTCCAGATACCAAAGGCTTCAAAAGCTACGAGTCGTCGACGATCCATTTCAAGAATAAGCCGCCTCTGAAGGCATCTGCCTCCGCGCTGGGTCTCTCTACGGACTCGGTTTCTAACGACTCCCCCACCCTGTTCCTCCAGGTTGACCCTGAGAAGTGGGCGAAACGAGAGGATGTCAACAAGGCCTGGGCTACACTTCGTGAGCGATACAACCTTGATCAACACGCATGGGATAAGGCCACATGGAACTTTTTGACGATGACTCTTGGTCGGGACTGGAGTTGTGTGGGAAGTATGAGTAAGGCTAGGAAGCTGGGTTGGACTGGGTATGCCGATACGTGGGATGAGTTGGAGGAGACATTCGAAATCCTCGAATCCGAGGGCGTCCTTCCGCCTCTGAATCAGCTGAGGAAGGATTTCTAGTCGGCTAAGTCACGATACGTGATCATTGCTGCAGGGGCTTTTTGAATTATTTATCTTTCATGGTCTCAAGCTTTTACTGCTTCTTGTCGCTGATAGTATCCATCCCAAGACTAGGGAGCCTCAAAGCGTATTCAGCCATCACGAAGTTCCTCCACCTGCGTAACATCTTCAACAAACATAGCGCCATACTCTCTCATCATCTGTATCTTCTCCTCCACATTCATCGCGAAACTCATTCTCCCAAAATCTTTTGGAAGTTGCCTGCTACTCTCATATCTCAACACTCACATACCTACTCCATTCGTCGGCCAACCAAACACCAGCACCTTTTTTCTTCCTCTGCCATCTCTCTCGCGCCTAACCGCACTTCCAGCCTATCCTCCCTACTCGCCCACCACTTAGCACCAGTCCGGCGCAGGAGATTACAGAATCTGTCTTCTTCATCGACACTGAGAGACCGCTGCAACTCATGAGAGCGGGAGAGCTTCTCCCTCTTGAATTCTTCTTCTCGTCTGAATAAAAGTTACATTTACCATATCATACTTGTTGGAGATCATGGGGTTAGGTCATGTGATACGGTGCCCTAGTAGATAGATCTCTGTTTCTCTCTCTCTCTCCCTTATCTTTCTCACGCATTTTACGACTTGTTTACGTGCATACTGCTCCATTACTAGATCGTATTCCCATAATACTGCTTTTTGACACTTTTGAGTATTCCGCTGAAGAGCGAAGCCCGGTGGTTAAAAACTAACTCAATAGGTCTGTCTTGAAAACCTGCCGGGTTGGGGACTGAAGTGGCATTTGCCACATGCCAACTCGTATTCGAAGATTGAGGAAACGATAGCATCATCACATACTTGTAATGATCTTAAAAAAAAGCTCAATTTCCGGGATTTGCTCTGACGCCGTTCAAGGGTGGCTCTGACGTCAACTATGGACGCATGCTCGGTCTTGAGCCCCCAAAAATTATATAAGGTTCACGGTCGACCTATCTCGTAAGATCTCAATTATCTACTATCTTCTATCACCACTTCAAGTACTCAGTATCTCAATTCAACTTTCGATGTCACAGCCAGGCAAAGGAAAGCACATTCTGTTGACGGGAGCTAACGGATTTGTTGCCTCCCATATCTTATCCATTTTGATTGATGTAAGGACTCATATTATCAGATGCAGCATGTCTTGATGTCAATAGACTGCTAATTCCCCAGCAGGAAGGCTACTTCGTGACAGCGACTGTTCGCTCTCCGTCCAAGGGGGACGCCATCATCGTAGCCCATCCTACGTGGAAGAACAACATTGAATTTGCCATCGTATCGGACTTTACGTCGGAGGCGCCGTTTGATGACATTTTTTCAAAGGCGAAATCTCCATTTGACTATGTGATCCATACCGCATCGCCTTTGAAGTTCAAAGTCTCCGATATCCGAAAGGAGATGATTGAGCCCGCTGAAAAAGGGTGAACTTCCATCCGCATAGCTGAAATCTGGGTAGCGCTAACTTCACCAGCACGAGGGAGATACTGAAAGCTAGTCAAAAGTACGGTGGCTCCACTCTGAAACGATTCGTGCTTCTTGGCAGTGCGGTGTCCGTGCTGAGCTCATTCGAGGACATGACCAAAGAAGGCAAGCCGTACACCGAGAAAGACTGGAACCCAGTAAGCAACCTATTCTGCAAGTTGCTGTACATACCACATGTCCAAATTTTGACACATTCATAGGTCACAGCTGAGCAGGCTGTTGAACGAAATGACCCCGTTCTCGGGTACAACGTGTCAAAAACCAGAGCCGAAGCCGCGGCATGGGAATTCTTCAAGCAGAACAAGGTTCCCTTTGACTTGACTGTCATCAACCCGGATATCATTACTGGGCCGATGATCCATCCTATCGAAGGGGCAGGCTCCATTAATGAAACCAACCATTTTGCTATCGCCAGCTTCATTGATGGAACCCACAAAACCATCGAGGGAGTCGAGTTCCCTTTCTATCACTTTGTAGGAGATATCCTGGGACTTCCCCTAAGCGAATAGAGCTAATTGACTGCTAGGTTGATGTTCGGGATGTGGCGCAGAGCCATGTCGATGCTCTCACCAACCCAGCAGCCGCAAATCAGCGGGTTCTTTTGATATCTGGGCTCATTTCCCCGCAGCTAGTGGCTAACACCATACGTGAAAATTTCCCCAGCCTCAAGGATCGAGTGCCAGAGGGAAATCCCTCGCAGCTTCTTCCTCCGGGAATTCATCCCACCGGCTGGGATATGAAGCTCAGTCTGGAAATTTTGAGCAAGGGCCGCAAAGGAGGGAAATGGGAATACATCGACTTGAAATCTAGCGTGGTCGATGCTGTCCAATCCATGATTGATTCCCGTGTCTTATAACCTTGAAATTCTGTGGCGTTGGGGTTTTGAAACCTCAATATTGCTCAATTCAACCTTGGAATTGTCCAAATGGTAAAGTACCAGTGTTAAACTTTCCAAGGTTGGAATTGCGTTGTTTAAATATATGTTTTGACAAATGAATGCAACATAGTATGATGCGTGATTCGTAACTCCAAGAGTGAATACAGGAGGGTCTTAGAATATGGGGCTTCAGTAGATCAAACAGATATAAAAAAAATTAAATTTTGGGTCGGACAGGCTTAGAGAAGTGACAACCTTGGAACTGAGCTTCCGTGGACATCTCGGAGTCGGGGCAATTGTAAGCATGTAGGGCGCGCGGGCTCGGGACTTGAGACCCACATTGCCTATGCGCCCTCCTACTGGAACAACCCCGGCCGCCACTATGTATTTCTAACACCTGGGCACTTGCTTAACAGATTTCCACCCATGGATTCCAAACCTTGGAAGTCTCGGGCCTTCACTCAGCGTTTATATTGAGTTCATGCCCATTCCTTCTGTTCTTTGCCAATATCTTTATTGTATGATTGTTACAGCTCTCCACTGCAACCCGGCCATGGATGAAAAGATTGCAGCAGAAGAGAGCCCTTCAGGGGGACTGGAAACATGCGAAGATCGTTCAACAAGGCCTCTCAGTCGCTGCTGCTCCCTGAACGATGGCTACGACCCTTGTACAACGGAGCGAACCCCCACCAGATTAGCAACCGTGGAAGAAGAAAGATTTCTCGTCACCTTGGATGACCACGACACAGCGAACCCTCGCAATTCTAGCCGCATGCGAAAGTGGCTGATCGTTATCACTGGTTCCATGGGTTCACTTTGTGTGTAGGTATACCAACTTCAACATTGCTTATAGGCGCTAATGATAGAAGTACCTGTACCTCCTCCATGTATACCATGACATATGCCCAAATCACCAAAGAATTCCAAGTTTCGAATATCGTGGCTACACTGGGGCTATCCTTCTTTATTTGGGGACTTGGTATGTGTGGGCTCGGCGCTTTCCTCATATTTCTGTGGCTAACCTCCACACACTATAGGCTTCGGTCCTCTGCTTCTCGCTCCTCTTTCAGAGGTAAGGTTGTTCTCATGGCCCAACGAACGCTTCTGATTTGTTCTAGTTCTACGGCCGTCGACCGATTTACATATGCTCCTTGGCGATGTTTTTGGTTTGGCTGATTCCATGTGCTGTGGCAAGAAACATCGAAACACTATTGATCGGAAGGCTATTCAGCGGACTTGCGGGCAGCGCATTTTTGAGCGTTGCAGGTGGAACAGTTGCGGACCTCTTTCCACGTCATGAGCTCGCAGCCCCTATGATGGTATATACGGCGAGTCCATTTATTGGACCAGAGATAGGTCCCTTGTACGCTTTTAGCGGTTACCTCTTGTAAGAAGAGCATGGAACTAACACAATTTGTAGGGTTGGAGGCTTTATCAATCAATATACAACCTGGTGAGTAAATCAATCTCACCTCTGCTCTTATAGTCATAGAAAATGCGCTGACTCCACAGGCGGTGGTCCTTTTATGTCCTGATGATATGGACCGGCGTGCTCCTTGCAATTATTGTTTTCTGCACGCCCGAGACATTCCAGCCCATGTAAGATAAATTTCTCCCCGGAATTACAAACCACGCTGACTTGTCTAGCCTTCTGAAAAGAAAAGCCCAAAAAATGCGTATCGAGACGGGCGACGAACGATGGAGAAGCTCATTAGACGGTGGAGAGAAAAGCATCCTCGCCACTGTGGGCCAATCAATTTACCGACCAATTCAGCTGTTGGTATTTGAGCCGATGTGTCTGAACCTCTGCATATTCTCGGCTATATTGCTTGGTGTTCTGTATCTATTCTTTGGTGCTTCTCAACTCGTCTTCGGCAACATTTACGAATTCAGCCTTTGGCAACGAGGATGCAGCTTTCTTGGCCTGCTAGTCGGCATGGTCCTTGCTATTCTTTCGGATAGGTTCTGGGGTTGGAATTATGCTCGGTTGGAACAAAAGCAAGCCAAGGAATCTCCCGAGTCACCACCCCAGCCCGAATGGCGCTTGCCACCTGGTAAGTCTTCCACGAAGCTCGAATTGCTCAATCTTGCAATGAGACTGACATTGATAGCTATCATGGGCGCTCCATTGGTGACGATCGGACTGTTCATCTTTGCATGGACAATTTATCCTGGTGTGCACTGGATTGGCCCGATAATTGGCAGTGGCGTATTTGGAGCAGGGTAAGTGGCATGGAAGTTTGAGCTCTAGACTAATTCATGTCAGAACAATCCTGGTTTACTCGGGTATCTTCACATTTTTGGTCGACGCATACCCATCCTATGCTGCCAGTGCACTTGCCGCGAACAGTTTCGCTCGGTCGGCTTTTGGGGGGGTTTTCCCACCTCTCGGTGTACAAAGTCCGTATTGCATCCTTCTCCCGGCTTTCTCGTTATGGCTCTGACCCGCAACACGTAGTGTATAATCGATGGGGGTATCACTGGGTAACGAGTCTACTGGCCTTCCTGACTCTCACCATGCTCCCCTTTCCGTAAGTACTCCAGTGCTGCAGGCCCTAATCATGTGGGCAGTTCTTTTGAACTCTCAGGTGATGCCCAGGTCCACGGGTTTCGGATGCTGACATTCTCCATAGATACATATTCTTTCGATATGGAGCACGTATTCAAAAAAGCAGTCGGTTCACAAATGCCCAAGGCTAGCACTACGTCCGATGTTTAGGTTGCTTACCGGAGCTTGCTCGATACCTTGTAATTTTTAATCAATATGGATCGCGGGACAGTCTCCTGTCCTTGGATCGGTGACCTTTAAAGACCTGGAAGAAAACTCGGGGGATTCCAAGTTTGTCGGTGTCCTCCAAAAATGGGTCAACAGCCGACTCAAACTCATCCGATCCTGATAGGGAACGTAGAGGATATGGGAATCATCTCGGGGGGTTTCCAAAATTCACTTTATATAGTAATTCCACTCCTGGGAAAAAGAGCCGCTGAATCGTTGGCTTCGTGTTGGCGCCTGTGGAAGCCTGGTTTGTCAGGCTTCGAGCAGGTTACAAGAGTCTCTGTCTCTCTTTCTCTCTTCCTGCAATGCTCGTCTCCACAATACACACGTCCGTCCATGTCTTCTCCCTGTCTCCTCATTTAGTTACCTGTTTCTCTGTTCCCCGGATCCCATGAAAGCTAAGATGGCTCTCAATATTGATCGGCAATCAAGTAAGGCGGAATAGAGTTTTCCACCTGCGCCGCGACATCGGGTGTGAACCCGTGCTCACCCTGCCAGTCACGCATTGTGGCACCTTTACGAAAGTGCCCTGCCAAGTGATCAGTCCGTTCTCCCCAGCCGGTCAGACTCTGGCCGCAGAACCCACAACGGCACACAAAGGGAGGGGCATGGACTCGCCAGCCATCAAGGGGTGGAAGCTTGGTCAAACGGTGAACCAGCCGGAGATGTTGTACCAGATGGTCTTTGCGATTGAATGTAGGCTTCATTACAACACAGTTGCTGTGATTGTGCTCCGCAATATGTTCCGGCGATGGTTGGGGTTTGGTACAATATGCGCACACATCTTGTCCCGTCGAAGGGTTTCTCGTGAGGCCACTTTCAGGAGCACATATCCAGACTTCCAGGTCGAGATGGCGTGATTTCTCATGACGGGACCAGTCATACTTGGTCTTAAATCTGTGGCGGCAGAAAGTGCAGGAGAATTTTCGTTCTTTGTCGTCGGCGCTTTTCTCACTTGGTATCTGCGCAAAAGCATGGTTGGAATAATTTGCTGAATCTGCTTGACCTTCAGTACTCTGAGTTGATGACTTTGGTTTGTCCTGCATGACAGTGGCATCAAGGGAACTGTTATCAGCTGGAACAGAACTCTGCTGGCCGTGGCCGAGGTCACTTTGAGTTCCGCGCGAGCTTTCCAGATAGAGCCCTGGTGTCTGTGAGAGCGAACCAAATGCTGGTACCGGCATGGGTATATCTTCATGTCCACCGATGCGAGCACTCAAAGAAATATTAGAGAGATCTGGAATTTTTGTCAGTTGACCCTTGATCCTTTCCGCAAAATGACGCGCTCGTGCTTCAAGGCGGGCTTGCTAGAGTGTAACTGACCTTCATTTGATGCCGACTCTCTTGGAAGATTCATAAAATTTGGCCACGTCGTAGCATGTTTATTTGGAGGCGATGCATTTACATGTCCTGCGGTTTCATTCCCTGGGAGGACGCTATCATACTCGGGCCATGGTGCACTTTCAACACGAACACTACGAACCGATTAGCGATTTTGATTTTTTTGCGTACTGAAACCAATTATTGATGCATACTGCTCTTTTTTTATGTCGCTTTCCTCTGAGCTTTGGGCTATCGTCGACCGAAAAGGCCGAGGGAAAGGGTCGTAGAAGTCCATGGTCAATGCGTAGAGCGAGAGGTGATGATTGATGTGGAGTATGAAGCATCAAAAAACCCAGATTGACCCCTCATCGATGGTGATAATTGCCCGGTGGAGCAACCTTCTAGCCCTATTACACCTGACCTGGTGGTCTTCGTATGAGTGGACTTGATGTCGGTGCCGTGTGCGAGTGATGACAATATGGGGCGATGCCGGAATTGTAGTGATATCGAGAGGTCACTCAAGGTCTCTCACTCACTCGAGTTGCAGATCATTGCCGCCTAAGTCGTCCAGCACGTTGCCGTCAGTTGAGTTGTCCAAGAGCAAGTTGATGATTCTCGGTGGTCCGGAGAGCGTTGCGGCGTTCACCGCCCTGAGCATTCCCGAAGGTGCGTCGCGGCTAGGCTCGGATGCCCAAGCTTTGGCCTTGGGGGTGCCAGGAAGAGTCCGAAAGACCATATCATCGCCTCGGAATTACTGTTTGGCATTTCGATACTAGCTTTCATAGATCATATGAAGCTGGGCCAACCCAGCCGGATTTGGAACATTTTTGCACACTTCGACGGTCGTAGAAGTGGTAAAAGATATGAAAAGAAGTGAACAAAAAGCCCAGGTGGTCGAGTGTGAGCAAAGTCTTTCCAACATGAAAGGTTAAAAAGCAAATTGGTGAATGAGTATTTCTTCTTTACTCCGTACCTTTTGGCTCGATTCGGCAGAGCTGAGAGGTCTCCCTCGCAGCTGACGTTTTACCTCACCATGTCGGGCATGTCAACGATGCACCTTGCACGGATCCGCATGAAGAACTGTTCAACATGCATCCAGCTGGAACTATCTTCAGACTACACCAACTTTTGGTCCCAAAATCAATGATGCTTATGTTCTATGCAGGTAAGGAGTAAGATTGCTCCTAAGTCCACCCGTCTACTCCGTACTTAAACGCCGACACCATAGTGGGGCGATCACAGCTATCGACCAATGAGGAGCTTGCTGTCTGTTATAATCTAGCCGGATTAGGCTAGATTCTTGTCAGCATCAGCCCTGGCGGATCACGGAGTTAAGCAGTTCGAACGAGTCGACTATTAAATGATCTTTATGACCTGAATTTAGGATTTTGATCCAAGTCAAGCTCTCCCAATTTTCCAACGATCAAATTTGTCTCGCCATGCATCTCATTCTCACAGGCGCCACCGGCTTGGTCGGTTCTTCCGTCCTGGACGCCATGCTCAACAATGCAGCCATTTCAAAGATCTCGATCCTGAGTCGCAACCCCGTCCGAATGGCAGAAGATGCCAAAGATCCACGAGTTCATGTCATCACACACAAAGACTTCGAATCTTATAAGCCAGAGCTACTGGACCAACTCAAAGACGCCGATGGATGCGTCTGGGCACTGGGCACGAGCCAAAACAATGTTAACAAGGAGTAAGTAACTAAGAACGAGTTCAACTTCATGGCTCCTACTAACCATGCCCAGGCAATATGTCAAGATTACCAAAGACTTCACACTGGCAGCTGCCAACGCCTTTTCCACCATCAAGCCCTCCAACCCGCCCTTCCGATTCATCCATGTCTCGGGCGAGGGAGCCACTCAAGATCCCGGCCGATTTGCTCCAATTTTCTCCCGGGTAAAGGGCGAGACGGAAGAACTGCTCGGCAAGTTATCGGAAGAGAACCCCAACTTCCGCGTTGACAGCGTGCGTCCTGCGTTTGTTGACCCAGTCAATCATCATGCCATCAAGCCGTATCTCCCGACAGGTGGATGGGTTGAGGCAGCAACGAAGGTCGGAATCTCTTTGCTTGCACCGGGAGTTCGATGCTTCTACAAATCAATGCACTCTCCGACTGAGCATCTTGGGCCATTTTTGACGGATATGGCGATGGGTCGTCACGAGATGAAGCTCCAAGGACCGGGAGTGTTTAAGTTGGGTGGCGGCTTTGTCATTGAGAATGTCGGTATGCGGAGAGTCCTCGGTCTGTGAAAAAGGATTGGATTAGGAGGCGAAGTGGCGTTGGCGTTGATAATCTCATGCATGTAATACTAGAGTTCGAACTATTTTCTGAAATTTGAATCAAATGCCCTTGAAATCCGTGAGAGCGGCTTTGAGCCACCATCTTACGGACTGCCATCTTACCGAAATAGGAAACTTATCTCAGCCATCGGCTAGATCCGAGCCGGTCGACGATCAGCACCGTAATAGGGCGCCGCAGGAAATCGGACAAAGAATGCGATGAAGCGCGCTAATTTCCATAACTTCATGGGTTCAAATTTGGCGCGCCTTAATACTGGCTGTCATGTCGGATGTCAGCTATTGGGCAAATTTCCGAGCTTATTGAGCCCCATTTCGGGCAACAGATGCCACATGGCGGATCAGGGGCCCTAGGCGGACTTTTCTTGATAATGTGACATCTCAGGAGATGAATTCTTTATCTGTGAAGCAGGGAATGGAAATTATCCAAGGTTGGCGTCCATCGAATCGGCGGAATGCGTTCTCTAGCGGCGACCGGAGCATTTACCGAGCCTCACAGAGTGCAGATCTGATGCCGTATATTGGACTCAATAAGGTAATTTCCGTGTCTCAATAGGATACATGATAACTCTGACTCGAGTATGATCAATCCTTGCTGGTCTTGCAATATAAGTAGATTCATCATCCGCTGCCTGTTTGAAGCTCAGCACACACCACAATCACAAGTCCTCAAGCAAACATGAAGTCCTTCCAATTCAGCGGTATTCTGGCGCTCTTCAGCCTTCTTGCTGCCACGGCAGTTCACGCTTCCCCAGTCTCATCTCCGGCTGACATCCCTCTGTGCGACACGAAGCCAATCTGGCGCCAGGACTGCATCGGCCCCGATGGACAGGTCCTGCACAATTGGTAGAGTCTGATGCATCTATACAGATGGACCATCCGCAGTGCCACTGAACATGTACGATCATATTGCCGTGGACTGCAGCTAGGGGATCTCACCCTGACTGAAAATTAAAACAGTGTCCTCCGCTGCGAACAAGGCAATGCAGGAGAACCCCGGGGATCCTCACATTTTTTCTATTCATCCAAGGCTCGATCGTGATTTGATCTCTATTTCAGCTTGACACATCGGTGCGGTGGAAATCAAATCGTCTTTCAACACTTTTATCAATTTTCGTGTATTCTGGAATCCCATTCTACGGACTCTTGCTCAAGGCAAGCGTTGTGATTTTCAATTTTGAACTTGAGCTCCCGAGGTCATATCCACGGTTCAATTGTTGGGAAACTTCTGAGATCTTGTGCATTAAATAGCTTTCTTTGTTAATATAGTTGGATTCCCAGGGGATATTTGATTCAACCCTCATAAGAACAGTTATTGCTCGCCCGTCCGCGTAATAAATTTAGCACATAACTACCTATAGCCTTGGAATGTAAGAACGAATACTTGTGTGAGAGAGCAAAGCCACACCTGGATTACGCAGATCGTCAGCTAGGAAGATCTTCAACTCAACCTTGGAAGTTGTTTCCAAGGTTTCTAACTACCACCTGCGCAGGTCCTGACCTCGGGGGTCTCAGGTCCATGGGTAGCTCCAATTGTTTCATCTTGCCAGGAATATTGAGCGGTGTTGTGAGCCCCCGGGCCGCTGTTGTTATATATTTCGAGTAATGACGGGCCATCAAATATGAGAACATTAGATAAATTATGCTGGCATGAAGGGTGGGGCAAAATTAAAAATAACGAGATCTAGTCCTGCATGTCATACAAAATGATTCGGAACTATAGGGAAAAGACAAGAGCTCACTGCGAAAAGGAAATCTAACACGTGACTCGCCGCGCTGGTCGCTGGTTAGTCGCTTTTGGTGTCTTCAACTGTCCTCGGGTAATCCCAAACGTGTTTTGTTGACCTACCTGGGCAGCTTTCAATCATAGCTAGGGAGTGGAATTGACGAACATGACTGCTTATCAATCTTTAGCGCAGCCTGCGCTTCCGTCTGTCCTGTCCATGGAAGTAGACGATGAAGATTCTTTTGAAAGTGAATATCGAGTACGAATTGGCAATCAAGTCAAATATATCATCATATCTCCAAAAACATTCGACAGAGATACGCTTTCATTCCCTCTACAGTCCCTGCCAAGTCTTCCTAGGGAGGACGAATGGACAGTGGCCCATATTTCACGAGACGAAACCAGCGGTGACTTGAGAACTTCCATCTCAAACCGAGCACTTGCCAGCGTCAACTGTCGATGGCATCACACCTTAGTCGATTGCCTGGAGCTAGAGAGAACGAAAGCTCTCACGGCATCGGCGTTCGAGGCAGTCTCGCATTCGGCCCTTCCAAGCATCTCCCAAGCACCAGCGACGGTTATCGCTAAGATAGCTCGGTTTGAGTGGGAAATTCCTCGCATCGAGCGGGAAACACGAGCATATCAGCTACTTGAGCGTTCCGGGCTGGTACCGCGCTTTCTCGGCCATATTCATGAGAACGGACGCATCATGGGATTTCTATTGGAGAAGATAGAGGGACGCCATGCTTTGATTGAGGATCTGGATATCTGCGAAAGAGCTTTGGGAAAACTTCACGACTTAGGGCTTTTACATGGGGATACGAACCGTTATAACTTTCTGGTGACGGAAGAAGGGGTAAAGCTACTCGACTTTGAATGTTTGCAGGAAAATGCCAGTCGGGAGGCTATACGGAAGGAGTCAGAGAGTCTACGTCTTGAATTGACTGAGGAGTCCGGGCGCGGTGGAGGTTTCATACTCCAGGGCGATGGCACTTGAAAATGTCATAGTTGTACACAGGATGATCGAGGGGACAGATACCGTCGACAGTGGGTCGATCCCAATTAAGAATTCATCTCCACTGTCAACAGGAGCTGTGGGGAAGGTCACTGTCAGATAAAATACAGTCTCTATGGAAGTGAGTGTATTTCAAGGACGGTGTAAAGACAAAACAGGTATCGTAATATTCAAGCAAAATTACAACAGCGGTCCCACCGACAGCTTTAATATTCAATGAGTTGACTGTCAGTACAAGTAAGACCTCCAAAGGTATCGGTGGGACCCGTACGCTTCTCAGGTCCACTAGGTAGCCCCATCTACATTCTAGCACTAGCCTGACGTGGGTTAAGTAGGGTCCATTGTTGTTACGTAAAAGCAGAGGCAGGAGAAAATGATGACAGTACTCCGTACTGGGTCAACTAGCTATGTCTAATACTAGCTACACAAATTCAGGTACAAACAAGGAAAAAGGTCATGAGTGCCTAAAAGAATCAACTGAGCTTCGAATCTCGTTGTACAGGGGTCCACACGGGACAGAGCCTCACAAAGTGGGCTGTGTATTAAGAGATCCCGTCAAAGTGGATTCAGAATGACCGTTGTGCATAAAAAGATGACACAAGGCTGCGCGGCCCGAATCATTTGCTCTCAAAGAAACCCTTAAGTGGGGTAAGCTTCCCCCTGCTCGTTGGGCTTCCCTGTTACTCCAATGAGATTGCCTGGACGCTTGGCGACTGCGCCTGTCTCGCTTTCAGGGTAAGCAGCCTCCCCATCCATATCACAAAACTCTTGATTTTTACGCATCTCGCGCACCGGCTAAGGTTGATCTCTCGGCTTTCCTTGGCATTTTATATCATACAGAGCGCCATGATACTTCGCGGTGCCAGGCATATGGCTATAGTAGCCTTGCAAATTATACCATTTACCAACCATGTTTACGCGCTTGACTTGGACGTGGACAGTCAAGGTGAGAGATTGAAATTTTTGGAGATATACCCTGTCCCTGTCCCATCAATGGCGGATTGCTGATTGAATTGTTTTTCTCTATCAGAATCGATCCAAAATGCTGGGAGCACCGCTACATACAACATGATGAAATGGTACACGGGAAATGGGACGGACAACCCAGGTTTCATCTCAAGGTCCTGGTGGGAGGGCGCTGCACTGTTTCTGGCGTGCCTCAACTATTGGCATGCCACTAACGACACAACATATAACGAAGAAGTCAGCGTCGCGTTGCAACATCAAGGAGGTTCGAATGGAGACTACCTGCCATCGTGGGCAGTAGGTGTAGTAAGTGTCAACTGCTATACATCTGGTAACCCATGCTAACCACCATATGGGGAAATGATGATCAAATGTTCTGGGGCCTTGCGGCGATCACTGCAGCGGAATACAAATTTCCCAATCGGCCTAGTGGTGATACCTGGCTCACCCTCGCTGAACGTGTTTTCTACAATCAGAAAAGTCCCAATGGAGGGGGATGGGACACCACGATTTGCGGAGGTGGCCTACGCTGGCAGAAGGATGTGTGGCAAGGTGGCTATACCATGAAAAACTCAGTGTCAAACGGTGGCTTTTTCATGCTCGCAGCGCGTCTCGCTTGGTATACCCAAGAGGATGAGTACGCGAAGTGGGCCGAAAAAGTCTGGGACTGGTCCACCTCCGTGAACTTGGTTAATAACAAGACTTGGGAGGTGGCGGATAGTGTCAGTCAAGGCACGGGGGGACCCAATGGCTGCACCCTTCCTGATCACACCCGGTGGACTTACAATTATGGTACTTTTCTGTCGGGCGCTGCCTACATGTATGCCTATGTGAGTATTTTTTCTTTTCTCTCGCGATTCGTTGACACTAACAGCATTCCGGGATGAAGACAAACGATCATAAGTGGCTTGACATCACAAATAACCTGATGGATGCATTGTTCGCTACATTCTTCCTACCTCAATACGGAGGTGTGATCTCAGACCGATGCGAACCTTCGGGTCAATGCGACGAAGATGCGAATCGACCGATTTTCAAAGGCCTTACAGTATCATGGCTTGCAGATATTGCATTGATCATCCCTTCGCTCAAGGAGAAGATTCTACCCAAGCTCCAGGTCTCTGCCGAGGGCGCCGCGAAGGCATGCACTGGCAATGGCCAGAATCTCTGTGGTAACCGCTGGTGGGGCGGCAAATACGATGGACAAAATTCAATGGAGAATGCAATGAGTGGCAGTCAGATGATGAGTGCTATCATGGTGAAATTCCTCGACTCATCTTCAAAGCCAGTCTCGACGGCAACTGGAGGAAACAGCTCAAGTGATCCCAATGCTGGTACCGAGGAAGCCTCCAAGTCTTCACAATTGCCCCCAGTGACAACGGCAGATAAAGCAGGAGCTGGAATCCTGGCGTTGCTTTTTGTGGCTGGTATAATAGGTGGGGTGACCTTTTTGCTTATGGGCCCTTAGCCTTTCTTGAACAATTATGGAAGAGTCGAGGTACATGTAGTTCGTGGCCATAATTTCCCAATGAGGGAATAGGTCTTCAGGCATCGCCGTCTTCAGCCCTCAATGGACCTTACTAGTCTGGAATAACATTCGCAGATACGAATGGGTATCATCACATTTTCTTTTGGGTTTCACATATTGTGATCCCTGTATCACACGTGTCTGCCTCCTAAGGCAGACTCTACCCCTCTTTTCCCTTTGTGCATCCGCCATTTAGATCTCTATAGAGATTTCTTCTCGATGTGACATACTCGACTTAGACAATTCCACGCAAACATCTTGTTCTTTCCTCTCTCAAGCCCTTACCTTGATCATTCCCCATCCTACGGCTGATATCATGGGATTCCAGCAAGTCATAACGCAGATTGTTGCGGGTACCAAATACCTGGTGCACCCACACGCCTTGGTAAACATAGACATGATCATTGAAAATGAACTGTTTAACATTCTAATCGGCTTTGCAAATTAGGGCACGGTAATCGAGGGCATCCAACTTCAAGGAATAAGACCAGTTGTTCTCCTCGCGGCGGAGGTGGTCCGGAAAAGTTCTGCGAACTCTGAGAATATTCTCCAGCAATTCAGTCACTTCCATGAAGTAGACGATGTCTATAATGAAGAATTCTCGAAGTCTACTGTGCTCACTGGCACACCGGAAGACCTTGATATTGGGATGTCTACTCTGAAATCTTTCAATTTCACAGCAGTCTATACTTCAACCGCTATTCAGCTACCTCCCGGGCCTTATTTTCTACATGGCTCAAATATCCACCAGGCCTGGCGACTGTATCGGGATTATCTTGATGCCTTCATCTTTGGGGTCGTGCCAGAGAATGCACTCCAGCCTGAAAGGTTCGTCCTCAATGGTTTGCAAAGAAAGTATAATCAATCATATGATGGCTGAACTAAATTCTTATTAGGTTCAATCCACTGAGTGCTATGAGCGATGATGGAATATGGAAAGAAATCCCAGTTCCAAGTCGCCTTTACTCACAGCCTTCTCCAGAAAGACCTCTCGCGGGTGTTCGGTTGTGTGTGAAGGACATATTTCACCTAAAGGGAACAAAGACGACTATGATGAGCCGTCCATACACAGAAATGTATCCCGCCCAAGAGCGAAATGCTGACTACGTGGAAAGGCTTCTTGGCCAAGGTGCCATCATCCTTGGAAAAACGAAGATGACAAACTTCGCATCTTCTGACGAGTCGACCGACCAGTGGATTGATTTTCATTGTCCAACCAACCCCAGAGGTGATGAGTATCAAAGCCCGTCGGGCAGTTCTTCTGGCGCAGCTGCTGCGCTAGCAGGATACTCTTGGCTAGACTCTTCTATTGGTGGAGACTGTAAGGCTCTTCTTCTTCAATTATGCATATGTGGTAAATGCCTGAGCAAAGACTGACATCTGGATTTTTTTCCTTTATGAATATAGCTGCCGGGAGCATTCGAGCGCCTGCCACTTGCAATGGTCTGTTCTCAATCAGGCCATCCACGGAGTCAACTTCTATGGATGGTATTGTTGTCAATTCTCCGTATGCCATTATAATCCCATCATCCATACAAGCCTTCCAGTATACTGACTTGAAATCCAGGCATTTTGACGTTGTGGGAATCTTTGGTCGCAGTTTGACAGATCTACACCTTCTAGCCTCGAATACTCTGGACCTTAGCGACAACTCGACCGCATTCCCCTCGAAAATCATTTATCCCCTAGATTTCTTCCCGCACAGCAACCCAACCCATCAGGCTATGGTGGACGAGTTTTTTGGAGTTCTTGAGAACTTCTTAGGCACTAAACGAGTTAAAATAAGTCTGACTGAGAGATGGGACCAGTGCCCCCCACCGGAAGCAAATGGAAAACCACTCAAGCAATACTTGGCCAAGGCATTTTCTCCATCCTCGAAGTCTGAAGATTAAATTAACACCAAAAAGAGTGCATTCTGGTCCATGTGTCACGATTATTATCACGGATTTGACGATTTCCGAGCAGAATATGAAGTTAAATACGGGAAACGCCCATTCGAAGGATCAGTCTTGAACTACAGATGGTAATATCGCAGGAGTTGAAGTTTCCATCTTGAATTCTGACTCTAATTGTTGACAGGGGAGTTGGCAAAGAGGTTACTCTCGAAGAGTACAACGCATACCGTGAAGAACTGAAAGTCTTTCGGGCATGGTTCTCTGACACCATGTTCTCTCAAGATCCCGACACCATGTCCGAAGCAATCATGATTATGCCATATGGGTCTGCCAATCCAAAATATCGGGACGTTGCTAATGAGTCGGTCTATCGATTCCATATTTTGTAATATTTGTGAAAGCTGACGAGATCTATGTAGGGCTCCATCAAGTGCTGGTACCATTGGCGAAAAGTTCATTTCACCTGTCCTCGGGATTCCACAGCTTGTATTGCTCTGTCAGTGGTCTTACCCTTTTATTCTACTCCTCATCTCCATTGGATCTAGATCACGCACTAACACGGGCTTACTAGTTGGACAAATGCCATATCAATCAAAGATCTCCGGGAGGCTTGAGCATCGACCAATTGGGAGCACTATCCTGGGCGCAAAGGGAAGTGACTTGATGCTCATCAAATTGGCGAGAGCGGCCTTCCAAGCAGCATCATGGCCCACTAACATCGATACTGGGAGATACATGTTTCCTTTGGGAGATAACCTGCGTAATGTTGCGCCTGTTCAAGCAAGTTCCGATAGGGAAGGTTTCGTCCGCTTGCAGGTGCCAAATGGCAAGCTCTAAGTAAACCGTTGTTAAGAAGGAAATTCATGTTGTCTCATGTTCCCGAATCTGCGCTTTTCCGGGCACTTTGTGGGGTTTCGGGGTTGCAGTCATGATTTCGTGACATTTAAGCACACACAACATGGCGTAAGACTGAATCAGGAATCACGTCGGTGTTTCTTCCCTGGGGCGGCCGGACAGCGCGGCATCTGCGACGAAATGGAAGGGGCAGTGTATCAGGCAGAGGGCCCATGCACAGGTAGCGGTGGGACGGGGGAAGAAAGGGATTCAGGAAGCCAAGTAGAGTATGGGAGAGGATGAAGTGCATCGACGAGTTGATAGGAGGACGAGCGGTCCTTTATAGATGGATGGCCGTCGACGGGCGGTAAAAGCGGCCCGAGAGGGACTAACCTGGTATCCCGGAACCGCCTTCGCAGCGCCAGGGCCAAGCACACATACACAAGAGTCTTTCGCTTTGGCCTATACTCGTATATTCAAGCCGACCACATTAGCCCGGGCACCCAGCAGTGGGCACAATATCGGGTGCCGTCTTAGCATATTGTTACAAAGGCGGTTGTTTAGCACTTAAGGGCCGAAAATAAGACGGAGTATGTCGATTGTTACATTTGATCTGAGCCAGCTCCGCGCTCATAGTGGCTATGAAGATAAGCCAGTAGTTTGTGCACAAATGCCTAGCAATTGTAAGTTACATAAATAACTAATGTCCACTATTGAATCGCGAAAAGAAGGGCAAACAGGCAAAAGCACACTCAGTATGCAAACAGCCCTAATACTACCATATGGCTTTGAAACAGTACTCCGGGGACAATATAGCTGCATGCAGAATGAGGCACGAGGAAGACGGAAATACGATTTTAGCAACACCACGAAGCTATACTTCATCTCGTGCGGGTAAAGCGACCACTGATTGGTGCCCGGGAGTGGACAGCCCCCGCCCAATGAGAGCCCAGCATGACCCCCACGGACCCCGGCAGCGGGCCACGAGGGGCCGGAACAGGCCGTGAGTGGCCGAAGAGACGGAACTATCGCTGCACACGAACCCAATTGCGCTTAAAGTTGGTCTTTTGCGGGTATCAGAGTGTGTGTCGGAAGTGCATGATCGACTGAATCAAGTCCTAGTGACCTTCCCCGTGCACGTTGAGACCGCATGTCGATCATGTCTATGGTACCTTCCCTCGGCGGGGGTTCTCTTATCGTCTATCGGCATGTGGTGTGCTGATAGGACGAGAACGCTGCTCTTCACTCGCCCTCGTGCAGAGGCACACGGGGTCGTGATTGCATATTAGTATTGCACTTCGCTCGTTGCTCTCCTTGCTTGTTGCATCTCCCTTTTTTCGACCTTCAACATTCGAACATTTGGACATGGATTGGATGCATATCTACATTGCGGCGGCTGGCATGCTGGTGTTTGCCCTCGTGGGCCTGGTCTTACTACTTGCATCTCAGAAGCTCAGCATCGCCAAGACTCGTGCCGGTCCTTACTTGAAGTTCATTTGGGCCAATTTCATCAAGCCGCATGATAAGAAGGCTGGCGGGCAGCAGGATGCGCTGGAGAGTTTCTACAAGACACAGGTGGGATGATGCGATGCTGAAAAGCGAGGGAGGTGTGGCTGACTGAACAGGCTGCCATTTACGATGCCACACGTCGTCGGTTACTCTGTGGCCGAGAGGACATGCTCGGTCTGGTGGGGGCGCAGTTGAAGCACAAAGTTGAGAACAGACAAATCAAGGCTGGAAAAGCCGTCTGGGTGGATGTAAGTGTTGATCTGAGGTTGTTTCCCCCGTTTGAATGCTAATAATCTCAAGGTCGGCGGCGGTACAGGGTAGGCGCATTATCGAGTCTCGGATACTTCTGAAAAAAATGACTGACTCGGCGAAGATACAACATTGAGGCAATGGCCGCCTTCCTCCCGGTGGACAAGTTCTTCAAGCATGTGTACTTGGTTGATCTTTCTCCTTCTCTCTGTGAAGTGGCTCGAGATCGCTTCGAGCGCCTCGGGTGGAAGAATGTCACAGTTCTCTGCCAAGATGCACGATCATTCACTCTTCCGGAGAAGACAGACCCTCGGTCTACAAGTGTGGCTACTGATGGCGTGGACTTGGTTACCATGAGCTACAGTTTATCCATGATTCCTGGTGAGCACAACTCGAAGATCAAGCTTGAAGGGCGATGCTAACCTTTCCAGACTACTACAGCGTGGTGGACTCTCTGACCTCGCGTCTGAAGTCAACTGGACTTCTGGGTGTGTGTGATTTTTACGGTAGGCCCAATATATATTTCCCATGCCCTTGACGGAGGCTTACACGCGCGCAGTTCAAAGCATCGTCGACGTATCATGCCGGAACTATACCGGTGGTGCCTTCAACCGACACGTTAACTGGCTCGGACGCATGTTCTGGCGCGCCTGGTTCGACTTTGATCGAGTCAGTCTGGAAGCTGCTCGTCGAGACTACCTGGAATACAAGTTCGGAACCGTCATCACTGCCAGTGAGCGCAACTATCTGCTTGGTGGTATTCCCTATTATATCTTCGTCGGATGCCCCAAGGAAGTCGGTTCTACGTCTTCAAGCCCATCTATCGAGAAGTTGGATGCGTCCTTCACCGAGTCTCCATACCTGCTACCCGCCAACCACAAGCAAGAGATGGATAGCGCAGTTGTGAAAAGCACGCAGGAAATCCGATCCAAGGCTTACGAGTCCGCCGTCGTCAATCTGAGCGCCAATCTTCCCCTCCCCTCATCTTTCTACCAGAATCACCACTACCGCATTCATTATAACGACATGCTCCCCAAACACACCCAGTTCCAGAACGAGTACATTTACGCATTCACATGGGAAGACCCTAGGGTGGATCACCAGCTCCTGAACATCGGCAAAGACGACGTGATCCTCGCAATCACCAGTGCCGGCGATAACATCCTCGACTACTTACAAAAGAACCCTCGTCGCGTCCATGCCGTGGATCTCAACCCTAACCAGAACCATCTCCTCGAACTCAAGGTCGCCTGTTACTCAGCCCTCGGTCACCGCGATATGTGGAAGATCTTCGGAGATGGAAAGCACACTCAATTCCGCGAGCTGCTCATCTCCAAGCTCAGCCCTCACCTGTCTAGCCAAGCATTCCAGTACTGGTTGGAACACACCCACGTCTTCACCTCTACATCTGGCCATGGACTGTACGAGACCGGTGGCTCTCGCCACGCTATTCGTATGGTCCGCTGGCTTTTCAATATCTTCGGACTTCAGGGCGAGGTCCGCAAGATGTGCGAGGCGCAAAGCCTAGCCGAGCAGCGTGAGATCTGGCCCCGTATCCGTCGCGTTCTGATGAGTCGTCCCCTTAACTGGGCTATTGTGAGCACCGAATGGTTTGCCTGGAAGGCGGCCGGTGTGCCACGCAACCAGCGCAACATGATTCTTGATGACTTTTTCCGCCGCAATGGTCTCACTGAGGACATGAAGAAGGGCAAGGATGTTAGCGGCCAGTCGATCTGGGAATACGTTGTCAACACACTTGACCCCGTTGTCAACGATACCCTCATCAGCAACGATAACTACTTCTACTACCTTTGTGTGCAAGGGAAATTCTCGAGGAGGTATGTCAAGTCTTCTCCAAATCAGCCCACGCCATACTAACAAGCTACAGATGCCACCCATCCTACCTCTCACCGCAAGCACACGTCAAGCTATCCACCCCTGGTGCTTTCGACGGTCTCCGCATTCACACCGATGAGATCAACGAGGTTATCAACCGCATCACACCGGGTACCCTGACAATCGCCGTGGTAAGTTCAATCCCACCAACCAATTGTTACGCAATACTAATATGACCAGGTCATGGACTCAATGGACTGGTTCGACCCCGCCGAAGACTCAGCACCCGCACAAGCCCGAACCTTCAACCACGCTCTGAAAAAGGGCGGCCGGGTCCTCCTCCGCTCAGCCAGCATCGATCCCTGGTACATCAAGCACTTTGAACAAAACGGCTTCACTGCTAGTCGAGTCGGAGCCCGATTCCCAGGAACATGCATTGATCGGTGAGTTCTGGTATGCTAATTAAACTTCGATTAAAACTAACGAAACCAGTGTCAATATGTACGCATCCACGTGGATCTGCACAAAGACGAAAGATCTTTTCCAGAGCACCGATCGCAAGATGTCGACTCTTTCGCTTCCGGATAGTGCCATCCCCTCTACGAAACGATCAAGTAGTGTGGAGGACTTGCAACTTTAGGCTGCGTTGTTTCTGCTTCTTTTTTTTTTCTGCACTTTAGACGCTGTACAGTCTGGTGATGATACCTATGATTTGGAGTTTTGAGAATGGTTTGGATCCGGGCCTTGGTGTCGAGGATTGCGTATGCAAATTTCATCATTTTACCATTAGTGTCGGGGATCGGGAGTCCCTAATAACATACGCCATTTTTACATACTGTATCAACTGTGATGTAGCCCTGGAGATGGTTGAGGAGGCAAACCCCGGGTCACAAGGTACCTTGCCTAAGGACATGAGCAGCGTGTAGGCTCCACGTGTTACTGCACTTCTAAATTTAGCCACTTCCAAAGGTCCAGGTAAGAATGAATACTGACCTGGCAGTACAGTACCTAGGTAGCGATGTAGCCCTGGAGTGCATTGTAGTCCAACTCGAGGGAAATCTCAAGGGCTCCTCTGTAGCACCCTCAAAGGCTTAGCACTGCCATGCCATAGCAACATCTACACAAAGCAGAACACTTCTCAATCCTACTCAAGCACAATCCAAGCTTTTCAACATAATATATTGCAAGTCATTTCATCGACTTCAGGTCTAATCATATTTCACAGGGGAAAGACCGGGCCACAACAAGCAGCCCTCTAAGCAGTGATTAAAAGATTCGGTCAGAAAATTCATAAAATGGTCGCCATGGGTCCCAAACGCTTTCACCTCCTATCGTGTCATGTCAGGTCACACACGCGAAGCGCACGCGAAATCATTATAAAAAGGAGACGGAGAAAATAATTTCGAATACACTATGAGCGGCCATAGCGCGTCTTTCCGAAAGAGAATGGTACATAGCGGTACTTGATCATGTGTTGGATTTGTCGTCGCACTGAGAAGTTGGTTAGTATGTAGTATAGGTACTAGAGCGCTATGCGCAGTATAGGGTGGAACTTACTCGTCAACACGAAAAGGATGATCCAGTAGACGACTAGGACGGGCCAGAAGACGGGAATGTCGAACATGGGCAACCAGGCGCAGACGAATCCGATGGCGATAGCGCGAGTGGCGGAGTGCCAGAACTTGAATTCAGGCAGGCGACGGATGAAGGGACGGAATTCCTCGTCCTTCTTGGTGGGGAGGCTGGGGGACCCCGCATCACCGTCCTCGAGACCTTCATCTTGAGTGAGAGAGGGGTCGAACTTGGGAGTAAGGAAGGCAAGGAAGAGGTTCAGGAGGTAGATGCCGAGAGTATAGGCCACTGCGATGTAGAAGAACGATGTTAGCGGTTTGTTTACGTTGGTCGTGCAGATAGCGTTTGCATGGCGCATGGTTCCGGTTCACGATGCCGCGTGCTTCGCATCCATTTCACGAGATATCTGATTCTGGGCCCATACCGATATACCAGCCCTGTGCGAAGATAATGCGCAGGAAGAACAGGAAGAGGAGTGCGCCGGATCCGACCCAGCGGTAGGTTGCGTACGGGGTTGAGGCGTCGAGGTAGGCTTGATATTGCTATATCGCCGTGTTAGCGGGGGGCTCGCTATAGGTCCCAAGGGTTCCCAATGCAATGCGCAATGAGTTCTCCGCCTGAGGAGCACTTACCCGGGTGATCTTGGACGTGTGGACAGACACGGCCGTGAAGGGCGACTGTTCGGGCTCGGGGACATCCATGGCGAGGGAATTAGAATTGGAGGAGCGCAGAGGGCTGAACCACCAAAGGAAAGGAAGAAAAGAAGCAGGGAAGAAGGGAAAAGCGGCGATTAAGATAAGAAGCTGAAACCAGACGTTGACATTCCAGGACAGGCACTTCAGGAGCGAAAAGTGTCCACTGCACATCGACCAATCAGACGCGGGATGACTGACCAGCCACTGGACATGTGACGTGTGGCTACTGTGGCTGTGCAGGGGCTGAATGACATGGCGCTTGTCCGTCTTTGGTTAGCGTCGTCACGGGGCTGCATGTATATTATCACGTGACATTAACCTCGGAACGGTTAACTTCGGCGGTCCGTCGGTCGCGGGGAAGCGGTATATCCTATGATGTTATGAAGCTACTTGTGATATCAACTCCTTTCTTCTTAATTCTATAGTCCCCCAACTCTCTCCCAAGCAATTGTCTTACATATACCACAATGTTTGCACGTCAATGCTCTCGTCTTGCCAACTCCCGGACAGCTGTCCCCTTGACATCATATCTCGCGCGAGTCCGGGGATACTCTTCAGCCGCCGGTAGCTACGAGCATATCCTGACCTCAACCCCGAAGCCCGGCGTAGGACTCAGTAAGTCAATACCACCTCCGCAATACTCAAATCACCTTTGCTAAGCGTGCAGTCACCCTGAACCGACCTAAGGCCCTCAATGCACTATGCTCGCCGCTCATGAAGGAGCTCAACGAAGCCCTAAGCACCTACGACAACGACAAGAGCATCGGAGCGATCGTCATCACCGGAAGTGAAAAGGCCTTTGCAGGTACGTTTACATTTGACTCTTACCACCATCCACATACAAGCAACAAGCAATGAGTCAATTCTAACCATTACCCAACGCAGCCGGCGCGGATATCAAAGAAATGGCCCCCCTCAGCTTCTCAGCAGCATACAGCGAAAACTTCATCGCCCCCTGGTCCGACCTCGCAAACTCAATCCGGAAACCCGTCATCGCAGCCGTCTCCGGCTACGCCCTAGGCGGAGGCTGTGAACTTGCCTTGATGTGCGACATCCTCTACTGCAACGAGAAAGCCGTCTTCGGACAGCCGGAGATCAAGCTAGGAACTATTCCCGGTGCCGGAGGATCTCAGCGTCTGACTCGTGCGATTGGCAAGAGTAAGGCTATGGAATTGATTCTTACTGGGAAGAACTTTTCTGGTAAGGAGGCTGGGGAGTGGGGTGTTGCGGCGAGGGTTGTTGATGGGGGGTTGGATGAGTTGCTTGAGACTGCTTTCAAGACGGCGGAGACTATTGCTTCTTATAGTCGGGTTTCGGTGCTTGCGGGTAAGGAGGTTGTTAATAAGAGTCAGGAGTTGTCTCTTAAGGAGGGGATTGAGTATGAGAGGAGGTTGTTCCATGCGCTTTTTGGAAGCAAGGATCAGAAGATTGGTAGGTTTTGATTCTTTTTGGTTGGGGTGATTGATTTTTGGGGCATTGCTGACGTTTCATTTTAGGTATGACTGCCTTCGCTGAGAAGAAGAAGCCTGAGTGGTCTCACGAGTAGAAAGACGATGACGGTCTGGATATATCTTCTAGTCCTAGGACAAATTCCATTACATGTACAGCTTTGTTAGAGCGATCCTCTTCGGACACGCCTCACTGTGGCTCCCAGTATCGTCCAACTCCCCTCAGTCAATTCCAAGGAGATTTTCATCCAGGACCTTGGAAGAAAGACCGGGAAGCGTCAGAATTCTCTGTGAAGAGGGATATGCGATAGCACCGGAATAGGCATACAGCCGCAGGGCTTCCAGGCTGGGAATCATCTCTCGCAAGCCCCTAGGACAATGGATGAGCTCCAATAGGTCTGAAGCCTCAGTTTACAATGCACTATATAGGCAATGTATATAGTGGTATAACCGCGGAACGACCATGCCAACCTTGGAGTAGACAGACAGGTGACAACGAGGCATCCAACCCTAGCCACTATATATAGTCCATCCGAGGCATGATCACGCGTCTTCCGGTTCCTTTTTTATATAATCTTGCACGTCCACTTCCATCTCATCTCCCGGATGAGCATTACCAGTAGGCGTGCCGCATTTATATTGTTCCAGGCCACGATTGATCCCCACAATTCCCCATGCAAAGACAGCAACCTCGCGAATGGTGTCCATGAGGCGATAAGAGTGCGGTCCAGTCTCTCCCGGTCCACCAGGTGCCCGAGACGTCCCGTTAGAGCCATACACAGAATCCGATGAGCTTCCAGAGCTGGATTCCATGCCTTCGCGACACAAAGTCGTTTTCACTTCCGGGTGAGCAGCGTGAGGACCCGCTGAGCCAGATGCCACAACATCTCGACAGAACGTGCCCCGAATTTCCGGCTGGTTGGCCACGGGAACAGGTGCTTGAGCTGGAAGACGGGGTGTTGCTCCGTACGAGAAGACCGGCGAGGGGGCCCAGGGCGCGGCAAAGATACCACTGCTATGAGAGGGCGCAGGGGTAACTGAAGGAGTAGCAGTCGGAATTGGAGCACGGGCGCGGCGCAGAATGACGACGAGTCCGTCGGAGGTACATGAAACGACCGCTTCCAGCTCGATGGACCGTTCATTCTGCTCGTCTTGCAAGGGGTTGCGGAACCAGAATCGTAGATATGCGATTGAATCGTTGGCCTTGGCGCCCTCAAGACACTGAATTGCGTCTCGGAGGCATTCCTCTTGTATACAATAGTAGAAACTCTGAGAAATGAGTTGGCTGGGGTGCATGCCGAGGATCTCGGCGACTCCGTTGGTCGCATACATGATCGTGGCTGTGCGTGTGAAGCGATTGACGAACATCGCCGCACGCGGCTCATGCAGTGGCTCGACCAACCGTTGGGAGAATTTATTCGAGATCCATGTAAGCATATGGTAGCGGGGATCATTGGGGGAAGAGGTGAAGAGCTGGCGCACGATGGGTGCGTCGACCGCGCGCTCTGCAATGAAATCGAGTCAGCCAATCGTCCAGCGCATCAATATATCCAGAACCAGCTATTGCCGAACTCACTTTGACTACCCTTTCCTCCACCATACACCGTCGTACTGGCGATCAAGACGTCATAAACAACGGTAAAGACGCATTCACAACCCACCCAGGAACCATTCTTATGGCGAATGGAACAATAATTCAACACCGCCGCTTTATCCAGACGCACGCCGCGACCATGAATTGATCGGGCAAAGGGCAATTCCTGAGGGTGGAAATAATCCCAACATGAACGATCGAGGACCTCGACCGGTTTGTAACCCAGCACGACGCTTATACTATCTGAAGCATATCGAATGGCGGCATCACGGGTCAGATCTAGTGGTCATTAGTGCCATTGAACCCATGTCAGAATACTCCAGACTAAGGATGGATCGGGGACGATCGAGGCATCGATCGGTGCGATCGCACCAGTCAGAAGCGGGGAGACTTGCCATGGATCGTGATGAAGGTGGTGTCCATTGCGCTGCAGGAGAGTGGAACCTAAGCAAGAGCCACCTGGGCAGGCGAGGACTCTTAAAGCTCGAAAGTACGGAGTAATGACCTCCAGACCTGAATTGAAGTGGAGAAAGAAAAAAAGCACGGAGGGGGAAGTTGACAGGCGGGACCTCGGGAGGAGCCCACTTTTGGCAGTCGAAAGTCAAAACCCACGGCTGAGCGGACTACGTCAGAAAGGAAATTAAGCGTCAATACGAAGTATAGGAATATGCAGTAAATAGAGGTAAGTACAATATGCTTGGATTATATATATATACAGGAGCCCGGTCGTCACACATCACATTTTCATATACGGTTTTTCTCCAATTGGCCAGGATCACTAGGATCACCCTTTGTCTCACGATAATTATCGATGACATGACGCTCGATCGTCTCATCGAACACATCAACTTCCGTCTCCGCGAACTTGCGAGCACTGACACCACGCTCAAAGAGCAAATCCAGCTCGGCGAAAGTCCGACCGCGCGGTTCAGGGACACGGAAGTACGTGTAAATGATGCAGAGGAAGCAGATCCCACCCCAGAAGAATCCGGCGTAGTTGCCCCAGTTCCACGCACTCGGGTTCAGCATGTAAGGGGTGAGGACACCACAGACGATTGCGACAATGTTGTACAGGTTTCGGCCGAGGACGACCGTTTTGATTTGTAGGCGTCGGGTGGAAAGTTCAGCCACCAAGGAGTAGCAGACGGTACCCACCGTGAGCTGGTAGAAGAGGGCCCATATCAGCATCATTGCGCCGGTCGCAAGGGATGCTTGGTCTTTGTGGGCCTCTGGGACGAGACCCAGGAAGCCCATGATGAGGAGCATGGCGCAGAGACCGCAGAGGCCGTATAGGCAGAGCGTGCGCCGACCGATGCCTAGGGTCATGAGGAACCAGGCTCCGAAGACGCCGACCATGTTAATGCCATACTGACCCATGGCGAAAGCGTAGGAATTGTCCGAGCTCAACCCGGCCTGTTCGAGGAAATAGGTGGAGTAATTGGAGAAGGAATTTCCACTGAGATTCTGAATCGCCCAGACCATGCAGACGATCTCGGTGCGACGCAGATCGGTCCCGCGGAAGCAATCGAGGTAACTAGCGCCATTGGTGATTTTGGCCTCGAGAGCGGTAGTATGCACCATCATAGCGACCGTCTCATCCGGATCGAATTCCTCCTCTTCCTCGCCCTGGCCCTTGCTTTTACTAGTCAAGCGCACGAGGGCGCGTTTCGCATCTTCAGTACGACCCTTTCGAACCAGCCACCAGGGCGATTCGGGCGCAAGCCAGATTCCGATAAACAATGGCAGTGGCCACATCCATTGCAGACCGTAGGGGATACGGTATGCCCATTCGTCATTTCGTTTCAACATTCCCTTGATGACACCGATTCCGATCAATTGGCCTAGACCCCAGCAGAAATTGACGTAGGTCGTGAGGTATCCGCGGAGAGCGACGGGGCAGACTTCGGAAGCGTAGGTGATGGTCAAGGTCTGGAAGACACCCCAGGGAATACCGCACAGGATCTCCGCCGCCAGGAGGGACTGCACGTTCTGCGCTGTGAAGAAGATCGATGTCCAAGCGCTGACGAGAATGAGACAGGCCATGATGGTGTACCGGTATCCGAACCGTTCTGACGCCCAGCCGTTGATGAAGAGACCGATGATTTCGCCGCAATAGGCACCGTTACTTAACCCTGCTTGCCACTGTAGGAAGAAGTCATTAGTTTCCGGTTTTCCTCTTCTTTCCAATTGGGTGCACTTACCGCCGCAGAAACCTGATATTTGCCATTGGCCATCTGCTCACCATATTTCCGATTGAACTGAGGGAATGCATAAAAGTTGTTCACCAGACTGATATCGTACCCCTCCATCACAATACAGGTGGAGATGAGCACGCTCCACATGACGGCCTTGGGATATAATCGAATGCCCTGCAGTAATGTCATGGAGCGTTCCTTATCCGTCGCGGCCTTTGCATTCTGAATGATTTTCGTGGTGGAATCCGAGGCTCGCCCGGAGTATTCTTCCGGTTCGCCCACCGGCGAGATAGTATCTGGCGCCTTTGGATCCATTGTAAGAGAGATTGAGAGTAAGGTCTCAAGGTTCAATGCTAGAGACTCGAGTCTCGAACGGAGAGGGTCGAGGGGGTTCGGTGGGTTCGGAAGTCAGGGGAGTGAAAAATCAAAGTACCCACAGTGCCAACATTGCACGCGAGCACCAGCGAATAACTCCCACTGGCAAGGAAATCGATCAAAGCGAAGCGTAGAGGTCCAAGAGGTCCAGTGAATTAGCGGGGGATGGGGAATTGAAGGTCTCCGAGGGTCTTCGGCGCAAATTTTCGCGGGATGAGAAGCTTGGCGAGGCCGCATGGGGCAAATGATGGGTCGCCGTCGTATTTCTTTTTTTTATTCTTCTTTTATTCTATTCTTCTACTACCTCTCGATATTATTTCTGTCATACGGAGTAATAATTAGCGGGAGTCTCCTGTTCCATCTATACTCCGTCCACGTGGAATAATTCCCCCTTGCTTCCACTCCAACGTGCCCCGTCCCATTGGACTAGTCCACTCCTGACTCTCTACTTCTCCCCGGATATCCTCGAACTATAATCCCCGCTAAGTCTACTAATCCAAAGCCTAAACCCGGATAGGAAATCATCAACAGAGAACGAAACGTGGCAGACGCAGAAAATAACTCCAATATAAATCTTGATCATAGGGTATAGTATACGCTGGCCTACAGACGCGCCGGCGGTGCACCAGAAACATTGGCCTCGGTGGCGGACTGAATCCGAGCCCCGAGATCCGCATTGACACGACGGAACATCTCATAAGTAGCCTTACGGACGCGCGCATCCGCACCGCAAAGATGACCGGAGATATTACCGACGAAATTCTCCTGTTGGCCCGGAGTACGACCGAGGACCTGCCAGAGGTCATTAGCCTGGACGTAATCCTCCGAGGTCACGGGGTATTGTTCGGCGAGGACGGCACCGGTCCACTTCTCGTGCTCCTGGCTTGCCTTGACGGGTTGGTAAGCGAGGGGTCGGAAAGTGGAGGGGTAGTTAGGGTTCGCGCCGTAGTTGCCGTGGACGTTCATGGGGCCGTCGCGGTGGGTGGGGTTGAAGGCTTTGAGGGGGCAGTTGACGGGGATTTGGTCGTAGTTGCCGCCGAGGCGGTGGCGTTGGGTATCGGGGTAGGAGAAGAGGCGGCTTTGGAGGACGGGGTCGGCGGAGGGTTCAGCGCCGGGGACCATATGGGACGGGGAGAAGGCAGCTTGTTCGATTTCGGCGAAGTAGTTTTGCGGGTTCTGGTTCAGGGTGAAGCGGCCGAAGCGGCGGAGGGGGACATCCTTTTGAGGCCAGACTTTGGTGAGGTCGAAGACGTTCCAGCGGAATTTCTCGGCTTGTTCGGGGCTGAGGGTTTGCACGTAGCAGGTCCAGGAGGGGTTCTCGCCGCGTTGGATGGCGTCGAAGAGGTCCTGGGTGTGCCAGTCTGGGTTCTCGGCGGATAACTTGGTGGCCTCGTCGTTGTTGAGGGTTTTGTTGCCCTGGTCGGTCTTGCAGTGGATCTGGACGTAGTTGAAGGTGCCGTCCGGCTTGATCCACTTGTAGGTGTGGCCCGAATAACCGTTCATGTGGCGGTAGGAGAAGGGAGTGCCACGGTCACTGAACAGATGCATCAACTGGTGGACCGCCTCGTGGTGGGTGGACAGGTAATCCCAGAACATGGTGGCATCCTTCAAGTTGGTTTGGGGATTACGCTTCTGAGTGTGAATGAAGATGGGGAACTTGGCCGGGTCACGCAGGAAGAAGACCGGGGTGTTGTTGAAGACCCAGTCCCAGTTGCCCTCTTCTGTATAGAACTTCATGGCGAATCCACGAGGATCACGCGCACTGTCGGGGGAGCCCTTTTCACCTCCAACGGTTGAGAACCGAGTGAGCATCTTGGTCTTCTTGCCTACGGTCTTGAGCATGTCGATGGTAGTCTGCGAAGTGTGAGTATCGCAGTTCCAATCCAAGCAAGAAATTCTCATACAATGTCACTGATGTCGTCGGTGACTTCGAATTCACCGTAGGCGCCGGCGCCCTTTGCATGAACCACGCGCTCGGGAATGCGCTCGCGATCGAAGTGTGCCAGGAGATCGATCAGATGGAAATCCTGCAGGAGCAGAGGGCCATTAGGCCCAATGCGCTGAGCGGCTTGGGGATCCATGACCTAACACGATATCAGAGGTTGCTGTATAAGAAAGAGGCCATTGGTCGTACCGGGCAGCCATTGGAGGCAGTGTAGACCGGCGTCTCGTTATAGCGGTAGGTCTCTGCGCAGGGTTAGCCAATGTCCACGAGTCTTGGTCTTGTAGATGTATACTCACTGGGCTCGTTGTCGTTACCCATGTTTGTATGTTTAGATCTTGGAGTATTCAAGAATAGAAACTTAATCTCAACAAAAGAAAAAGAAAAGAAAAAATAAGATCTAACGGATCCACCGGTAATAGCAAATCATCCACTATTCATTGGCTGCGAAGACTTTGATATCCACATCCTCCAGGGCGATAACTCTCTTATCGAGACTGAAACAATCAGATGGGTGTTTCAGGATGGTTCTAACCATACCAATTACAAGGTTCCAAGAGCGTACGGTGTAGATATCTACATGGCGATATGGCTGTGATATATCAATAAAAAAAAATTTAGAAAAAAAAGAAAATCAAAGAATCTCACTGCTGTCAATCAACTTCCTTGTGGGCAATTACGGAGTAAACCTAGCACATTTCAACCCAAAATCGATTGGCCATATAGGTATCATTAACATATAAGTCTACAGGCGCCCATGTGAAAGTTCTACAGGCGCAAAGTTGATTCAGATGCAGAAGATATGAACTGCTAAAGAATGGCAACGAACTACTCTTCTGTCTGGACACACAACAACAGAGTCCTGGATGTAGTAGATGAGCGCAGGGAGAGAGAGAGAGAGAGAGAGAGAGAGAGAGAGAGAGAGAGAGAGAGAGAGAGAGAGAGAGAGAGAGAGAGAGAGAGAGTCAACTTCATGTGAAGCTGTTTAAATACATCATACTCTTCGATTTAATTCTTCCTATCTTTAATATGTAGCCACCGGCGCTAAGTTGAAAACTAGCGTGGCAGACGACGAAAACGTGGATGTACCGGACGTCACGCGATTTGATCGTCAACTGGTATGGTTGCCCTAGGTCCCTGTGTATGAACTGGATATCTAATGCGGGTTTCTTGTTGTCTGTAGTTGGATTGCGAAAATGGTGTCATCACGGTGCAGTTGGATGACGGGGATGAAAAGTACGAGGTTCCTCTTCCAACAAATGAAGTTGGTGATAAAATCAAGCGAATGTTCACGGATGAAGAGAAGGATGTTACCGTCACTTTTATCGCGGTGATGGGTCAAGAGATTGTTGTCTCTGTCAAAGAGAGTCCCCAAAAACTCTAATAGAATATCTATCTTAGCTACCATGAAGCTTTAGGGTCCTCTTTTGTGGATCTACTGGAGCTCACTTGTGACCGCTTGTGTATATCAGCGCAGGCCCTGAGCTGAGCAGGCGTGTGGAACGTATTTCCTTTGGAATTGTAAATTCAGAGACTGTCAAAACCGAATGATGGCAACAAATTGCTCGCTCTCGTGCAAATCGTATCTTGTATATGGTGCAGGGGAAGCTAAAAACAAAGCAAAAGTCAAACAAATCATGTGATGTAAATGGGTATAGTTAGTACAGCCGCAGGGGGCCAATTTGATCAGAACAATGAGACCATGCTGTATGGTCCAGTGGATGTATGAACGCGATCAAACGATGAGAGTATTCAATGAAGGTGCCGAGGTAATGATGGGTGTGAGTCGACTTGTCCCAGCATCCCCGCACAGCATCGGGTGTCTGTTAAGTCGTGGAGGTGGGCGTGACGACAGGGCCGGCTGTGGTGGTGGCTACTTCGCTGGTCGAATCACGACAGCCAAACCACCCGGGGTCATGGCAACTGGTGCTTGCAGTTGTAGTTGCGGTTGCGGTCACTGTGGGTAAAGTGGTTGTTACTGTGGATGCGGGGGCTGCTGTTGTGGTGGTGGGATCATTGCACCCAAACCAACCCGGAGTCTTGCATGTCGTGGTAGTGGCTGTACTTGTCGGAGACGTGGTGGTGGTAGTAGTGGCTGTGTCTGTGGTACTCCCATCCAGGCAGCCCCACCACCCGGGTGTCTTGCATGTAGAAGTTCGAGTGAGAGACGTCGTGGTTGTCGTAGAGGTAGTAGTGGTAATCTCAGACCCATTGCTTTTGAAGAATTTCCACAGCTCGCAGTCGTAACACTCTTCCTCTTTGATGCACGTCGGAACCGTGTCATATTTCAGTATCACGTCGGATATCACGTTTTCAATCTTGTGAGTACCAAGACCGACACGCCAACCCTTGTCTGCCACAGTATCATAAGTGCACACCTGACCAGTGTGGCACGCCGACTCCATCGCATAGCCGCCCCAAGTGCAGATTGAGTTGATTCCGTTGCACGTTCCCATATAGATCGGATCTGCCGTATGTCCAAAGTGGTAGGCTCCGGTAAATTGTCGCGCCTGTGGAAGTCGCGAGTCAAAGCCGGGCGGACTCGGAATCCCAAGTCGAGCTGCAGGTAGGGCTTCCGGCACGGCCTCAAACGTCACAACGGGCAATCCAAACGTCAACCCAACCAGACTGGTCATCGCACCTCCAAGGGAATGACCAGTCATCCAGACATTCGAATCAGGGTAGATCTCGGTAACGTTGGAATATAGATCCATGGCTTGTCTGTAGTAGCGGTTCTCGTCGTTCATAGATTCCACAATACAAGTCAGGTTCGCGGTGAATGTCTTCGTTTGACAGTCGCATGACTGTCTCCATAGATACGAGCCTCCCTGGCCGCAGCAACAACTGAAGAATAGGTTGTCGTTCACTTTGTCGTTGGTAGTGGTACCAGCGCCATCGAAAAGAGCAGGCGAAGTACCTTTCAACGAGATGACAACTGTGCTATTTGTCTTATCCGAGTAAATATGTCCTCTGAGTCCGTCCTTTTGCCATCCAAAACTTCCCGAATAATTGAACTGGCCGTGAATGGTATGCCAGGCACCCGTCCCAGGCTCTTCAATGTAGTCATTTGCGGTCATCTGAGCAAACGTCAATACTGTTTGCTTGTCGGTAATATTTGGGCCCGACACAGTGTCCGTGACCCAGTCGAGTGGGGATAGAGCGACTGCGGAGCTGGAAGATCGAGCGGCTGCTAAATGTCCTTCAACCACAGGCACTCGTCGATCGGCTAGTCGTTGTATTTTCAGAGGGCTCGACGAAGCAAGAAGAGGTGACTCCGATGCTATATACTCCGTTTCATCACCATCCTCGGACACGGCTCGGAGGCGAGTGTCCGGCTTGATATCGAGCCTCGCATGCAACTCGACATCTTCGTAGTCGACCCGGTGGAATATATGACGGAGGGACTGAAATAGATCATTAGTAAATGGTGAGTAGACAAAATTGAGGCTGATCATCTTACAAACTCATGGGCCTCCGATGGAGGTTCGGGCCCGTTCAAGGGCACTTGTGGCGGGATAAGTGGATACTGTTGAGCAGCGGCAGAGGCCACCCCAAATGATAAGGTAGACAATAACAAAAGGCTCACACTGAGCCCATACCGTAAGCGTTTGCGGGACATGATGATGTGAGGTCAAAGAAGGAGGACTATCGCGGTTATCGAGTGACTTATCAAGTGACGCAGTGCGGAGATCGGGATCTGCACGTGATTGAGTACCGTGACGCGATGTGGTAATCTTTCCTCCTGATCTTTTCGTTCCTTGGATATTTGGACATTTGCATCATTCTTTGCCCTGGAGTCCTCAATATTCAATGCTGTGACCTTGATCAGCTGCTGTTCATGCTCCTGACCCTCAAACGACTAGGACAGCCAAAACGGCGGAGCTCCGGGTAGTGATCGGCATAGGCCTATCAGCTGCATCTGGAAGCGGAGACACGCAATTAGTGCCTGATAGACCCCCATCGCCC
This sequence comes from Penicillium brevicompactum, assembly GCF_028827555.1. NCBI lineage: Eukaryota > Fungi > Ascomycota > Eurotiomycetes > Eurotiales > Aspergillaceae > Penicillium > Penicillium brevicompactum. The sequence continues at coordinate 2,089,304 of NW_026623212.1, read as the reverse complement.
CTGGTCTTTGAAATGTCTGGCTTTGAAAATGCCTCTCGGTCTCCAATAACTTCCTCACAACCATACACCAGAATGGAGAGCCCAGATCAGAATTCAGGGGGACCCTCGACTCCTGTGCCCTCAGTCAAGGAGGGGCAAGCAGATGGGCCTGACGTGTTCGAAAGACGCGGCTCCGCAGATTCGAGCACTACCGGCGATGGACAGGCAGAGGAAGGCTTTGTGCTGTCCCGCAGCTTACAGGACCCTTCAGAGGAGCTTCCCATTGAATTAATCAGTCTCGCAGATCGGTAATCATCGCACTGTCCCACCGAAAACCTTCTTTTCCTTATCTAACGGCCTTCAGATTCGTGAATTCTCTGAGTGCCAAAGTGCATAATTCGCCTCCGACGATCGACAAAATTTCCGAGCTCTTCCAGGTCTTCTACAGCCGCGCCGAATCCCACATAGCCACCCATATCTCGGCTCTCATATCTCGCATCAACCGTGATCTCTCGCCCCAGGTCCCCGTCAACCCTCCACGGGGAAGTGCGCTATCGAAATTGACGAGCAAACGCTCACAGGATAATGTCCGACAAACGGCCCCGGGCCGTCAAATGCTGACCGCGGGAGAAGTGGCCGAGAAGCGCAAGGCCCGCAAAGCTCTGGAAAGCAAGCAAAGCGCATTGGAAGAAGCCGCAGAACGCAGGGTTTGCGAGCTGGTATACGATAAGATCTGGCGACACAAAAGCACACTGGATGATGTGCGTGATGAAAAGTTGCGATCGAAGACTGCAGCTTTGCTGTTAGTTGGCATTAATCTGAAGGACCTCGGTATTGATATAGATCTTGAATCCATCGATGAGCAGAAGCAAGAAGAAGCGAACGAGTTCCTTGCCCAAGCTCGAGAATATCTCGCAAAGATGGATAATTACAAGTACCCTCTTGGGAAGCTTCAGCAGCTTGCAGCGGCCCACAAGGCCATCGTTGATGCTCTTACCAAAATTTTGCCGTCGTCTTCCTCGGCAGATGAAATTCTCCCAACCTTGATCTACTCACTGGTGACCTGCCCTCCGGAGGGCATTAACATTGTCAGCAATTTGCTTTTCATCCAACGGTTCAGATCCTCGAGCAAATTTGACGGTGAATCAGCTTATTGTTTGACCAATCTTGAAGCTGCGATCAGTTTCTTGGAAAATGTCGATCTCTCAACCTTGCGTGCCGATGAGCTGCAGGATGGTCCTCTCAAAACCCCGGAAGCAACCACGCCGTCCGCGGAGCCTGTCGATCCGTTCCGTCCGTCAAAGGAGACCACCACTTCGTCTATCTCAGCCATCTCAGCATCCCCCGAAATGGCGAAACCGGAACCCAAAGAACCTGCCGCTACATTGCCCAGACCACGCCTCGCTACAACTCCCCAGCAACGGCGCCTGAGCAACCTTTTCCAGCCCCCTGCCAAAGTCCTCGGTGCTGCAAATGACGCCGTCCGTACCACCGCAGACCAAGGTCTCAAAAATATCGGTGCCACCCTGGACAGTAGTTTCAATTTCTTGTTTGGTCGTCTGAAAGAAATGCAAATCAGCCAAGGACCCAACACAGAGGGAAGCGGGCCAGTGCTCCCAAAGACATTGGCCGAGGCTCGGCGTTTAGTGACACTGCCATCGACCTCTTCCACTAATCAGAGTCTGACCCAAGAAGAATTGGCAGCGATCAACTCTGTCTCTGTGGGCGACAACACGCCGCCACGCAGCAGCTCAAGACTCGCAGATCCATCCAGCGGGGGACCCACCCCCCGCGACCGTAGCGTGGATAGCACCCGCACCCAGGGCAGCAGTAAAAAGTCCATCACCACATCCCTGCGGGAAGAATTCACATCAAACACGGCAACGAGCCCAACTCCGCTAGAATCAATGCGGAACTTCGGCAACACTCTCAACCCACTCAACCACATTCCCGGCATGATGAGGGGCTTCGGCCGCAACGCTCCAGAGACTCCCACTGGCCGCTCTGTTTCTCCCTCTGGACTTGACCGGTTCAAGCCATCGCCTGCCTCGGTTGAGAGTAACAATAGCGGAAACAGCCCACTGCCTGCTTCGGTCAAAATTGACCCTCCTATCCAGCGTCTCCTTGATACTCAAGATGCGCGCGATCTCCGCATTGGGGATGTGGCTGTCCTGCTTGAAGACTACAAGAGACTCGCTGCGGCACTCTACAAGCCCGAGTCTCGGTAAACATTGAAACGGGGCGTTTAAATTGCACTATTGGCGTTATAGATATCTGACTGCATTTCATTTTTGCGAAGGGCTGGATCTCCTCGTTCGGTCTATCGATGCATTGTCCATACCATACATTTCTAGCAATATATTATCACCAAATGAAAGAAAACAAAACATCGAACCTGATTAAGAGGGTTAAATAGAACCCAGGAATCCGAACAAGCTTAAGAGGGGTATTTGGCAAGAATAATCAACTCGCAGTCGACGATAAAGTAGGTTGTGAATAACAGTTCAAGCGAAGGATCAGAAATCAAGGATAACGACCGCGCAGAACCTCCGCACCACCACTTCTCATCTCGGTCAATTTGTTCGTCAGTTCCGAATCCTGAGCTTCGACTTGGTCATGGCGACGTCTGACTTCGCCTTCGAATACAGCGGCTGTGTGGCGGCGGGCACGTCTCAGATTCTTCATTTCTGAGAGTAGGTGAGTGAATCGATCGATCATTTGGTCCCCGCAGTCCTCCCATTCATCCATGGTCATGTGGGAAAGATAATTTCGGCGTTCTGGATCAGTGAGAGCCAAGAGGTCCGAGACGGCGTTTTTGGGCTCGTGGTCCTCTGGAATGAACGCTGGTTTGGGTGGCAGAGGAGGTGATTTGATCGGGGGAGGAGTAGGTGCCTTATCAAAGGGCTCGGCTTGGAGGTCTGAGAATGATTTTTGATAGAGAATCTCTGGGGGGTAGTCTGCCTCCAGCGGTCGCTTTTTGTTGTGTATAATAGTGTTGCGGCGAGTTCGGGTTGGAGGCTCGTGTGGCTCGTGGGGTTCTTGTAGTTCTGATGTTTCATGTTGTTCATGTTGTTCATGTTGTTCATGTTGTTCATGTTGTTCATGTTGTTCAGAAATTTCGTGGGACTCGTGTAAATTATGCGCGAAGAAAGGATCATTGATTGTTTCGTCGACGTCCAAGTCGGTTAGACTGGTCATGTCGAAGGCATTGGTCGAGTGACTGACTACTCGTCTGTCACTTGCGCGAATAGTAGGTTCCATGCCGTCGTCACTGCCACCGTCGCTACCGATGTGGTCCTGGAAGTACGAGATACTGGGTGACGGAGCGAGGTCTGGTGGAGGTTGGGAGTTCTGGCGTGTGGGCGATGTCTCAAGTCTCTTGTCGAGTTGCTCGAGAAGTGAGGGTTTGGGGGGACTGAAACGTGTCCTAGGCGTTGATGATGGGTTTTGGGGTAGCATGACCTTCCTGGGCCCGGCAGTGAGCATCTGGCCCAGCTTCCGTGGCTTCGCCTTGGGTTGGGTCTCGCCTTGAGACTCCGGATCAGGGCTTATATTGACGGGCTGGGGAGAAGATGTTCGTTTCCTGGTGTTATTCCAGAACTTCTCCAGGCGTTTGCTTAGTGGCTCCTCTGCCGCACGCGGCTTGTGTGACCAACCCGCTGCCTCGTCGGTCTTTTCATCATCACCGCCAGCCCCTTCAATCGACGAGGTGATTTGGCTTCCGAAGTCCTCGAGCTCATCAGAATCGAACCCCGTCTTTTTCGTGGCTTGGTTACCCAGATGATCATTCCAGTTGGCTCCCCAAGTCTGCCGTGCGGGTCGCGGCTGGTACAAGGGCTGCGGATCAGCATTCGAGTAAGCTGCATTTGTATTCAATGCTGCCTGGGACTTGTTTTCATCCACCCCGTAAACACTGGTTCCTGCCACAGTGGAATCATCAATCTCTTCCACGTCGGTATCAAAAACACCCCTGTCCCACTGGCCATGTGTAGGCTGCGGCCCTTGCACAGGTTGCGTAGAAAGGCTACGGGGTTGACTTGGGAATTGGGACATTTGAAAAGCTGGACCTCCAGCGCCATTGGCAGCCGCGGCGCCTAGACCGGTCAATTGCGCCGGGGCCACTTCTGGTCTGGCCGATTCAGCACGCTGGTGTCGTGAACGCACATTTTTGTCGGCTCCGCGCGGCAGTCCACCCTCTTTGGAATGGATATAATCACCAACCCCCATTGTTGCTGATGTCTCTCATACGGTTGGAGGATACATGTCTTGACCCGGATGGTGTTGGGCGGTGATCGGTGGATTTCAGTCACCGCCGCGCGAGGTTACGCGTGGTCACGTGGTGATAGTCAAGTGTATATACCAGCATCAGCAGTCAATACAATCTTAGAACCATGGAAGAATCCTCCGTAAATCCAGAGATATTGATAAAAGGTTGATGTCAGACAATTGCTGCAGCCACCTGCGAGCTTCAATACGTAAACGTGGGATGTGTTCTCTGAAGAAGGAAAAAGAAAAAAGAAAAAGAAATCGGCCCGAGCCCGGGATTGACGGGGACCTCGCGCATTCATGCTTTGGGTGAACCCTAAGCGCGAATCATACTGAAGAATTGTTAGATCACGTTGTGTTTGAGTGGAGATGTGACAATCTCTTACCCACTAGACCACCCGGGCGATGGCATAACATTACTTCTGGGCTATATGTTCCCACATCTCACCCTGGTTCCAACGTTAGCTCCAGCCAGCCGATATAGGGAGTAGATAGACTATTGCTTCTCTTACTCCGTATTTGGCTCCCAGACTGGATACACTCGATTCTCAAACTAGATCAGGCTAGTAACATGCTTCTAATGACTATAATGGATAGGGGAGATAGGATGTTAAAAAGCCATAAGCGATGAATTGATAGTACGGAATAATTGTGAGGGGCTTAGAAAACGCTAACCACTAGGCCAAAAGGCATAATAACGAAACGTCGTGTTCCATTATCCCTGGGTCGATATATCCACCATACAACATGCTACGTCGTAACAGTCGTGCTATAATTCGGCTGGCTGCAAGCGAGAGCAACCAGCTATGTCGAGTGGGAAAGAACTAATGATTACTCCGTACAGCCAAAGTTGATCCAAGAAGCCCACTGTCCAATTCCAGGTTTGTTTTTCTCACTTCCAAGGTTCCAGCCTCAGCCAGATAGAAAAGTTCAATGAGACGGGCTGCGCCTTGCTGATCACTGTTGGCTTATTGGCGGGCCGACTCGGTCTTTTAACACTAAACACATCCAATCATAACTACGAGGTCCATACGGAGTAGGTATCCGCTGCAGGCTTGGAACTACACACATACATAGCAGTTGACCACCTGGGCATGGATAGGAACCCGGATTCAAAAGACATGCATGGATCATGTAGCAGACCAGTGCTTTCCAATTTACACTAGCAGCAGAAACCACCATCTATCCCCGCTCCAATTGCCCCAGGGCGATCTATTCATTGCCGATCAAAACAACCCAACCAAGGCCTTCCAGGAAATCTTTCGTTGAAGAGGTTAAAGATCCACTGCAGACCCTAACAATGATTTTATTCAGAGAAGGAATCCCTCTGAACTCCGCATTGATTCTCGAAAATATATTACGAGCAGAGTTGATTTCTTCCTGATCCTCCGCGATCAAACACCTGGCACTTTTGTTGTAGATGAGGGTTTCCAGTGTATTCAACTTGATACATTGACTTTGGAGTATCAGACCTCAGGTTTTTCATACTGTTTTCTTCAATTTGCCTCGCTTGGCCATTCACTCGTTCTGTGGCTGGAAAGGCGATGCGTACGTAAGTGGGATAGAAACCCAGCGTTAATTGGTCCGATGCATTTTATAAACGACCCGAGAAGATTGTTTGGGTAATCTGGTAGTTCCACTTCTTCAATTGTAAAATGATTGACATTATAGAACACGGCTCGCGGCTCGTATGATAGTTGTCGGTTGGTATATAGTAGTGCGAGCCATGCATAGCTGTATGTGGTTTGCTTGTTCCAGGGTTCCAAATTGTACTCTGGCAATGAGAATCCCCCCCCTTTTTCTTTCAGCCCCCATGATGCCCACAGCAACAGCAAAAGAAAGTATTCGCCAGAGAATTCGTCGGCGCTACAATCAACTGAGAAGCAAAACTCCGAATTTTTCGACTTCTGCCCCGCCTGAACAGTCAGTAGAACGAAGTATCTGATCAACCCTAAGTTTCGAAGGGTGCTGTACGGGTGCTGATTTCAATTTCAGTCTTGGTTTCAACAAACAATACTTCACCGCCACCGAATGAATCGAGACAATTCGCCGAACACCCCAAAGAGACGGGGGACAAAGATGCTGCGGGCTCTCGCACTATCGTGAGGAATGCACAACATGTGGCAGTTGATCCATCGACTGATATCTGGAGCGCGGCATATCGAGAAGCAGTTGAGAGTCTTGGGGATAGAATGACGGCCGCTACAATGGGGAAAAATGCTGAAATGCTATTCAAAGTGCTGGAAGATCTTGAAAAGGAGGCTGTTCACGAATCTGCGTTCTTAAAAGGTGTACAGCACCTGCGTTTCTTGAAGCCTAGCCTTGACAACTTCAAAGTGGCATTGGATTTAGCGAGCCCACTGACAAACATCGAACCAACTGCATCGGTGGTCTTCGGAGTACTCAGAAGCGTGACGGCGGTAAGTTAACCTGGATGATGTACTCGCCCACCTGGTGAATATCGCTTACTTTCTCCAAATTTTATACACAGATTGCTATTCTGCTTGCAAACGCTGATATGGAATTTTCCAAACAAATTGCAGATATGTTAGAACGAATCTCTTACATTGACGAGTGCGATACGATGGGGCAGAGAATTGACCGAAGTGATATTCACAAGGTAATCTACACTTTCTTTTGTCTCTTCTTCCTTTGTTCCATACTTCAACGGATCTAGTTATTTCCAGGCACTTGTTGTCGTGTATCAAAAGGTGCTAGAGTTTTATGACGCCGCTTTGAAATTGATAACCAGGAAGGGCGCAAGCCTGGCATTGAGAATGGCGTGGGAGAACGATCACCTTGCCACCATCATCCAGGAATTCCTGACAAGCGCTGATAAACTCGAAAAAATCATAAATAAAGCGACTTTGGAAATTATAGACGATATCAAAATGATGTTGTATGACCAGGATTGTGAGTGCGTGCTGGGCTTTCGAGACATATTTATTAACCATGTTTAGTCTCTCGGTGGCTCAGAGCCGACAAGCTCGCTTTGCAAACTGAACTTCGCAGCAATTGGCGAGTAACTCGAGCTGATCAGGCCTGCGAATTCTTGCTTCAGGACCCCCGCTTTAAAAGCTGGTATGATGCTACAGAGTCTCGGCAGCTAGTAATCTTTGGCGATGTGGGCCACGGAAAATCCGTTGCAATGGCGTTTCTTGCAGAGATGCTGAGTCACAAGAACAATCATCGTCTACCCAGCCCTGTACTATGCCAGTACTACTGTCGAGATCACGAGACAGGGAAGCCTACCTCTGTGCTCTCTGCTTTGACCTATTTGCTTCTAACGAAGCTCAAAGGTCTCCAAAAGCCCTTCCATGAGCGTTATAAGCAGCAGGCTCAAGATTTAGGTCTCGAACCGTCATTGGACATTATCACGATGGAAGACATGTTGCAAAACATGCTTGAAACGATTGATCGACCGGTCATTTTCGTCATCGACGGCTTGGATGAATGCGATCGTGACTCGCGGCAACGACTTCTCAAATTTCTGAAGCTTGTGTCGGAAAAAACTTCGAGACTTAAGATTATTCTATCTTGTCGTCCACATGAAGATATCATGAAACGGTTGGACAGTGTGACCAAGATCCAGCTGAATTCTGGCCCGAAGCGAGACCGTATAATTGTTGAGAAAGCCCTTGAGGCGCTTGACTATTTATCCCCGGAGATCCTGGAACTCTTGAAAGAAAATCTTTCTCAACGAGCGCAAGGGAGCGCTATATGGACGAAGATGACAACAGAACTTATCCAACTTCTTTCTTACTCGACCAAGTCTTCGATAGAAAGTTTCTTGGAGGAACTGCCTCTTCCCGGACAGCTCTCGGACGTCTATACATCAATCCTTCTGCAAACCACCGGTGGCAATCAACAAAATTGGCAACTTGCCATCACAGCTCTCAACATTGTCGACGCTAGCCGCAGGGCTTTGAGCATATTAGAACTAGCTTGGGCTGTTGCACTGGGACTTGCGCCGGGAGTCAACACTCTGGAGGCCCTTGCAAAGAAAGTTCAGCACGAACGAGTCATGAGACTTATTCACCCATTCATTGCCTCTCCCGATTATGATCAGCTAAGGAAGCACCAGCTCCGACTCACACACCATTCTGTGAAAGAGTGGCTATCTGAACAACCTGATTCAAAGGAATCAGGCTCGAAAGTGATTCACCAAACAAACTATGCCCCAAAACATATAGAGTCATTCATGCTTGACATCTGTGTCAAGTATCTGCTTTTGGATAAAATTGGTCAGATTGAGCTGTTTTCAGAAGAGCAAGCAGCATTTGTGGAATTGCCTCGACTTCAAAGCACAGCTAGCGATGATGATTTGCCGCGAGAATATGACCCAAACTGCACGTGGGAGTATTTCGAAGAAGATATGGCTCGATTTGACCCGGTTGATCGAGGCCTTGGCGAGCTGTTTGTCTACGCCTCATGCCACTGGGTAGATCATTTCGGTTGCGTGCCTGCTGAGTATCTTCCAAGCTTGTCGAGCACTGAGAATTTATGCCAAGCTGGATCCACTAGACTTCGAAATTGGATTCTACAGAATTCTCGTCCGACTTGTACGATGTTACCCCGATTTGAATTCGAAAGCAGTCTATACGATCCACTCAGCATAACTTCGATATACGGCTCAGAATTGGCGCTTTGTGAGATGCTCCAAAAGTCAAACTTTGACGAACGCATGTTTCTTCCAGAGACAGCTATGAGAGCGGTTGATCAGACTCTTCCATGGGGAAACGTGGCAAGAGTCAAGCTCTTCTTCTTGAATGATCGGACTAGTGCTCAGGTACAGAGCCTCGAGTTTTTTTCGGCTTGTCATCAAACGATGGAGAAGATATCGTTCCCTCACTAATCGGTGGTACAAAGGGCGGCAGGACTGGAATCTTGTATTTGACCTCGTGGACAATGTCTCAAGTAAAATGATCGAGGGACACTGGGGGAAAGAACTCTTATTCTTGGCTGCAAGTGAAGGGTGTGTGCCAATAGTACAACGTTTGTTGACTAGCGCAAAGGCGGATGAGCAGCTTAGAGAGGAGTTATTTCGTCAGACAGAGCTCGAAGGAAAGCCATCTTTTGAGGATCTGACGCATCAGTTGATGAGCGATGCTGTATTGGGAGACCACGTTGACATGTCGAGACCATGAGAGCAGACATGTAGGATCATGCAATGTATTATGGGACAGCTGAGGAGATAAGGGGGAGAGGACGAGAGACAGAGACAGAGAAAGAACTCCCGAGGTCGATGTACCATTTTCTCGGGGAGCCTGGCAGAACAGGCCACCACGGGCTCCGAAGGCATGTCGCTTCATTGTAGGGGAATTCCAACCAGTAGCTCGATGAATAGAAAAACCTTTTCAAATCATGGTCTCAGAGGGGGATTCTACGATCTTCCGAGGTGTAACTTTCCAAGACTCGTGTATTTATAATTGGGTATCAAATTGAATAGTACAAAGTCTTCACCTGGGCACCAATCTAGGAAAAGTCCCGAAGATGGACGTCGTCCAAATTGTGAGCGAGATTCCTTCCGCGTTTTTGAGCCTTCTCAAAGAAGTCCGCAGATTTGCGGACTTCAAGCGACTTTTTATCATTGGCAAGTCTGATTGCACGCCTGGTTTCCAAAGAGCCCGGGGCTTCGTCAAGAAGCATGTTGTCATTGTCATTGTCATACTCGTCGTCAACTTCCACTGGCAACGGTATTGAGGAGACCAGCAGATCGCCGATCCACAGCGAAATCATTCCTCTTAGCTCGAGCAACTCAGCCGAGTCAGAGAACGGAGGGGATGCTAGACTCTGGTCCATGCGGATAGAAATTTGTTGCGCTTGCTGTAACTCCTCAGCTCTGACAGCGGCGATGGCCTTTCTGCCCCGCTGCCGTCGCTGCCGCTCAGGATCGTAATCCGACCCATCGTCTGAAAATTCATCAGAATCTTCATCGAGACGAGTAGTGATTTCCTCCCTAGCCTGGTTGCTGTTTTCTTGGGTCACATATACCCACAAGCCAAACATTGCAGGGTAAAAATGCAGCGAGGATATGGCATGTGGTGAAGATTTCATGAACGGATGATTGAGAATGAGACGTTCATAGTATTCCTTGGCTTGGGCAAAACCTGCCGAGCTAAAGCTCGGGAAGGTGGTGCTGCCGGGGACACTGTTTGAAGGTGCCCGTTGACCTCGTCGAAGCAAAATCTCGGCACCAATACCCCATCTTGATTCATTACGGACATCCATCGGGGAGCCTCGGTAGTTTTCACGTAGAATCAAGCCCCAAGCCCTTCCGGCTCGAACATAATCCCCTTGGAGCATGCATCGATGTAAGATTGCAGTCATTACACCGAGATGCTGGAAGCGGATGTTGCCTTGTTCGTCGCCCTGTGGGGGTAAATTGGGGTTGATAGATCTGCCAAGGCTTCCAGTTGGCTTGAAGAAGTCTGCTTCCTCGCCTCGTCCCGGGGCGGTCCATGGGGGAATTGGCCCCGGGGCAGTTCTTGTTGAAAAGAGTGGCCGGCCACGCGGTATTGATGAGACTCATTTGGTGTCAGTACCAAGGAAGGGCCCGCGGGCTCAGATTCTACCCCCGATGCGACATCAGTCGTTTCGTCATCTGGGTGATCGTGTTCCACATTCTTGCGCTTGCGATCGTACTTAGATGCACGAGAGTCAGGTGGTTGAAGCCAGGGCGGTAATGGGAGAGTAAAGACCGAGGCTGAAGGCGTAGGCGCCATCAGGAGCGTCCATGGGAGGAATGATCGGTCTCAAATTTGCGATTCTGGAAGATGGCGGAAGGCGTGGATGCCTCAGGCCTCATTTGATCGGAGCACATCACTTATCTTCTATCAGGTAGACACATCAAGAGTCCATATCACATCTTCCTTTCTCTTTCATCTCTCTTCTTCTCCACCCCCTTTTAATTCCCCCTTACCTTGCTGTCTTCCGCTCACACTTGCCGACCCTGTCTTCTCGTGAGCGCGGGACACCCTCAGCTCCCCCCGGGATTCAACCATCTCGGCGGTTATACCAGGAGTGGGCTGTGTCTGGACTTATCAGACAGCTCGAGACTTTTGAAACTCTTGGCTGCTGCAGCTAGCATGAGAGTAGCTGCTCGACGTGTTCCATCCTACGAAAAGTCCGCTTATCCTCCTTCCTGATCTTCTCCTTTGTTTCAACGGCCCGGCACGGACTTTAGAACCTCACACCGAATACCAACTGCCGAGACCCAACCGAATCTAATAACAACGAGATCTTCGGTCCTGGTTGAGAGTCTTCGGTAATTTGATTTGACAACTCATCACCCACTTTCCTACGGTCGCCGCTACCAGCCTATCTGCTCCTATGGCAGTGAACGCACTGTGATACTCCGCATCGATTACAATTGCCACAATTATTATGGGACAGTCCTCTTCTACGCAACGTGACCTACCTAATACCCGATACCCGACACACTCTGCAACTCCCATAGAACGTGGCTCGAACCCGAGGGATGAAGATATGAATCATAGACAGACGGTTGATCACAGCGGCGAGGATGGCCATCCAGCGGGGGGCATGGGCGCACACGGTGATGGACAAGGCACTACGTCGGATCAGCCAAACGAACGATCAGACTCCTGGAGACAATACATACGATCGTCGCGCCCCATGCGGAGCATCGATGAGGACCGCGAGGAGTACGAAATGCCCTCGCGGGAAATGCGCAATGCCGCATTCGCTCGGATGACAGCGCGAAGACAATCGACAATGTCAAGGCTGGGCTCCAGGCTTCTCCCCAATTCGGTGATCCGGGGCCTCCTCAACAGCCAAGAAGAGACACCGGCTGAAGGTCATGCACATCGGCATGGGGGAGTCAATAGACCTATCCCAAGGACGGAGATTGCTCACACCACCGGTCGTTTTAGTCCATTTGGCTCTAGAGGTATCACTAGACGGCGATCTACCCAGTCACCGTACTTCGTCCCCTCACGGGGGAGCCTGTCGGTCTTTCAGATGGACCGACACCTACGTATCGCGACCCTGCAGATCAATTACCCATTCCCGAGCCCACACGAGCTTCCTGGCGCCGCAGTGTCAGACTCAATCGTATGCGTCATTCGATCTCGTCGCCCATCTCGCATATATTTGGCCAGCCTCATACGGGTTTGCACTCAGATGATAATGCAACTGCACCAGACCTGCCCTTTGATGAGAGAACCATGGACACTCGAATGGACTACACAGCACCGCCCCATGAGCTTGACTCTGTGGAGCCAGCTGTCCATTCTAGGGATTCCTTGCCAAGTCTAGGCCCCGGACCACCAAGCCCCACTTTGATGCGTCGTCTTCCCGGTATTATCAGAGCAAGATCATCTCGAGTTTTGCGGCGGGAGGAACAAACTCCTCTCTCGAGAGTCCTGCAGCTCGCGGCGGCTGCGATTGCTGCTCAGCTTTCTGGAACGCCTGGTCCTGCGCTGCCCAACATCCAAGCATTAGGAAACGATGGAATCGATGGCTCATTAGAGAACTTCATTCAGAGTCTACAGCATGTTACCTCCGGACAGGGTCAGCCAGCAGCCAACGGCGAGGGTTCAGGCGATGATACCACCGAAGCACCTTCGCAACCGGTTAACTTCTTGCGCGTATTCAGATTTGCCAACTCAGATACGCCCCCGGATTCTGACACCCCTGGGCAGAATCCACAGGGTGCACAGGGCACACAGGGCGCTCACAATCACACCACGTCCAATGACCCAATGGACGTTGACGAGCCTGGAGAAAGCGAGGGACGAACTGTAACACTTGTGGTTGTTGGAGTTCGATCGGTCCCTGCTGGGGGCGGAGGAAATGGCGAACAGCCTGCAGGCCCTGCACCTGGCCTGGACGCATTGCTTGGGCTTCCATTTTTACCACCAAGCGGCTTGCCAGTGAACAGACTTCACCGACCTCAACCTCCTCCAGGCGACACCGCTTCCGTGTCGCACATCCCTCGCCGTCCGGAACAGGCCGGTCCCCGCCCTCCAGGTGGACTCCGTGTTGCTGCAAATACACCATCAGAATTCCTGCGTCCCTCAGCCCCACCCGCCTCTAGACGCATGTCAGAGCCCCATTTCCCTCAATTTGAAAGCCCACCAGGACCTCACCCACCCCCGTCCACGCCAGCGGAACATGCAGTATCTACCGGGTCTTCGGGCACCTCCACTCCGAGTCACAGACCGTCGTCTGCTTCTGCGGCGGGCCCAGATCTTCCAGGCCACACAATGCAGCCGACAGTGGAATCCACGCGCGAGCCTCCTGCATTCAATCCAGCCCACCAGCGACGCCGAAGCGATTCTGAATTTGCTCGGCATAGGGCACTTGGCTCTGGCTCTGTTCGGCGCAATGGCATGGTTGAGCCTGACCAGCCCCCACCCAGTGGAGGTCGCAGTTGGTTGATATACGTGGTTGGCACCAATCTTTCCGAGAATCACCCTGCACTCACAACTCCATCCCTCTTCACCGACGTAAGTCTCCCAACCGAGTTTCCCCGACAACTTGCTAACTTGACCCAGAACCCGACCTATGAAGACATGATTCTTTTGTCCTCGTTGCTGGGCCCAGCCAAACCCCCCGTGGCATCTCAAACCGACATCAATTCCGCCGGTGGGCTGTTCCGTCTGGTGGAATATGGTGGCTCGCTTGTCGCAGAGGCCACGGAAGGCATCGGAGCTCTTCAGATCCAAGACGGAGAGCGCTGTCTCATCTGTCTGAGTGACTACGAAGTGGCCGAGGAAGTCAGAGAGCTTGGCAAATGCAAGCATGTCTTCCACAAGGAGTGTATAGATCAGGTTGGTTGCACTGTTCCACTTCCACTTACCCTGTATACTAACTATCGTTTAGTGGTTAACCACGGGGCGAAACTCGTGTCCCCTGTGTCGGGGCGAAGGGGTCCACGAAACCCCGGCTGCTTCTGCTCCAGGTGCCCCAGGCGCCGCAGTGCCAACCCCAGATCCAGGTCCAGCGGTTGTTTAACTATAGCCGTGCGCCTCAATCTGACGTTCGAATCCCTGTCCTGTTTTAGCATCAAGCGTCTGCTTCAAGCCCTGTAACGATTCTTGTTTTTCTTTCATGGATATCCCCTCTGCATTTTAGTTTTGCGCATCGTCTGGGTGTTCTTACGTCCGAGCCATTGGAAGGTTACTATTTTAGCCTAGAATATTGGTCTGTTACGGTCTTCTCAGGTGGTCTTTTGGTCTTTGGGTCTTTTTGGTTTGACCCAAGAGTCATTTACAACCACATGTGTATGTATTGTTTATAGCCTGTTTTCTACTTTTGTATGAACTTTATGTGGCATCAAGTGATTCAAGTCCAGTCTCAAATTCAGTCTCCAGGACTGGAGATAGTACTATTTTTACCATGCGCCTAATGAGCCCAGCGCAGTAGATATTCAACCCCTCTGCCCCGCGAAAAAGTGAGATGACTAAGCATCGAGAAATCCAGCAGCAGAATTTTGGAAACTCAATCGTTGTACTTTCGAACATCAGTCGCACTTGATTTGAGAACGGTGTACTGTATACTCTCAAGGACTACTGGTTCAATTGACTCGGCGGCCAACCCTCAAACCTACACATTCCACAGCAACCCGCCAAATCTCCAAGCCCCGCCTCACCTTTACTCACCACCTACCTCCGCCATGACCACTCCGATTCGCGTCACCGTTCTCATCTCCGGCAATGGGTCAAACCTGCAAGCCGTGATTGACAAAATTGCCGCCGGACAGCTCAACGCCTCGATCGTCCGCGTGATCTCCAACCGCAAGACCGCATTCGGTCTCGAGCGCGCAAGCAAAGCCAACATCCCCACTCAATACCACAACCTCGTCAAATACAAGAAGCAGCACCCCGCGACACCAGAGGGAATCCAGCTTGCGCGCGAAGAATACGATGCCGAACTCGCGAGACTGATTCTCGCCGACGCGCCGGAACTCGTCGTCTGTCTTGGCTTCATGCACATTCTCTCGCCGCAATTCCTGGAACCTCTCGAGGCTGCCAAGACACGGATTATCAACTTGCATCCCGCGCTGCCTGGAGCTTTCAATGGTGTTGTGAGTTATTGGTTATCTCATGAGATATCTCGAACACGGACACGAACACAGCTAACAATCCCGTTTCTTAGAATGCGATTGATCGCGCCCACGCTGCGTGGTTGGAAGGTCAGATCGACAAGACAGGCGTCATGATGCACGATGTCATTTCCGAGGTTGATATGGGTACACCGATTCTCGTCCGAGAGATTCCCTTCCGGAAGGGCCAAGATGAGAATCTCGAGGCGTTCGAAACTCGGGTCCACGAGACGGAGTGGGGAGTTGTTATTGAGGGAGTGGATCTTGTTCTCAAGGAGCTGCAAGCTCAGAAGAACGGCACGAGCGCATGAACGCTATCTTGATGACGCAAGAATGCCGAGTTCCGGACGAAGGGAACTCGCGATCTGCGTTCGATGCTGAAGACCGGGCGATGGATACGCATTTTCAACGATGCTGTCGTCTGGTCTGTTGACGAGTTATGACTATAAATAGATCTCATGTACGAAATACGGAGTGCTCCGTATGAAGTGCAAAAATGAATAAAAAGGGATGAGTTGTATATACTCTGGTTTTTTTTTTTTCTATCTTCTTCGGAGAGATTGGGTCTGTTGGCTACGCAACTATGGAGTACCAAGACCGACACAAGCCGAGGCCAAGCATGAACGCAAATCTCAGCTTTGGCGGGACGGCTTGCCTGGGCACAGACCTGGCAGATCACCGGCGACCAAAGACGTGAAAAGGAGGTATACGATGATGGCACCGGGGACTACTTCGTAGATGGGTCAGATGTACGGAGTACGGAGTACGGATTACTTCGTACGGAATAGCAAGAGCACTGAGTCATTGAGCAATTGCTACCAGTTTACTGGCCAAGACTTGATCACATGCCCAGATGTCGATCTACAAATAGATCAGAACATAGTTTGATTGTTTAGTTGGAATCTCCTGAGCCTCGACAGTCGAGCACTGCGATGTCCACAGTCATATCCATCACGTGATGGATATAGTACTATGCACAAGTACGGAAGTACTCTCCGTACGCGCCTCAACCCCTTGATCAGGATAGCTTCCGAAGTTAGGAAGTAGGCTAAAACCAAAATGACAATCTTGGAAGAAAAAAGAAAAGAAAAAAGCAACTAGAACGGGAACAACATGGTCCATGCAATGCGACACAGAAAGTGGGCAACCAGAAGCGCTGCAACGCTGAATTGACCGTTGGACCTATGATGGCACCAAACATGACAGATCAAACCCAATTGCCCACTGGGCAAATTCAGCTCCACCAGCTCCCCCTTCTAAGCATGAGCTACGGAGCACAGGCACTGGTGCAGATGGTCCATGCCGGTGGACTAGGTGGGCTGGTTTTGGCCCCCCGACTGCACTGGCGTCAACTCAATTAAATGGACTTCCGTCACTGGGGATCGGCCGATGTGGTGACTTCTTTAGGAATGGACTGGGATCTCTTCCGGTGGGGCTGGGATGTGCTTTCGTTGGCTCATCATATAGGCTGAATGATATCGTGTTCAATCTCTGCCAGTAATGGAGTGGAGTGAAGATCATTACTAGTTTCTCTCGAGGGTTCTCCAGTCGGGCTAATAAGTTCCGAGTGCCGCGATGACGGAGAACGGGATTGCTAGGACTTTATACGGGGAATAGTGCACAAAAGCACTCTATACAAGTACCAATTGTCTTTTCTTATATCCACTTGAACATGCTAGTGGTGACTATTGCTGAAGACTAGCGTGAGTATCACGAATTCCAAGGTACTTGTCCGATGAAGTACGAAACATGATCCTACCCTGCTTTCGCGGCCAATGAAGAACTCGAGAGATTGCGGGCCGAGATAATTCTTAGCCCCAGCAGTCACACTGAGCTGTGGGCTTTCTGAAGCAAACCTTGGACGGATCTAGTCAAAACTCTATATGATTTGCTCGACAAGTACGAAGTACAAGTGTACGGAGTAATAATGAGTTACAGCACTAGTACCGAGTACTCCATATTGTATCCCACGCCAACAGGGCTGAGGATCCCAAACAACGACGATCATTGACTCAAACCCAAGTTTCACCAGTGCACACACCGCACCACGCCAGAAACTGTATGATCTTCGACCAAGAACCACACTGCCGTGCTGATCTCGCAGATTGCCCCTGGAATCATGCTCTCAAGGAATACCGAATGAGGTATAGTGGCGCATGTGCCAGTGGGGAACGTTAGCTTCCACAAGCGCTGGATCTATAATAATGCGGAGATATTTCCTTTACCAGCTTAACGCGCCAGGCAGGGAGTTAAAGGTCTACATGTCCGGAGTCCGGAGTATCCTGTCTACCCTGTCCACGGAGGTCCTTGGGAAGTTTCAGCGGAAATGACTGGGAAAGGAGATTATTCTCAGGAGCCTCACTACCGTAAACGCCAGGACAGGACTCACATGGGCCCACAGACCAGGAGCTGGTTTCTAGCGTCTGCTTGGCCCGGGTTAACTTTCTGATGGAGACAAGTTCAACTTACCTTGCTCGTGCACGGCCCAGTCATTAATTTCTATATGCATGAACGGAGTACGGAGTATGTGTCCAGCGCCTGGGAGCGCCTTGGAACCTTGTCTTGTGGCTGTGGAATCACTCATGGCTACGGAGTAAAGGTTGCCACCTAGATGCATGGGTTCGCCCCCTTTTCTCCTCAATTGATATGTTGAAATCAATCTTCCCTGGTCCCCGTGTCATACTATTTTGACATGTGTCTTTGATCACGGAGCTTCCCACTGAATTGAGAATATTGAGCCGACCAAGGTCCAAGGCTTGAAAGTGTGCTAGTGCCTCGATCTATCAGGCCCACTCTACTCTGTCAAACCAGCGTCGATCAGGCACGATACCAGCTGAACGGTCAGACATAGCGGAAAATAGAACGTGGGAAATGGGGGGGCCGTGTGGCCACAAGCCTTTTTTGCCCCTATCTTCAATATTCCTCAATAGCACACCGACGGTCCGAGCAGAGGACCAGTGAGCTCAGGCAAACGGAGACCAAAAAAAGAAACGAAAAAGGGAAAAGAAAAATAAAAAGAAAAAAGGCCAATCCCAATGAATCATCATTGCAGACTATCGTTCCCTCAAATGAGGACGTTCCCACTCTCATTAGCCGCCTCCACTTAGGACCGATCTCCGTCCACCGAACGTTTTCGGCATTTTTCATCTGCCTGGCGTCTTGGAAAGTTTCAGATTTGCCGAGTGGTCGATTACTGCGGGACTACTTGAGCATGATTATTCAGAAATGACTGAGATTGCCGATCAATGGGAAGTTGTCATCTTGTTATTCCGTCTCCGTGTGCATGCACCTGGACTTCGTACATGTATGTATGTTACTGTAGTCCAATTTCGATCCAGGATTGGACCCAACTGGAATAATTCCGTCTTTCCCTGCTCTAGAGGGGGTCCACTGACAGCCAATGAGACCAATGAGCACTGGAATAGGAAAACTCGGAAATGCAAGCACTGAAAAAGGGTAATAATATGTAAGTTTTATTATTATAATAATTTTTAGGAAAAAGACAGAAGACAGACAAGACAGACATTACGATCATACCATACCAAGATCTGATTCCCCATTCAGAGATTGATAAAAGGCATAATAGGGCAAAAAACTGGGGATTGCTGAGGTGAACCTGATGGAGTCAACCAGAACACGGATACGGAGACCACAATTCATGAGCCCGGGGAGCCCGGGATTGACAGCGCTATGATCATCCTGCATCGACCCGGCCAAGCCCTAAACGGAATTGCTTTCCATGGGGATCGCCGTTTGGACCTGTCCCCCTTTTTTCACGCCGAGACCCGAGGTTCATCCGCGAAGATCAGCTTAAAATAGGTGCTCATGGTGATGGTCATGTTCACGTTCCTGATCTTCATGAGTAATAGCGGGATAGAATCTTGGAAGTGTTCTGTAGTGTGTTTGACATTCAGTTTTATAGTTCTATAGTTCCATCCTGTTCGAGTTAGGGGTAAATTCTAAGCCGAGGCTCGCACTGTAGGGCCCGTTATAGGCTCCGCTGTAGACCCTCAGCCACTTAAGTGCTATGAACTTGGGCCAATTGGACTAACCTTGGAACCAGACTAAATGGATTGGCCTCCGTAAATGACATCTGTTTGATATAGCAATTTTACACTGTGAGAGGTATTCTTTGTGGATTTCTATTGTTCGTATTCGGATACGATCAACTCGATAATACCAGTACAAAGAGAAGAGAGAGTCATGGTCTCAGATCGGAAATAAGTGGAATCAATTTAAATAGAACTCGAATAAAGAAAAAAATAACCCAAGACCCAGTAGACTAAACTAAATGCAAATTAAAAAAAAAAAGAAGCCATCGAAAGTCGAAAGTCGATTTCTCTAATCTCCGCACGTCCCCGAGATCCAATACTTTGCCTCACTTGACTTCTACACTTCATCTACTCCGGACCATGACACTGAATTAATCTCCAATGAGGGGCGACATGGCGAATTCACAGTCGTCCCAGGCCCTGGCGGGCTTCTTAGACTCCATGCAGGATCCAAATGCCTCTGCATACTCTTTATTGGGTCCGACAGAGTACCCCGAAAGCGTGGCATTCTGGCACGACCCCTCCGCCCCGACGATGAGAGTAGCGCCCTCATATCAGGCAGCCCTCCCGCTCGCAGATCACAAAAAACACAAGCGCACCCGCAGTGGATGCTTCACCTGTCGTTCACGCCGGATCAAATGCGACGAGAATCGCCCCGTCTGTGAACGCTGTAGGAAGGGCAGTCGGGACTGTGTCTATCCCTCCCCCTCGCCATCCGCTTCCAAATCCGGCGCCAGATCGGTCAAGTCGCGCGCCAATCGTCCTCCCTCGCAAGGTAGTGATTCCTCTGGAAAGGTGGAAGTCGACCCTGTCAGTCCGTTGGAACCCATCCTCGACGAGGAGGAACCCGATGCCACATCGGATTCCCGACCGTCGCCCATCATCCCCAGCACACGACCCTTGCATAAATCTCGGAGCACACAGTCTCTGCGGAAACCATCCCGACAGACCACGGAGGCGCCCTTTGTGAAAGAACAGAGTAGTTCACCGTCCGCGGAGTCGTCGCGGATGGAGTCGATGAGCGTGCGCTCAGGCAGCATCGGACATTCCACGGCGGAACTGATCAACAATGCGCGTTTGTCGGATGATCTGCGCTTCTATTTAAATTTCCATCAGGAATTCATGACCACTCCACACTTCTTCCTGCGACAGAGCTGTTTCCACTTTGTCCATCACAGTCTGATCGAGCTCGCTTTACAGTATGAACCTCTTCTATACGCTTTGGTGGGCTTTTCGGCCTATCATCACAGCTTGCACAATGAGGGCAAGCTCTCTACATTCCTCAAATATTACAACAAGGCATTGATTCTCCTGCGGAAATCCCTGGGCTCTGGGGAACCACACACCGAGGCTACGCTCTGCACCGTACTCGTGTTGACCACCACCGAGGTATGTATTACCCTTTCGAAACTGCACTGGAAATATTCTGACTAGTCTAGGAATACATCGGCGATTGGATGAATCTGATCGACCACCATCGAGCGGCCCACGCACTGGTGCGAGAGCTGCTGACACCGGAGTCATCGAACTTGAACGATTTACATACGAACATCTTCCTATGGTACGCACGATTCGACGTCGTCGTAGGGATTCTAGCCGGCACCGAGACGGTCCTCAGTCGAGATTGGTACCTAGCGAAGGAACAGCACGATGCCGAACAAGCCGCCCTGTACCCAGACGACCCATCCAAACAACTCGAGCTCGTGGGATCGATCAACCGTCGCTTCGGATTGGACATGGCTTCCCTCTACGCGAAATTGTCCCGTGGCATGATATCCATGGAGCAATTCGCGATCCAGAACGACCTGCTGGGCCAATGGTTAGAGCAAGCGAAGATCATCCTAAGGGGATTCGACGACTATGAGTACAAGGTGCAGGAATACCCACACAACCAGCCTTTGACGGAAGACGATATCACAGATCCCTATACGCCAGGTGGGTTACACCGGGGCGCCCTGTGGGATTTCAACTACGCCTGGATCGACATCCTCTCCACGGAGACAATGTACAAATTCCAAACCATGCAGGTCCTCCAACAACCTCTCCTCCAGGAATTGCAGGAATTGGCTCAGGAGCAGTGCCGATTGATTGAGACGATGGTTCGTTGGCCGTACAAAGAGAATGGATTTTGCATTATGTTCAAAAACAGCATTGGAATGGCGAGCATGTTCCTTCCGAAAGACCACAAACATCAGATGTGGTCACGGCGGAAGATGGCCATGATGGAACAAAATGGGTAAGACTGGAATTCGAAGCGTCGAGATCACGACGCGATACCGAGAAGCAGTGCTGACATCGATTTTCCAAATAGATACATTATTCCCCCTTCGTTCCGCATGGCTCTTTCTGCGATCTGGCATGCACCAGAGGTCAACCACTGGTGGCTCCCTAATGAAGAGGGATACACGAACATCGTCCGCGAAATCCGCGAATTGACAGCCGAGCGCTCGGCGCAGCCGCGAGACGAGCTCCGTGAGAACGTTCGCGATATGAAGACTCTCTTCGGGAGACTCAACATGAACGATTTTGAAGATGGAAGCAGCCCTACCAGCACGAACAGCAGTCATCATCCCTAATATCTCCCCATCTACAACACCTATTACCAGCCCTCGGTCCTCTCCAGGGCGTCGCTCCACCTCTTTGCCCTATACGTGTCGTCTGGATTGTTCAGCCTTCCTCTTTCACATTCTTGTGAATACCCTTTCCTGCGTTGGGTCGTCTCATCCGACCTACGTGCCTATATACCCTCCTCTCTTCCTACCATTCTCCTCATCTTCTCCCTTCGACCCAAAAGAAGTTTCTTTGGTCATGACTTGATGTACATTTATTATACCCAACTTTCTATCAGATCATCGACTACACTTTTCGTCTCTATACACTGAGTCCTATTATCTATACACTGAGTCCCATTACACATCGTTTCGGTTGTTATGCTTTATGTTCGCCTATGTGGACGACGATTCTAATATACAGGGAAAGCGAAGAGCTCAACCCAGTGTGAATTCACAAACACAATCCCCTGATCACGCCGTGACATCCGCTCGAACCCCAGCCTTCCACGGAACATCCTCAGCCCTAACCACAGTCTCCAACCCGCCCGCCAATTCCCCACCAACCCCAAACGTCCCCCCATCCAAATCCTCCCCCAAAGGCAAAGCATCAACATCAACATCCCACCCCAGCAAACACCTCAACACAACCCCAGCCCCAGCCTTACTCATAACAACATTCATCTCCTTACACCGCTCATCACAAACACACTCCACACACCCCTGCGGCGAAAGACAAGAACAAGCCTCTATACGCGCGACCGCACGACTCAAAAGCAGCCCAATGAATTCAAACGCCTTACTCGCAATACCGGATCCACACGCCCCGCCCTTCGCATCATAGAATGTAAGTCGAGCAGGACGCTGTCGCGAAGGCGGCTTGAGCTTATCTTCGAATTCGGCGGGGACGTTTGCGTTTGCGCGACGGAGCGGTCGTCCGAGTTCTTTCTTTGCGACTTTGCATTCTGTTCTCACGTCTCCGGGCGACGAGACTACGAATGAAGGTAGGAGGGATAGGACGGCATGTTCGGCGGCGTGGATGGCGGCCGCGACGTTCAATCTGTGTGATTGGAGGATATCGATGGCGATAGTAGGGACATCGAGCCACATTCCTCGGGTCAGTCGGTCGATGGGGGGATTATCGACTGCGACTGCGTCGAGGACGCGGCCTCGTTTATCGACTTTGAAGAAACCGTAGACGACGGCGTGGATCTGGATAGTACCGAAGAATGCGCGGGATGCGGTTTCGCCGTTTCCGACTGAGCGCATGGTTTCGGTTTCCAGCGGGTCGATGTCCGTATAGTCGCGTTGCATGGTACTCCAGTCTACATGGACGCGGACGACGCGAGCGAGGAATTTCTCTGGGTTTAGTTCTTTTACGAGGTATGTTGCGCCTTGG
This sequence comes from Penicillium brevicompactum, assembly GCF_028827555.1. NCBI lineage: Eukaryota > Fungi > Ascomycota > Eurotiomycetes > Eurotiales > Aspergillaceae > Penicillium > Penicillium brevicompactum. Next base: position 2,065,988 of record NW_026623212.1, on the reverse strand, counting down.
TGGAGGAAGATGCCTCCTTCGTAGATTGTGAAGAAGGCGCGCGAGGCTTCGACTTCTTCGAGGACGATGTTGCGGTTGTTGGTTGTGTCTATCACGGCGAAGTGCTGGTCTTCTGTGTCGCGGATTGAGACGCAGCGAGATGGCTGGGGCCGGAATCGGGGGTGGCAGTGGTAGAAGCCGAGGGTATCTTTTGTTAGACGGGTTGGGGCCAGGGCTAGTAGTTGATTGCCGAAGTAGACGCTGTCTTCATCGGGGCGGATAGGCATTTCAAATGCAGCGCATTGGACGTGGCCTTCGAGGATGAGCTCGTTTGTGAGATCGATCTGTAGCTCGCAGTTTGGTCTCGTGAAGATCTCATCTGGGTTCTGCATGTAGTGTTGATCGGTTGGATATCGATCTCCGATGAGCACCGAGAGGGAATCCTTGTTGCGCCGTCCTGCACGTCCGCTCTGTTGCCGCAAGTTGGAGATCGAGTAGGGGAATCCCATGGTTACGACTGCGTCGAGAGAGCCGATGTCAACACCTAGTTCTAGGGCACTGGTTGCGACTATGCCCATCAACCGTCCCTCGAACATTTCCTTCTCGATCTGACGTCGGTCTTGGGGACTGTATCCGCCTCGATAGCCCATCACCATCTTACCGACCTCTTTGCGCTCAAGTCTGTCGAATTCATTTCGCACGGCCTGTAGAAGGACCTCGCAAAGCTGTCTGATCCGACAAAAGGCTATGACTCTCACACCCCTCAGGATCAGCTGGCTAAACAGCCGGGCAGTCTCAGCCACAGTGTCACTTCGTCCAGAGGTAGGATCTTTTGGGTCCTTGAATGGAGGATTCCAGCAAACGAACTCTTTGCGTCCTGAGGGAGAGCCATCGAAATCAATGAGCTTCACGTCATCAATCCCGAAGATAGATTTCATATGATCTTCTGGGTTTGCGACGGTCGCAGAGCAAGATATAAATTTGACGTGGCGATTGCCCACCGCGGCACAAATTCTGCGAAGTCGCCGCATGATGAAAGCGACGTGAGATCCGAAGAGACCGTTGTAGACATGTAATTCATCGACGACGACAAACTTCAGGTTTTTTAGAAAGGTTCGCCAGGAACCTTCCTGTGGGAGGATTGTTATGTGCAACATGTCAGGATTGGTGAAGATGATTCGTGCCTCATCGCGAATCAAGTTGCGACTGCTCATCGGTGTGTCTCCGTCAAATGTCTCAACCATAGTGTGCTGAAGTCCCTCCATATACTGTAAAAGATCCATCATGCTGCGTCGTTGATCTTGCGCGAGAGCTTTGGTTGGGAAAATATACATTCCTCTGCTTTCCGAGTCTTTTTCAAGCTCGTGAAGCATGGGAACTTGATAAATGAGTGATTTTCCAGAGCTTGTAGATGTCGAGACTATCACGTTGTGACCGTCGTATAAATGGTTGATTGCCTCGGCTTGATGAGCATATAGCTGGGTGATGCCTTTTGTGTTATATAGTGCATTGACAAGGTCCTGCGATAATTGAAATGTCAAATCACCAAACGCAGGAGATTGAGCCTCAAACACGCGGTGGCCCTCAGGTACGATTTGGGCATGGTACCACTCCATCTCCCGAATCTCTGCAAGAATTTCCTCAATGGACTTTCGTTCTTTGGGAATCGTTGCCGGCGGCCTCGCGGCCAGAGCCGGGGTGTTTTCTCCACTACTCGGAGGAGTGGGTATGAAAGCGTTTTTGGCCTGCTCGAGGCACTCGACCGGATCTGTCTGGTTATCCTCGCATTGCACCAGGAACGCGTTCATAGCGTCTGAGAATTTGGTATTCCGCTTCTCAATCAGACCTAGCATCTGCTTCTGACTGTAGACGGGCATTTTCAGATCTTCATCTTTCATACGGCGCACTGGTTTGGTAGGCTGCCCAGTTTTCGGGTGCAGCACTTCGCGTTTGAGATCGCCGTCTACGAATTCGAATAGCAGGACGTGCTTCGTGCCGTCTAAGCAATCAAGACCGCCACCTTCTTCGGTCGCATCCGTGTCTGCCATGTCTGCGATATTTTGTCGTGCTTGCATACCGTACGGGGCCATCTCCTGGTCGCCCATGGTCATGACTTCCAACTTGGCTTCGTCCACATACTCGAAGCGGACGGCCCCTGGGACCAGAACCTTGACTCGTGCGACATCTTCGATTGTGAGTTCACGACCTTGACCAAGCTGAGATTGGACAGCCTTTTTGATATTGTCGAATGTCGTGGCAAAGTGTTTGCGCGTACAGCAGAATGTATATATGAGATTCAAGGCACGGTGCGTTTGGGAGAGGCTTTTGAAGGCATCTGGTAATGGCGCTGCTGGAGTACGCTTTGGAGGTTTCGTAGCAGCCTTCTTTCCTTTTCCTTTGCCTTTCGTCTGCTTGATCGGCGCGTCTTGTTGGGATTTGGGGTCGGTTGTAGGTGTGGCACGGTCTAGGGAGGACGCGTTGGGTGAATCTGCGGAGTTGGAAGTGCAATTACTGGGCCCATCACTTCGTTTTCGCTTGAGCAATGGAGCTGGAGCTAAATTCGATGGTGAATCTGCCATCTCGAAGCTCCATTGTCCTAGGCGTTTGTTTGGTCGTTCAGAAGAATCTGGCTGCGTGGTGACAAACGCGAGATCACGTGGATCAATTATACCTAAAATGGTATAAAGTGGAGTCAAATCGGGGACGAGGCATAAAATGACGTAAGATGTTAACTATGGTACTAACTAGGGCTGAAGTGACGAGTGAAGTGAGCTATCCGAGAAGAGCTTTGCGCGTTATATGATCCAATGTATTTACACAGTTGTCCCCAGGCGTGGTATCGCGTCGAAATCGAGAGAAACGGTCAGCCATTCACCTAACTCTTACTTCAACGGACAGACATCGTGTTACGACGTGGCATGTTAAGGTCGATATAGCGGTCCAGGCATGACTGAGCAGTGTGCTCCCGAGGCCAGTCCCGAGGTCATATGTACCTTTTGACCTAGTGGGTAGCAGCGCGAACGCCAAGCCTGGGTGTATAATTCCTAACACATCAACTCTTATTGCTATCCCCTCTCGTAGGTAACATCAAAATTGATCAAGATTTAGTAGAGTAGACGCCATTAATTGTACTGATTATATCAAAATCCTGGAGCACGATTACTTAACTAGGTTATTCGGGGACAGAAGAAAGCTCTAGGGCTATTATTGCTCTGGGGGGTATTTATGGATAACTTGGCTGTCTTTCTGGCTGTCTTTCTAGCTGTCTTTCGAGCCGTCCTTCTAGCCACGTTGAATCAGAGTAGCCACTCTGTAAGCTCATCCCAATGCTTTCGGATGTCGGGAGGGTTGCCAAGGCCTCAACGTTTCCAGGTGGGAAACATGGGGCGGAGGTCTGCGTCTGTTGCATAATTCTTTTGGTGCAGACTCGGGTGTTTTGGCACTCGCCACCTAACTCCATCGCAGTTCTGAAGTCTATAAACCAGCTGTTCAAACGATTAGCACAAGACTCCGCGCCAGTATAGAAGAAGAGACATACAATTTCGAGGCGACAGGATCCCACACAAGGTCGTCAGCCCAGGCATCCCAGGACAAATAGTCAAGTCTCGCCATCTCGATAAAGCCCTTGTCGAACTTTTGCGGATCTTATCTCGTTCCGCACGGTCAAACGTCCGGAAAAACTTGGGCAAGGGAAGTCCAGGATTAAATCCGACTTTTTCATCTGCAAGTCGCATTCCAGGTACACGTTGGAGCACCATATAGACAATGTAACCTCCCGGAACAAAATCATCTTCCCCTTGGAGCTCTTCCCTGATCCCCAGGAGGGGAGGAGTCACAGTGGCGTGTTCTTGATGGAAGAATTTGAGGGCGTGGACTTCCTGGTGGAGACATGGAGTGGCTTGGAGGCTTCGGACCTCACGAGGTTTGAATTCAGTCGATAGAAAAGGCACTTGCAGGTACACAGGTACACACGCATGTATGCCAATGGCCCGTTCGGGTCAGAGTCATTTGAGACGAAGAATATTGCCTGAGCTTCTGAGACGTGAAAGTCGACATCATCCGGATCAAGCTCCTCAACTTGGTGGTTGTTTTGGGAGACTTTTTGTCGGATTGTCCATGTGTTCGAAGTTGGCGTCTGAAAAGTGAACTTGGTCCCCACGCCAAATCGGCTCTTTGGGAAAAGCCCGACCTGAGTCATGGCTGGTACAGTAGATAAATGAGTGGATTGAAAGCGATCAGATAGACAGACGCCAGGATGAGGTAGAAGAGTTAAAGGAAGAGAAGAAGAGTGAGAGGAAGGCAGCTTCCCAAGGCTTGTATACATCAGGAGTGGGGCAGGTGGGGCACATTCTGCCTTAGACCTTACGCATCCTTCAACTCTCTTCCTGTTTACTCTGTAGTAAAGGGTATGAACCGTATGATAGGGAAGCAAAGAAAGCCATGTCAACTTAAAAGTGTTGGAGGGGCCGGGCCCCGAAGTCATCTCGGTATCGAGGTCGCGGGAGACCTCTTCAGACACCGATTAGCATCATCCTTGTCACGAAATCCCATTTCACTTGTGCCAGGGGAAACTGACCACGTTGACTGGAGGTCGAAGCCTCCCTTTCCTTTGGCCGCATCAACAGGGTGCTGTCTTCACTGGAAGAGCTGACTTTGACTGCGAGAAACCGATTAGCTATTGGTTTCGCATGGGAGTCTGCCTCACTGGCAATAAACACATACCGACAGCGTCGGCCTTGGCCTCCTCCATTTCTAGAAGTATGTTAGCCTGCTGCACAAAATCATGATAGATAGTCATCACATGCCTTGAAGTTCTGCCGCAAGCGCGGTGCCAACCGCCGCCATGAGATGGCAAATTTCTGCAGTATGGCCGCCTTTGCGGCAAAAATGGCAACGAGAGTAAAAGTCCCCCCCGAAAGATCAGTATCTTTCGAAATCTACCATAGCCAATGGTCATGCTTTACTAGAGCAGTTGGAAGGATAGTGAAAAGGACATCTAGAAAGACAGCTAGAAGGACAGCTAGATGGTGGAAAATCTTTGTCTTGGTGAGATAATGTCTGAAAGAAGAGAAAATTCTATGTCAACTCCGTTAAGCATGAAGCAATCAAGGATGCGGGGTTCTAAATCTTTCATGCCTGAGCAGCGGGTTTCCACCTGGGCAGTGAGTGATCTTGGGGCGGCGCTAAAAGTGGGCTAAGTACTCCGCACTGGCAAATCAGAGACGGGATTTCTTTGCTTTTTATGCCCCCAGCCTTCGAGGCTCAGCTTTCATCTGGGCTCTCGCGGCGTCTCGCCTGCGCAATCTGAGCCTATTGGTGGGGCATTCATGTTGACAACTCACGCAACTACAGGGGGGAGGGGCTCACCTCGTTTTCTTTTCTTTTCTTGTTTTTTCTATCTTCATTTCCTCAATCCCAGTCTCAGCTTCTGATAGAGAGTACTGGGCTTCGCATCATCATGGCCGGCGATCTGCTTCACGCCAGACGGCCGGAGCGGACTATTGATGTGATTAAATCTCTAGAAAATCCGCCCGATGAGGAGACAAAAGCTCACCTGGCAATCAAATCAAACATGATCTCTCATTTCAAGAACCAGCCAGCTCTAATGTATTGCAAGGAAGCCATGCTACTATCCGCGGTTGCAGACAACCAAGAATTCAACGACCTCATTGCCGGTTTTGCAAGCGCTATCACTACCGGCACAGCAGACGAAAAACCACTTGATCGCGATTTACTCCATTATTTCGCGGGCTTTCTCCGTTGGGGTCAACATGCCATTCCTCCGAGTGAGCAAATATTTGGAGCTTTTTTGAATGCTCTCAGCAAATACTTGACCAGCAGCAACAACGAAAGCCGACTGAGAGACAGCTACCTGCTCACCAGAGCTATTGGCACAATTCTTGACGCCATGGTTGATTGCAAAGTAGAGGGTCTCGACCGGGTCCAGCTCCATGGGCCACTGGAAGAAAAGCTTCGTGGATTGGAGGATCACGACGAGCCCCGCTTGGCCCAGGCGGCTCAATATGCGCTCCAAGCATTGCATAGAGTTCCAGACAATGAGGGCCCATGGGAGGAAGCTTTGCGCTACGGCGGTATCACCATCAACATCGTGATTCAACTTAGTGGTGCCGTGGCAAAGCTTGACTTGGGGCAGCTCATTGACGCAGGCCCAGACTTGCTGAAGTTGATCAGTCGCTTTGGAGAGGCCTTGAAAGGCGGGAAAGAAATATGGGATACGCGTCAGAATTTTCAGGATTTGCTCAACGGCATGCGGGGTGTTTCGGAGAAAAGAGGCTGGTACGATACACTGCGCATGACGGATCTCTTCATCCGTCTCGAGGCCTATGATGGACTCAAAGAGTTCATAAGTCCGTTCAAAGGGAAACCCTTGAGATGTTTCGCAAAACGTGAATTCTGGTGCGGCCTTTACTCTCAGCTTGAACAGCAGTGGTTCGCGCATGTGCCTTCGAGAGATCGGATTGAGAGGTTCCTCGACTGGACTTTAGAGCTCCCAGTCATGAAGAAGTTTTGCAAGGAGTGCGACTTCACTCGCGCTTGGGTGACTCTGGTCGCTGAATCTGCCCAAAGGCCGAACTGGAAGGCTGCACTTCCCCCGAAAAGGAAAGGAATGCTCTCTCGACTTCGCCGCTCCAAAGAAGCCCAGCCTCAGCTCAAATCGATTTTTGGGGCAACCCAAACGAGAGACAGTCGACAGGAATCCCATGGAGACTCGCCACTTCTCCAAAATGCTATGCAAACATGCGGTGATGCGCAGCTATTTTATGCGGATGCTATAATCGCTCAGTATTACACAGAGGGGAAGCTTCTTCACGTTAGGCGGATATCGGGTGATGATGTGCCGATAGAGAACTGCTATATCAATCTTTCTCTGATCGAAGACCTGGCTGAGCGAGACACCAAGATAAACCAGGTCGGAATGTCACTCAAGGAACGATTGAAGGCAGAGACACCTCAGCCTGAAAAGCAGATTGATTTGAAAGATTTGTTTATGCAGAGGAAGCTGCGAGACGGATCTTCAGGGCAGCCCACCCGAATCCTGATTCGGGGTCGCGCAGGCGTTGGGAAGACGACGCTTTGCAAAAAGATCATTCATGCGTTCCTTCATCATGGATTGTGGCGATCCAAATACGATCGGATCATTTGGATTCCACTCCGCAACTTGAAGAACTACCAAACATTCGAGCTCTTCATCGAACAAGAGGTTTTCGGCAAGATCCCCTACAGCAAGCCTCTGTGGGAGCGATTACAAAATGAACTGTGTGATTTTCAGGACTGTCGCTCTCTTTTCATCCTTGATGGCCTTGATGAGATAGCTGGACTTCCAGAAAAGATCGACTTGTTCCAATATCTTTTAAATCGACAAGATGTGATTATCACCTCGCGACCGCATGCTGTGTTCCCATCTAGACTGAAGGGCTATGACTTGGAAATTGAGACCGTTGGATTTCTCGATGACCAGATCGGGCATTATGTGGATAGGGTCTGCAGTAAAGCCGACGGTCTCCAGATCAAGGATTTCATCGGAGGGCATTGGATGATGCAAGGATTGATGCGCATTCCTATCCAGCTAGACGCCCTCTGTTTTGCCTGGGAAGAGGGAATACAGCGAGTGAGGCCTCTGACGACAATGACGGCGCTGTATCAAGCGATCGAGATCAAGCTCTGGAAAAAGGACATTCCACGGCTAGATCCCAGCGTCGGGCACAAAGTGGTGAAATGTCACAATCGGCCGCAAATTGCCTTGCAAATTCCCGGTGTGATTGAGTTCATTCAATACATTGCCTTTATGGGACTCTACAGCAACATCACGGAGTTCACTTTCAGCGTCAGAGAGGAGATTTACCAGAAGTTCCCAAACATGACCGATCGGATTTTGGACGAAGTTTCCTTCATGCGAAGCTCGGATGCATCATCCAGTCCACGAGATCAAGACTACTACTTTCTTCACCTGACTTTCCAGGAATATTTCGCAGCTCAGTATTTTCTGCAGAGCTGGAAAGAAGGTACAGAAGTTCTTACTTTTGACTTGAGTTCAGGCAACTTCATCTCAATCTCTACAGAAGATTTCATCGGCCGTGAAAAATACAACGGGCGATATAACATCATGTGGCGATTTGTTTGCGGATCGATGTCCAACAAGGATCCGGACTTGATGAGACTATTTGCACAAATTGAAATGAAGCCACGCGATCTGCTCGGGCCTGTCCACCTTCGATTTCTTGTACATTGCTTCAGTGAGGTTGATGAGACGAAAGGAGCATCCAAATTGATTGGTTTACGAGAAAGTATGGAAACCCATCTTTTGCGACTCCTGCGGCGCAGTGATGTCCCCCTTTTTTTCATGAAATGGAGCTTCCCGAGGGATTTTTCTCTCGTGCGCTTGAAGAGGGTGATTCAAGCCAGCAGATCAAGGCTTTGGGTGCAATCGAGAGTCGTTCTCATATTAGCGACAAGCTATCAAGACAAGTATGGGGGATCTTCAAGTCTGACGTATTCAGCCCGACCAGAGCGATGGCTGCGGGTGTCATTGGTCGTTTCCCAAATTTCACCTCAAACGAGTTGCTCTCTACTTTGTCTGACCCGGATGACCTTGTCAAACGCCGAATCGTTCCATCGTTGGACGAGCGCAATGTATCGGAGACTATACTGCACGCTGCCGTCGATGTGCTGCCCCTTTTTGAGGGAAGGCATGAGGGATTCGAAAGTAGATATTTTGAACGAACAAAGCTTCCACAATCAGTCGTCACCAAGTTGATTGCTCAATACCACCAGCAGACAACATTGTTTGACAGGCATCGCACCCTGCATATCTTGAGCGTTCAAGAATTTTTGGATGTTCCGGACATAAAAGACATTTTGGTCCAAGCTTTTGATGATCCACAAAAGTTCATTAGGAGAACCGCATTACTGGCCTTTGTCAAAAACCCCTCTGATCTGTCACCCTCTGACTGTCATAAACTTCTTTCGAGGCTACCATTGGAACCTGAGTTGTTCAACCTAAACCACATCGTCACATTACTACAAAGCCAGACTATCCAACCAAAGGGAGTTTTGGAGTGTTTGTGGCAAACTTTCGAAATGCCAAATTCTGGTTTTGAATTCCATACGATATGGTCAGCATGTGACATTCTAAGAGACTCAGGTCTTTGGCATGCCGATGAACTTACCACGAGGTTTGAGAATTCTCTTCATAAGGACGAATTCGCAATTGTCGTGACGAGCTACGCTTTTGACAGGAACTCAATTCTCCCTGATGTTTTTTTATCTCATTGCGTCAGCATTCTGGAAAGATACATACCTGGTGAGCTATCATCAGGCGAACGGGAGCTCCTTAAAGAAGTTATTAATGCCTTGGAGGATTGTCCTTCATTGTCATGCTATGTCGTCCGTGTGGTATGGCATCTTTTCAAACAAGGAAAAGCTGTCAAGCCAGCATCTGAACTTCTACGACACCAGATCTCTCTCTCAGATGATGTTCTGAGTGAAATGGAATGCAATCTAGAAGAACAGCAGGACATGGAAATTCGCTTTCTGGTTCTATGTATTTTGGTGCCTCGAGTGGAATTCGACACGATAGCCGAGTCAGCAATTTTGGCACTTCTCCATCATTCGGATCAAGGTGATGAGGATCAAACCAATGGGGCCGAGGCTCTTCTCGAAGCATTGATTGCTCAACCCATATTACCTTCATGGGCCTCGGAGCGTTTGGCGCCATTGCTTCTTTCCACCAAGTTTGGTGTCGTTTACAGCGCCAGAGAACTTCTGCGGAAACACGCAAACTTTGAACAGATTCTTCCTCGTTTAGATGCGGTACTTTGGGAAAAACTTTTCCAGCATTTTTTGACAGAAAGCTGTGAGCGTTCAACTATCACATGTTCGATTCAGGGACAATATCTTCACGTGGTTCTACCTGAGCGCTCATGGAGAGTTTGTGTTCAGCAACCTGAGCAACGTCAGAAGTTACAGTCAGCCCTGGGGCTGAATGATATAGAACAGACTGAAGGTTTTGCCGAACTGTTTGAAGAAGAGGACTAAAATTCCGGAACTTATGGATGCGGTGGATGGGGTGGATGGACTCCTGCCCTGGTATGAACCACTTGGGAAGACCTCGGGAGAGAGCAAATACAGCCAGCGTGACCTCCGGACCTCAGCTCAGAAGTTTTAGCAAAACTATGCGGAATTTACTTTACTGAGGAGCAAGGTGAACGAAGAAATAAAATGTGTGATACGTGAAGAAGAGAAGAAGATGAAGAGAAATAACTATGGAAATCTACAATCTGTATTTCGTCTTCCATGGCTTAGCCAGGACTTTTATGGACAATCTATAAATGCTTCATGATGGCTTTCTTCCGTCATCAATCTATTCTCACGTCTACTCTGTACTACTTCGTAGATCAAGGTACAGAGAAATCCCCAATCTCTAATTCTCTGTTTATGTCTTTATCGAGACTACCCTCACTTGAATAATCAGGATGACTTTATAATCATTTGAAAAGATAACTGAAAAGACAGCTGTCTATCCAGCTGGAAAGACAGCCAAAAAGATATCACCAACTTTGAAATAACTCTTTTTCATTACCAATTGAAACATGAGATAAAGGCAATACATAAATACTCCCGTTTATAAGCAACCCCTATCGTCTTTTTGGCCCCGCATGAGAGCGGCACTGAGGCTTGTGGGAGTCAGACAACATCACAGACTATGATCTCTAACAAGAAGCTTGAAAGTGACCTCGGACCAAAGCGATGAAACAGGACTCCAGAAAGTCGACTCAATCAAGCCTCACGCTTCTTCTTACCACATTTGGCCAAACACTCCTCAACCTTAATAACCACATCCCCAGGAATAGCACTTCTCACTTTCTCAATATCCTCACCCGCAATACTCTGTCCAAAAGTCGCAGCAATCACATCATCACTAAGCGCAAATGTCTCCGCCGCAACCAAACCAATACCAAAGTCCTCAGATGTGAGTGCCGCCGTGAAATTGGCGGGCTCACAATCCGGGTTGACTTGCGTATGGAACGAGCCAGCGGGGAAGATGGTCATCATACCTGGACCAAGCTCGGCATGGATGACTCGCTGCTTGCCCTCAGAGTCAACGACGCCGACTTCAGGTACCATCTGGCTAAGTACCCGGCCGGAGTTGACGACGAAGAGCTCTGTGGCACGAGGGTGGAGGTGGAGGTAGGCCATGCTGCATGCTGTGTGGTGTTAGTAAGATCAAGGTATAGGTTTTGAGTGCTGGCATACCTGGTAGCGATGTCATACTGAAGGAGGTTCCAGATCCAACGAGAGCAGGGAAATTCTTGCGGTTTGCAAAGGGGGCTTCGCTTTTGGTAAAGTCGAAGACGAAATCTTCATCCTTTGGGAGAAGTTTGTAACGATCAACGGCACTACTATCGGGATCAGTATCACTCTGTTTTCAGCTCAGATTGCAAAACTCACGTGTCTGCGAGTTGAAGTTGAGCAGTCAGGCTGAGCTCGGGTGTGGCACGTCTCATGGCCTGGGGTGCCGCGTTTGCCGAATGAGCCAAAGCGAGGATGGCCGCAATACCAGAGGTCAGGGTAGTTCCAGTGAGCATGATGTTGAATATATCGACCGTGGTAATGGGTGTTATGTAAAAAGAGGAGTGTAATAGATGTGTTGCTGAGTTATTCACAATGGCTTGATGATGAGCCATGAAGAAGGCAGGAAGCCAGTACCCTTATATAGTCGACCTGACCACATATTGGAAGACCCAAGCAGGAGCAACCTTCAAAACTGTGGTGAATTCCAAATCTTCTTCAGCTATGTTGCCCTCCTGCGCCTCAATCCCTTGGCAGGTAGCGTTTAGTGCCCGAAGATGGAGGCTCAGCCATGATCCGCAGTGATACCAAGGGATACCTAGGTATAAACACGAGGTACGCATTGAAGCGTATAGCTGTCAACGCCCTACGCACAGTGGAACAGTAGGCAATCTGAGCCAAGTGTGCCTCCAATTGGTGGAGCGGTGGGTGCCAAGACATTTGGCGCGAGGGATCGGCGCGGAAGAGCGTATTCGGTCTTGGCGGGCGTATTCATGCGCCTCCTTCAGCCTCAAGTCCTAAACGAGGAAATCCTCAAGGGAATGACAAACTGACAGAGCCTTCAAATGTTCCAAAGGCTGAATTTACTTTAGCATGTTACCCTTCTCTAGCGAATTTTCACTTTATCATAAGACATGTATATTCAGGAACTCCATACTGCTTCGCTTAACAACCTTGGAAACAAAAAATGCACGACAGAAAACGTGAAAACCAACTTTTTATTTATTGATCCCGCCTTCGAGATGTCATTGTTCGAAGCCAGCCAGGAAAGACACAACCGCCGAAGCAAAGGCCTTGCGGTCGCACTGGTCTTCCTTGAGGTCATCACCAACCTGCTCCAAGAACAAAGCAAGCTTGGACTCCTTCCAGCCCATGACCGGCGCAGCCTCCAAACACATCTTGGTCAATCCGAAAGCATCCATCTCATAATGACCCTGCACAGTCAAGACACGACCGGGGTGGTACAAGCCCTGGATGGGGCAAATCTCGGTACTTCCAATATTAATCCAAGGAGCCGGGAGAGAAACAGGCGGCGACTCAGTAACAGTGACAGGAGTCCCCTTCTCAACAGCCATCACGCGGTCCCCGTGGAACATCTGAATGCGCAACTTCCCATCCGGCAAATGGCCCAGCGCAGCCGGGAACGCGTCCAGGAATCCCTTATTTAATTGAACATTATGAATACCGACCTCGCGGCCGAGTGGGCACTTCTCAACCCAGACGTCGCGGGCGGTGTCCTCCTTGTTGCGCACGATGGCGTGCGAAATAAGCTGGTGGCCAAAGCAGGTGCCGAGAATGCGCACTTGCGGGTATTGAGTGTAAACGGTGCGCACGAAAGCCTTGAGTTCCTGCATCCAGGGCGAGCGGTCCATTTCGTATACGCCGGGCGAGCCGCCGGTGATCAGGACGGCATCCACGGGGAAGGCGACGGGGATCTGGTCCTCGCCGGTGTGTCCGCGAAGCTTATATAGGTCTGGGTAGTGGCCGCCGCGGATATCGTAGGGTGTGATCTTGACGTCGAGCTTCTCTTTCTCGGAGAAGAAAGTCTCATTCAGGCGCGAGGCAGTCTCGCGGAGCACGGCGCGGAAGTGTGCGCTGCATAGTCCTCGGGCTTCATAGAGTTGGCGGGCTGGAATGTCGACGTCCAGGACGGCAATGTGGATGTGGTGCACCATGGTGTAGAAAATTATTTTTTTATATTAATGTGTGTTAAGTGTGTGTTAGGGAGGAAGAAAGAAACTGGACCAGCTGCTAAATAAGATAAATTTCCCCATACTCCCAACCTTGGAAGCAGGATTCTGACAGAGAAAAAAATTTATGTAAAACGAGAGCGTAGCTTTGCGAAAGGAATTTCATTAATAATGAAATATTGTCTCAGGAACGAGGAGGATACTCCAATCGACTCCAACCGCGTGGAGCTCATTAGGTAAATGCTTCTTCTGCACTCGTTGAGCTTATTTGCAGATCCACACGGGCAGACGCACACCGAGGGCTCTTTAGATCTTTTCGTCCGGAAGAACCGGGGTAATAAAATCCATAGCAGTGCGATAATAAACCGGAACCTGATCGGGCTTTGATTTACATTTTCTTCGGTGCTTCCGTCTCCTTTGACCACTGACGCATGAATTAGGGCTTTTTCGGGATTTTCCAGGCAAAGTTAACCACAAAGCTAATCTCGTAAAAAGTGGAGTCGGATTTGTTAATGCAAACCTCCAACTCCTCACTGCTTATTAGAGAGATCTCAACGCACCTCGTGCATTCTACAGCGTAATTGTGATCCTTCATACCCTTGACAAATATTATTTCGTGAATGTCAATGGCTGGCCACCCACAAATTGGACGGTGTACACAGACCCCCCAAAGACAATCTCTGCCTCAACATCGGAATTAACCTCCACCTCCAACTCCTCTGCCCATTTCAATCGGACCGTGCCAACAGAAGTAACAAAAGTCCCCTCCGCCTTCGACAAAAGTTCCACTCGTGGCTCGATCCGAAGCCGTTGACCGGGTCGAGCAGACTTGACGCCATAAATCTGCGTGACGATCTCGTTGATTGGACAGGCGCTCCACCCATGACAATCGCTCCGGGGATTCTGCTCAAATTCCGCCCATGTGGTCAGGTCATCCGCGAGCATCCTTCTCCAAGGATCCAATAACGTCGAAAACATTCTATCGTAAAGACCCACCTTCTCCACTGCCCGAAAGACGTAAAATTGCAGCGCACTAGAGCACTGAACCAATGACGCCTCCGACATCCGTGTAATCACTTCCCGTGCCTGACTGCCCGTCGCTGTCTCGGAGAGAACGGCAAAGACCTGACTGTGCTGACTATACTCTTTCGAGGATGGACCGTCGAGGTACAACCCGTCGTCGTAACAGTGTGTGTTGACCGCGTCTCGGAGCTCTTGCGCCCGACGTCGGTACTCAGCCGCGGTGTCCTTCCGCTCGACAAAGTCGCACAAGTCCCCCGCTTGCATCAGCGCAATAATGTAGATCAGGCTATTGAACGTGGCTGCCCCTGTAGTGTGGTATGCCTGGGGCATGCAGGATTGGAAGATTTTTCCGGGAACAGACCACTCGGGCACCCAATCGATGAACGGCCAAGTGTCGTCATCGAATTGACCAACTAGCCCGATCTCATTGAGGAGGTCGTCAAAATGGTTCAGAATGCCGTCAATCGTGCTCAGGTATGTTCGCACGAGCTTTGCGTCGCCAAAATACCGCATGTGATCCCACACCATGGCTACGTAATATAGCGAGAATTGAGGAATCTGTTTACTGCGGAAGCCGGAGGGGAATTGCGCCTTGATGAGACCATCTGAGCATCGACTTGCGTGGAATTCTTCTAGCGTTTTTCGCGCTAGACGGTCATCGGGGGAAATTTGATAAGTGAAAAGCATTTGAAGTCGTGAATCAGAGGCGAATTGATTTTGTTCGTAGAATGGACAGTCCTCGTATGTTTCGTGTCGGCAATTTTGCAGCGTGCGGAGACTGACGTTCCATATCTTGTCAAGCTCGGGTTCGGCTTGGATTTGGGTAGATATTTCGAGTGGGTAGGATGTTTCTCTAAGTGTAACTGCGTTGAGCGTGAGAGGCTGGGGGGATGTTTGAATATGCAGCTGCACATATCGGAATGCACGAAACCAGAATGGTTCGAATGATTGATCGGGCTCACCATCGACCACATTATATACATCTTTCACGCCGTAAAGTCGACCACTGCTGTCTGCTCGAATTGATTTGGTTCTCGGCATCGGAAAAGGGGCAATTTCAACCCCAAGATCTTTCTCATAGCACTCGGCATACTGAATGGTGATGATTGAGCCTTTTCCTCCTTCGAGTTGTAGGTTCACGAAGGCTGTCGTCAATGATTCACATTCAATGTCCACAATCGCACTCTCGCCAGCAGGGATAACAACGGGGTTGCTGCCTTGAATGAACGCAGTCCATTGGTCATGGCTGATGGGTCCATCACATTTCACAACTCCGTCGAAATTCCCCTCAATCTCGGGAAGCATGGGAATAGGGCGTTGTGTCAGTTTCCAAGGACTTTGCATTGGTAACATCTTCGCGGGCCGGAATGCAGGCACAGCATGCTCCCATGTAGAGTCATCGAAGGCTGTCAACTCCCAACCGGAGATATATTTGGCTTCTGTGACCCTCTCGTTGTTGGACATAAACGGTGGTCCAAGAATGTAGTTCCATTCGGAGTGTGGAATGATTCGCCGGCTAGTTTCTCCTAGACATTTCCAAGATGAATCGGTGGAAAGCGAAAAGCCCTTGGGAACATCAGCCATCGACCTGCAATATATATTTGCAAAAGTGTGGCACCACATACCTCAATTTCACCATGCACAAGGAATCCAGGAAGCTCAGTACTGATTATAGACGAAGACCCAGCATGTACGCAAGAGTATCTGAGTACACGCGCGCTGATAACATTTTCGCCTTCCACGAGGAAAGGCAAAATGTCCACAGTCTCATAGTACCATCGCTCAGGGTAGCTCTTGCAAGGACCGAAGCTCACACGATGGCCGTTGACAAAGAGTCGATATCGGCTATCGGCTGAAACATGAACTGGGAATTCGGCAAGTCCGTGAGGCTGGTTCCATTGGAAACTTTTGCGGAAGAGAAAATATCGACCTGGTTGGCTTTCGTCCTCTTGGTGGGTTGGCAACCAGATCCAGGGCGCTGATCTTGTCCAGTCTGGAGAAGGCATGGTTGGCAGTGTATTTTCATATTCCTCATGGCTTGTCGCGGAGTAATGCTCATATAGCTGATTCGCGGCCGAAGACACTCGGATAACCCGAGCGGGGGACTTTGTCCCGACGCCCGACCCCACGGGGAGTGAAGATGTGAGGATGTGCCGAGTGTGGAGGTTGCACGAAACTGTTTCTTGATTCAACATTATTTTTGAACGAATGCAATTCTAATCAGTACTGGCCTGAGGCATCCTACAAGCTGACTTGAGAACTGGTGGATGTGGGGAGTTCTATGTCCAGTTGGTTGATATATGTGCAGTTTGAATCTATGAATATACAGTCGCAGTTATTTGGCAATCACTCTAATCGCCTTCCACCAATATCAATATCGACCTTATAATACTTGAACTTGCGACTCGGCACTTTGCGCTCAAACAGAATATCCAGCTCTTCAAAAGTACGACCCTTCGTCTCTGGCATGCAGAAAAAGCAATAGATCGCGCAGAGACCAGCCAGCCCCGAGAACAAGAAGCCAATTTTCCCGCGCCAGTTGCCTTGATCCTCATTCATGGCGTAAGGAATAACGACAGCAAAAATTACCGACCAGACAAAGCAAGTGACCGTTGACAGAGCAATGGTCAACCCGCGTAGTTTAGCCGATGATACTTCGGCAAGGAGCACATAGCAGAATGGACCAAGACTGAGGTCATATACAAAAGTACACGCCAGCATCAACCCACATTGCGCCCATGTGGTAGATGTCTGTCGCGGAGCCAGGTCCACGGCACCAATGATGAGCTGTAAGATGGCCAAAGCCGAGCATCCGAAAAGATACATCGTTCGTCGTCCGACGTAAGAAAGAAGGAACCAAGAAATGCATGTGCCCAACAGACCAAGTGCCGTCAAGCCAATGTTCATTGAGAACGCATCGGATGCGTTCAACCCAGCTAGTTCCATGAAATGCACGGCATAAGTGAGGAAAAACACATTACCCGCAAATGCCTGCATATCATACGCCATCACGCAGACCACCAGACGACGAAAGTTCGTCCCCCGGAAACAATCCAGATACGTCGGCCGTTCGCCGTGGTAGCTCTTCTCCAAGCGTAGCGTCTCCTTAATGTGTGCCAGTTTCGGAGAAATGTCTACCGCAGAGGTAGCAAGACGACGCAGTGATTTCGTAGCTTCTTCATATCGGCCCTTGCGACACAGCCAATAGGGCGGCTCAGGACAAAAGGCCACCAGGATCAACATAATGCATGGCAAAGCCCATTGCGTCGCGATAGGAATCTTATAAGACCATTTGTTGTCCATGGTTTCAGTCCCTTTAAGAATTCCAGAGGCAATCAAGGAACCAATTGAAAAAGCAAGATTTGTCATGGTGGCCGCGAACCCACGGAGGACCAAAGGCGTGACTTCGCCGACGTACGCCGAGGCGCAAATCGGGTAAAATGCAATAATGCATCCATTAACGAGTTCGCCGACGAAGAGCTGTGCCGGCGTATGGCTGAAGAATTGGATGAAAATGAATGCGATGGATAAGACACAGCAGCCGGCGGTCATTCGCCGTGGGCCTAGACGCTCGTATACGATGCCTGAGCAAAGGGCACCTACAATTGCACCGAGCAAGTTCGCGTATCCAAATGCGGATAGCCACTGCGCCGCGATAATGTATTTGCCGTCGCGGTAGTAGCCGAAGGTTTCCTTGAAGACCGGGAGGCCAACTAGACTGCGGACGATGCCCCCGTCAATGCCTTTCAAAATGGTTGCCTGGGACTATCAGAATGAGTTCTGTTCTTTGCGATGGCTCACTGACTATATTCATGAAAAGTCCCCAGCCAATGGCGGGGTAATGCAGACGCATGGCATCCCACCAGCCGAGCGCATGTTCCTGCTTCGTGAACTGGAAGGACAGCTCCGCCTCCTCGGTGGCCTCAGCTGGAATAGCCTCGACCACAGTAGCGCGCTTCACCGATACCATTGTCTCCCTCAAACTGAAGACTCATATATGGTGGCATGTTGAGAGAAGAAGAAAAAAGTCGGGATGATATCTAAATGCCAAGAGGCTTGGCGTGCGGTTACGGCGGAGGAGGCCGTGGAGTGGAGACTTGGAGGACCTTGCGGGTTAATTTGATGTCGCTTACAATTAACTCGCTCGGAAATGCTTGGCCTTTTAGTTGCAGGCTTCCATGGCACCATATAAATTGGAGTGAAAATCGCTTTGAATACCGAGTAGTAAACGTTAAATAGCCCATGACCGGGAACTGGGATCGGCAGTGTCATTGAAAACATCAGACGGCCCGAGGAATTTCCCCACCCTCAAAGTGAAGTGCCCGCTTATGCTTGGCAAATTGTCTCGCCGGTACTCTTGCTTCATACAGTTCGTCGATGTCTTCGGTGGACAGCCCGGTGGTATCAGGAACAATAGACCAAGCACCCCAGATAAGCAGCACCGAGACACCCGCAAACACCAGCCCAGTCCGAGCACCCAAGTTGCCCGAGTCGACGTTGTACATGTACGGCACAATGAAAGTGACCAGCCATGTTGTGAACGTCTGCGCCATCATACCGAGGGACATGGACTTTGCTCGTAATCGGTAGCTTGAGATCTCTGCTGCAATTGACCAGCCGGGTGCTTGCATCAAACTTGCTTGCAAAGATATGAGAACGTTCCTATGAATGATCAGTATATGTTCAATAGCAACGATGGGTAAATCTCATACATCAAGATAGCAATGCCCCATTTTGGCCCTGTGCCGTGTGCGTAGTACAAGGCTCCCACGATCAGGTTGAAAGTGAGATTGACCACACAGCCCCAGAAGAGTGTGGTTCGTCGGCGAACCTTCTTGAGTGCAAATCCACTTGCAATAATGAGGACTATCGCAAGTCCAAATCCTCCAATTGAGATGTCGAATACATGAACGCTCGGCAAGCCCACTGATATGAGGAAGTAAATCGATTGTGAAAGGAAAGGCGCACCGCCCAGGTTGACAAGACCAAACAAGAACATCATTGTGAGAGTTCTCTTCAGGTTGACACCCTGGAAGCATTCGATATAATTGGCCTGGTTCGCCTCACGTTGGGAATTCTCTTCTTCGATGGTCTTGACGAGATGATTGTACCGTTCCTCGCGATCGGCTTCATCGCGATAGAGCCAGCTGAACAGATTCTTGGCACTTTCCTCCCGCTTTTTAATTATGCAGTGAACAGGGGATCTGTATACCCAGTCAGTAGCGATCGTCGAGTCATTTTATCAAGGAACATACTCTGGTGCTATCGCATATGCAATAGTGACAAGACCCCCGACAGCCCACTGGATCGCGAAAACCGTACGAAAGGCCTTCTCCGTCATATCAGGGACGAATATACGAATCACACCCATTGCCACAGCCTGCATAATCAAAATAAACACAACCATCGCCTGCTGCACCGCAGGAACCAGGCTTGGAGGAACGATCTCGGACGCATAGGTCATGCCAGACGCCATCGCCATACCGATACCCAACCCTCCGACGATCTTTCCTCCTAGCAATGCACCTCTGGTCTCAGCAGTATACTGGACCGAGGCACCAGCAATAGCAATCAAGCCGGCGACAATGCTGGCCCATTTCCGTCCAATGCGATCGGCTAACACGCCTGTCCCGGCTGCGGACAGGGCTTGTGCGAGTGCCGACATTGATGTCCATAATGCAGTCCACGAGGATGGTAGATATAGGCCCGATGCGTTGGTATCACCGAAGTACATCATGAAAGCTGGCATGGCCATCGAGGCGCTGTTGATGATTGTGTCGCAGCCGAACATGGCGCCCGAGCTAAAGGAAAGACTACCTATTCTCAGAATTAGTGATTATTCCACAGATTGAAGGCTTCGACGACTCGTACATATTAACAAAGCTCTCCAGTGGGTCTTGAGTGTGTCTATGAGACCTCGCTCCTGGTCTGCTTGAAGAAATCGTGGTTGTTCATCTTGCCATTCGAGGTGAGACGACGACGATTTGATGTCCGCCATGATGTATCAGAGTGCTTATAGTCAGAGCAGGTGGATACTTTTGACAAACGGACGATAGAGTGTCTTAAATGCATCGAGATATTCGGCACTTCAAATCTGGGGAAGGTCCGGGGTCGACAGCTTACCCCACAAAGGCGCATTGACAGGTCGGATATCCCGAATATCAGACCGGGGGTTGCGGTCCAATCGCCGGGTTGCTCTCGGTGCAGCTCAACCTGTGTACCTTCCACGTGGCAGCCTGCTTCACAGAGGCGTCGTAGGTGATAGATGCCGGATATCCCGGACATCGTGCCTCCTTTCTTGTCCTCCTGTCGTGGGCGGTCCAATCAAGACGTTGCCTTTAATCCAAAATAAGCACCGCAAATCAAGGTAGGTTTTCTTTTGTAATCAAAGCTCATTTGATTTGTGACTTGTGGGGAACAAGTTCAGGTAGCTGTGTGGCCCTGGTCAGTAACCCTATTCGCGTGCTTTGGCTGCATTCTCGTGACCTTTTCTAGCGGGCACGATCATTCGAGTTGCAAAGAATCAAAAATGTGGCCATTAGTACACCGAGATGAGAAAGATGAAAAGGCTCGAAGGGGGAGTCGAACAGGCGACGACAAAAATATTCCCCCATCTGGTCCCTACCAGACAGGCATATATTTTGTTATACTACGAGACAAGAGGTGGGCTCTCCAGTCCGGGCTGCCCAGTGGCTGCACCGCTAGGCCAGCCCACCTGTTCTTGACAATATATCTATACCCTTATCGGCTCGTTAACCTCGCTTTCTTACTACCCTTTGTGCTCCATGCTACTGCAAGACCACTGGGAAACTCTCATAGATTGTTATATGCAGGCCAAGTACGGAGTAGTGGCCACACTACCCATTACGTCGACCCATCCAACGCCCCAGCATCCAGCCCCGGCAGCCAATCTTTCCACTGATTCAACCAAATGTTCACCATCCTTGAATCAACTGGTCCCAGCTCGCTCAGTGTTGCTGAGTCTTTTCTCGCATTACTGGTGTCGATGCAAGGCTGAGCCTGGCCAGCTCCATCAAGCAACATGGCGAAGAAATCCAGCAGCTGTGTCGCAGGTAGATCCTGCACATCGTTTCCATTGGGCTCAGACCCAAATGCACGCTCTTTGACCTTATTCACCCATACATCCAAAGTCACCATTTCAGTCTTGCACGCTTTGGCGAATAAAGGAGCAATCTCCTTCCAAGCCACGGCATTTGGATTGGTGATATGGTACACGGTCAGTGGTGGAGGTTGATGCGCTCTTCGAGTGTCGATTATTTCTGAAATAATGTTGGCAGCAGTATCCTGAAATACGGTCAGCTTATCTTCTGTCTTTTCTGTGAGATCCCACGGTCGATCTCTGAATTACTCACAATGGCAAGCCAGTCTACCGGCATCGGTCCAAGGTTATCCGGCAACATCTGCATAGTCAACGAAGACTTGACCAAGGACGGGAACCAGTCTCGCGTATTCCACATTCCAGCAGCGGAATTAGACGGGCCCCCAAGTTGTCCAACTCGATGTATAGCAATCTTGGCTCCTATCCGCTTACTCGAAATCTCACAAAGACGCTCCGCAATGTACTTGGACTCGCCATACCCCTGTGGGAGCACACAAGAGACATCCTGGCGTTTCTCGAGCATCCGATCGCCCAAACTGAGTGATTGACCTGTGACCGTTGAGACCGAGGATATAAAATGGAACTCGGGTTCGCGAGCCGACTGCGCTGCAAAATTTAGAAGCCTTCGAACTCCAGCAAGATGCGGTTCAAAGCTTGCGAGGCTCTGATTAAAGTTCACCGGCCATGCATTGTGAATAATGATTGAGATGTCCTGTTGCAAGGCCTTGTATTCATCTGGGTCAAGTCCAAGATACGGATCATGGAGATGGCTTTGTTTGAATTCCACACGCGGAGTCTCCGTGAGCCAGAAGCTGGATAGCTTCTTCTGTCGGAATGTCTGGATTTGGCGTTCGGCGGCATCGGCTGAGCGGTTGAGACAAACAATTCGTGTAATTGAAGGGTCCTGCAGCAGCTTATTTAACATGAAGCTTCCAAGCTCGCCGGTCGACCCGGTTAAGATGACTTGCGCGCCTCCGCTGTCTAGATACCGTGCTTGCTCCCATGTGTACTTCTTGAGCACATCCTCTCGTGTCAAGGCGTTTTTATTGGACTCTTCATCGGATGTGGTCTTGTTGACTTGGTCACAGAACGATTGTGCGATTTTACGCGATGTTTCAAGCTGATAGATGAATGCACTTGTCCATATTCGGCGGTGCATCAACCCTTCCATTCCGTTCGTCGTGTCTTGGAGGACTTGTACCAAACGAACCAGCTGAAGGGAATCCATTCCCAAGGCGACGATCCCGTCGTCAAGATCAACGTTCTCCAACGAGAGAATGTGTGCAATGATATCCCGGATCCATTGCTCTATTCCCCCCAGACCAAATCCTTGAGGTGTTGGTAGTTGTGCCACAGGCTGCGGTGCTCCAGACGGCGGTGCTCCAGAATGAGCTGTATACAAAGCGTCGATAAGAGATTGATACATCTTCACAATCTCTCGACGACGCATAGTTCCCTTGGGTGATAGCGCAAACGGCTTATCCTCTGTTGCAAAGGTAACATGGCTGTAGAACAGCTTCCCGTGACCAGGTAGAATAGCATTCGCTTGGTCAACCATCGGCCGCAAAGTTCGATGCAACCATTCGAGATTCCAATCTTTAGGCAAATCATGCCAATGAGGCTCAATCAGCAAGGCTGCCTGAAAGCGATCCTGGCCGAGGATTGCCGCATGATTCACGAGAGGGTGAGACTCAATCGACTTCTCAGCATCGGTAGGATTGAACTTCTCCCCATTATTCAGCACAATGATATCATCTCCGCGACCCTGGTACTTCCATAGTCCGGGTTTAGTTGGATGCTCTCGGAAAAGGTCACCCGTGCGGAACTCCGTCAAGTGAGGCTCTGTGTGGAATATGCCCTTGAAGCGGCGCGTTTCCCCTCGGGGGAGAACCAGCTCGCACAGCCCATCGCCTACATCATCCATTCGCGTTCCAACTGCGGGATTCCACTCGAGATAATTCCAGTCTGCTGGGTCTTGACATTGCAAGTTCGCAGTATAGGCTGCCTCACTACTTCCATATAAAGGTTGGAGTGGGACCAATTTGGAAATAGTATCACCAGCAGTTTGTGAAAGCGGAGCTCCTCCGAAGTTCAGTGCAGTTAATTTTGACAATGCCTTTCTGCCTTTCTCCGAAGCAGATAGTTCTTCCAAAACAAAGGGTGAAATCAGTCCCCATTTAGGTGGTGTGTCGAGGGACATGATTTGAGAGAAGAGGTCCACGGTCAAAGGCCGATCCGGTGCTAGCAAGAACGGGGTGCGATAGAAAATGCATTCTGATATGCATACGAGACCGATAAAATGGAAAAGGGGTCCAGTCATTATTCGCAGCTGCCCTTTTTGACGGATGAAGAGCTGTGTGGTCTCACGCGCCTCGGGAAGAGGTAGTGTCTGCATGTAGAACAATGTCGCTAGATATCCATGAGTAAGCCGGACTGGTTTGGGAAGTCCGGTGGTGCCCGAGCTGTGAATGACCACAGCCGTTCTGTTTTCGAGTATCTCATAGCTCTCATTCTGAACATATGGCTTCACTGACTCGGAGGAGAACACATCCCAAATTGGGCCGATGTGCCATCTCTCCACCTCAGGACAAGAGCCTTCTAATTCATTGACGAGGTTACGAAGAGTCTTTCTCTCAGATCCATCGACGAGCACAGAACAGTTGGTGCTGCGCAGTAAATGCTGATTGGCGAGTAGAGAGTTTCGCGTGGAAAGCAACAAGGCCTGAACCAGATCGTTAGGCATCGATTCCAGGTGAGACTTTCTCAAAAATTGTATCATTGACAACTCACCGCGTGGCCAGTCTTCATACAAGCCAAGATGAAAGCACCATATCGCAAATCATTGGTGCCGATGTAGGCAAGCAGCTGCGGCTCTCCTGCAGGAATCTTTTCTTGGATCCACCAAGACAAGCGGTCAACTGCCTCGCTCATCTGCTTGATAGAGATGCGATGCCATCCATGATCAGAGTCTTGTGAAACGGGATGAATACAATATATCTGATCTGGTGTTTGGTATGCTTGATCGTCGAGCAGCTGGGTTAGAACGGGGCCGGAAGCTCCTATCGAACCCATGATGTAGATCTGGATCCAGATGGTCACAGGCTGTGGAATTCAATGTCTGTGTCCCCGGAGAATAATTCTGATGAAGTCCACAGAAAAGATATTCAAGACTTGAGGTCTGTAATGGCTCTTAAATATCCTTTCAAGTGGCTGCAGGGCTAGATGTCGCACAATGCTAAACCCCGTCGGGATCCATTCGTTCAAAACTCCAAGAACTCACGTGAGTGACAAATCACAGACTTCCTTGGTCATTTTTGACCCTAGTGGGTTATCTGCATTGTCGTATGCATCAGCCTGCCGAGGTGGAAGAGGCGCGCTGAAAATCATCCCCAAAAGGAAACGTTTGAACCAATCAGGGTTCCGAGGTCGGAAGTGATTCGAGGTGCATGAACGGGGCTGAGGAGCTGAAAAAACGCAGTATTTCTTCTTCGCCCACCAATGGCACATATCTCCAAGACTTTCCTTGTTATTTATGTCTGCTTCACTTCCTCATTGGATGCAGAACCAAGTAAATTTACCAAACTCGTAAAGTGTCGCCTCTAAGTCCACCGATTATTATTATCATTATGTTCAATATGCATCGTAGTATGGTACATGTCGGTGTAAAGTCAGACACCGCTCGTTAAATCACGTCCAGAGGTCTAGGCTGCCTAGACCAGATCAAAAAGGGATGGATGGGTCAGTTCTTGAATATTGCACGACGTCGTGCTAATCCACAACCATAAAAGTGAATTGGGTCAGTGAATGCTAAAGCATCCGGTCCAACACCGTCGTTAGAAGTCCGCGACAAGCTATGTCCCTTAGTATAGCAAGCGCAGGTCCAAGAAGCGCGTTGAAATCCTAGTCTTTTGCTCCTGGCGCAGCGGTCAGAGTTTTGATTCTCGGAATGCGCCCTGAGATCTCTGATCGTGACAAAGCCCAGGATCAAGACTCTGCGCGAGCCATTCATTTAGGATACAACTCTGTTGAAACCCTTCGCATTCCCATTCAGCGGCCGATTGCCGTTGGCATGACCGTTGGCACCACTCGTCTTGAGATCGGGCTTTTCATTTTCAAGTTCTGATTCATCAGGCTCAGATCGATCGTCCTTCTTTTCACCGGTGACCAGGAACTTGACCGCACTGCGCAGCAAGCAGTACAGCCAGAACAAGTTCAAAGCCTGGAGTACGGCCAGCAATGAAAAGGTAATGACGTTCGAGATCCAGCATTTATACTGCTGCGTCTCCCAGTTGAGCTCGTAGGGGCCGACGGTGCGGAACTCCGTGAGAATCGAATACAGAATGCGCAGGTTCAGCACATGGCGCAGATACACCCACGAACCAATCGAGGCCACATAGAAAGGAATCATGATATCCGGAGCATAGTAGTGAAGCGATTTCGAGACCTGTTGAATAATTAGCACTGAATCGACGCAGACCAACGCGAAAGTGGGGGAAAGCAAAGGCAGCTCACAGCAAGGAAGAAATCACTAATATCATGCGTGATGTAAACCGCAATACCCATATACGCAAAGTGAAACCGATAACTCAAAGCAATCAGTGCCAAAGTGACAATATGATGCGTAACCAGCTCCTTGAAATCCTTCCTAGGCTTCTCCATCCCCAAAAGCATCACGACAGCCTGCTGTGCCCAATACGCCGCTTCGAAGAGGTAATAGAATTTGAATTCCGCGGCATGCTTCCGATGCGGGAATCCCTCATACATGCCACGGGTATTAAAGTACCACACCGGTGTCTGGCGCATAACATACAACCCCGCTGGACCGAGGACGGCGAAGTAGATCGCCGTATAGGCTTGTTCCATGAATCGCGATTGTTTGCCACGGGACTTGATGCGTAATCGCGCCAGCGGGCGTAATATCTCTTGCATCACGAATTCCCGCGTGAAAGAAAGCACAATGACATAGAATGACACGAATGCGATATCCCACAGGCCCTTGCCGTACTGCCCGTCATCTTGTTTGTAGGAGAGGAAGATGAAGTGGTGGAGGATGTTTGATTCTGAGGGATTGCGGGCGTAGAGGGCGAGAATGGCGAGAATGGAAAGTAGAGGGATTGTCCACGTGTGCTTAAACGCGAAACGTTTACAGCGGCGGAAGACAGAGCGCTGCTTGCGAGGTTGTTGGGGTCGGATTACGGCGTTGGATGTGGACACGTTGAGTCTGCGCCGGAGACCTTCTTTGGTCATTGTCTGTGAAGCCATGGTTGCGGTGGTGGAAAATTGAGCTCCGAGGGAATTGGAGCTGATCTCACGAGATCATCGCGCGTTCGTTTGCCAATCAAAAAAGTCATGACTCGTGGTCGTCTTGGCTTTCCTTCTTGGGTTAGAGCATCGTGTTCGGTGTTAGCGGCTTAGTCGCTCTCCGCACTCCACTCTTTTTTGCATCAATATCCGATGACAGGCTATCCTACGAAAACGAAGCAGAAATCGTTATGGATTCATACTGTGAAGAAAAATGGACGGGAAAAGAAGAGCAGAGAGAGAGCAAGAGAGAGCGAGGCCTGTCTAGATCACTTGACCCACACCCACGACATCAGTTGAAGCCTGAGAAATCGGGCGTCTACGGGCTCCGCCGCTTGGTTATCAGAAAACAGCTCCAGGGCTCCAGGGCTGAGGGTGAACATCTTTTCTGTGAATTCGCCTTGTGATTTGGTCTTACATTGCTAACTAGACATGCATGTTTTCTGCGACCATTTAAAGCTGTTTCCCAGTCTAGATTCCATTTACCAGGACAGGGTCGAAATCACTTGGAGGCTTCGTGGTATGAGCCGACCACATTCCTCGATCAAAGTCAATGGGATTTTTGCTTCTAAGGAGCCGAAGTACTATCAGGCCGATGCTGATGATGGTGCTGTGTCTGCGGTGGACCATCTGGTAAAGACCCCAAAGTCGATCTTGCCGGCGGCGGACGGGGTGCAAACACCGACAGGGGGAAATTGGCCCAGGTCCAGATCTAGGCTCAGCCTCCGGTAATGGCGAAACGGGAACCGATTGTCTACGAGTCATCTTTGCCTGCCTCCGAACACGTCTCGAACGCAGCCTCGGGTCCTGATTGCTATTACGCCAACTATCCACGGCACGCTGAAGAAGGCCTCGTTTTCCTCTCAGCGCGGGATTCAATTCGGCCAGTGCCCAGCCGAGGGCGTTGTATTCTGTTTCATGAACCAGTCTGTTGCCGCGGTATTGATCCTTGCTGCAAAATGCACGCGGGTAGATGCAGTTTTCTGTCTTGAAGGGTTCGGGTAAGGTGTCGACATCCACGGACTCTACGTCACAGCGGATTGTGTACTCCATTTTCACGCGGTTTCGGGAGTATTCAAAGGCTATCCATTCAACGCCGCTGGCGTCTTGTCTGACGACTAGTGGCGTCGTGGCTGGGATAGGGCCCCGGGGCGCAGGAGAGGTTGTCCCTATATTGTCAGGAGTAAACAAGGGCTTGGTGGTGACAAGACTCTGCTGAAAAGATCGTGTATAGTGTTCTGCATTTTTGCCTTTGTGATCTTCCGTGGACAAGCTCGAAAATGCGAGTTTCGGGGCTTTCGAGTTTCTCCGGGCTTCTGAGCAGCCCGTCGGACCCCAGGGTAAACACAAAAGAGCGAATTTATGTAAATGACTTGCGATATGGTCATCAAAAGTGGTCATGGCGTTCTCGCTGACGTAGTCGCATAGAGGACAGGCTAGAGGCTCGAGCATAGTACGCTTGCTCACACTAGCCAGAGATGCAATTTGAGATACGGGAAATTCTGGATGCTCTTTCTCCATGTGTCTTTGCCAGAGCTGTTGACTAGCGAAAACAACAGACCGTTCTCTTTTCTGGCCCAAGGAGCAATGTTGGCACACCCACTGTACAATTCCATGACGGTTGAGCATGTGCTTGAAGAGATCATCAGACGTCAAATACATTTCGAACTCCACACAATCCTTGTAAAAGCAAGAGTACGGCAGTATGTCATGAGCAAGATGCTCTCTATACTTTACCAGTCAGCTCTCGAGGTCTTATCATGAAGCCAGAACCAAGTTTGGTTTCCATACCTCCAAACCGAAGAGTCCCTTGAATACTCCACTGGCAGCATATCACCACAATATGGGCACTGCAGTGCCTCGTCTGACACGGGTTCAGGGCAAGCAGGGTAGTCCTGATCACCATCGATCTCGCTATTTCCTACAAAAGCCAAAGTATCATTCTTTTTGGGCTCCGGATATTGTGGATCATGTCCAGAGGTGAATTGTGAGCTCAAATCTCCAGCTGCTTGAGATATCTCACTCGTTTTCAGCCGCCGTGTAAGTCCACGAGCAGTTGAACCCTCTACAGATAGCGGAGCATATTGCTGTAGCAAGTCTTCAGGTGAGTCTTCGGGAAATTGGGCGGCAGCGACGGAAGTGGCATTGAAATCGAAGGGTTTCGCGGGATAACGCCTGATGGGCGGCTGTTCAGGGTGGTTTGTTGACGCAGTCGCGAAAATGATCCTGTTTCTTCTGACAATGTTCGCATCTATCAATCGTTCCTGCACCTGTGTCAATTGAATGGGATCTCCATGGATGTTCAAGAATGCATTGAATGAAGAGCTGCGAATAATGCCTGCCAAATAGGACTTGAAGTCTGCGAAGCTCTCTTTATCTCTTTCCAACGCAATATCAGCCCTTCTGTGTCGATAGCTGGTGCCTGGTCGCCGAATGTTTGTTGAGAGTCTCCAGAGGTGACCAATTATGAGCTTCACGAGAAACATGTCTTCGGGAAGATGTACCTCATATGACTTCAACTTCGGCGATGAGCTGGATTCTTCATTATCAGAAGAGAAATCCGAGAAAATGGAATCAGCAACATTCACCGGCCCCGACGAGTCAGATTCGGCGATCTGCTTACTATCTTTGGTCCATGGTCAGTCATGTCCCCTGAAGTACCCTCATGTTGTCTCATACCTGGTTGGAGGAGTGTCTTGAGAGACTCGGATAGACCTTCTAGCAGCCCACAGATACGCCCGCGTAGTTCGTCATCATCTTGCAAGCGATAGTCCAGAGACGATCTTCCAATGTCTGTGGCCTTCAAAATAGATGCCCATAAATTGAATTCTCCTTGACGGCTTTCGTACCAATCCAAGTTCTCGTCCGAGAAAGCAGTGTTTGATACACAGCGTGAGAAGAGACTTTGGCATGTCTCGGTTCTATCACTGATCCCCGTTTGGATTTGGGTTATCGGTCTCGGAATGCTCGGGTCTGTAGATAGACTAGACATTGCTCTCTCTCCCCGAGGCGCTCTTGTCTTCGTAATGAACCGCGATTGATCTCTCAGCCTAACGATCCCGACATGTTCTGACCCCATTTTCAAGGAATCTTTCGAAAGAAGATACAAAGCGTCGTCCTTTCACATTTTCTGGTCGATGACAAACAAAAAAAAAAAGATGAAGGGCCATGGGTCCTTGAGGAAGGACGTGAGCTGCAGCATCAGGTGAGGGGTTGTCTCACGTGATTGGGTGGTGTTGTCGTGTCAACGTCCAACGGGTTGAACTATCCAAATACATCTTCACGTTATGACATCGAAGTGTTGGTTTACTCTTAAACAAAACCATTACCCTCCACCGATCTTTCCTCGGCATGGAATTGGGAAAGTTAGCGGCGGGCCGATCTGCCCCGGACATCTTATCCCCGATCTCAAACACCTCGACAACGTCATAAATCGACATGGTCCTCTTGATATTCCATCCGATATGCCTATCTATCATACTAAAGCATGGGATCTGACATTTGACTCGAAGAGGGACAATGGAATCGACCTTTCTGCCATAGCTGATGTCCCGATAGCCGCCGCCGTGGGAGTTAACATCAACCTTGATGCTGGGGTGGCTTTCAAGAAAACGAAGAATAACTTCTGGGAGTTTGATTCGCTTGATACGTTTGTTATTCAACCGACGAGAGAATACATTGAGGACAGTCTTGAAGACACCGAGGTTGCTGCATACCTCAAGAGTCGAAGTCCCTTTGGATCATCCTCTCTGTTCATGGTCACTGGAGTAATTATCGCTCGAGGTGCCAAGAGTAAAAATACAACATCCCGAGAAAGGAGTGTTCGTGGGAATCCAGGAGTGTCAGTCTTGGTGTTGTTTCTTATGTCCCCTGACCCTACCTCATCAAGAGATTTGAGGCCCACAGACTAGTCAAGACCCCTGTCCGAGTGTCATCAGTTGCTAACTCCCATAGTGATGTCCCCATACTTGCCGAAGCGGGGATAAAGCTAGAACTTCAAAGAGAAAGGGGGATATCGTCGACCACGAAGATGACATCTGACTTTGTGTGGGCCATCCGCCTTGCGAAGATTTCCAAGGGGATTCTTGACAGAACCTGGTCGCATGTAACGTACTCTAGCGGAGCGACTTTCGGCTTGGATGATGATGGCAGCAAAGAGGAGGCCCATCAAATCGTAAATAATCTCAAGGTCGAAGGGTTTGAAGGGTTCGAAGGATTTGAAGACCCTTACGGGCGGAAGAATGATGATGTATTCGTTGTTGGAACGGAGGGCTGAGAGACATGCTATTCACTAACTGACCTTTCTATATAAGAAGAGCCAGCGTACTGAGTTGTGGAGACAGTTGGTCCAAGATCTCAGGTCCGCAGTGCAGTCAGCTTCGTTTCTCTCTCTCTCTCTCTGCCCTAGTTTTTCTTCTTTTAATTTCCACTCTTCTCAATCTCAGTCTCGCAATTGACAGTGTTTCTTGTCCCAAATGGGCGATCCTGACATATTACTTGCTGGCATTTGTCGCAATGAAGTTGTTCACCACGAATGTGCTCCACTTCGAGGAACTTCCAAGGTAGTCACGTGATGTAATCAATAGCCCCGCAATGCCCCATACCGCGGTCGACTTCGACTCGACGACCTGGAGGAAGAGAAAGACATATAAAACAATCCCCCTATTCAGGCCAATAGATTGTTTACGGCCAATTAAAAAGTATTGGTCGCTACATACTCCCTGACGCCTAAGATGAGCGACTCAGCAAAACACTCCCACACTGAGTTCGCGCGCAAAGTCGTTCAAAATCTGCTCAAGGCGGTCCAGGAAGCTGCAAAGGAGCCCGGAAGCAAGTCATTTTGTGTAGCATTCGAAGGAGAGCTTGCCAATGTCGATTCTCATCTGGAAAAATATTTGGATGGACTCGGTAAGGCGTTGTCCGAGTCTCGGATCATGAAGCTCTTAGACACTCTCCAAAACGTATACCAGGTAAGCTGCGATGCAAGGAAAACTTCAAACAGCAACTTTAGTTGATGGCAAAATCTAGTGGCGTGACACGTTCCAGCGACCTACTCGCAAGAATGCTACGAGGAATAGTACATTCAGCCGAAATCGATACCTTACTCTAACCAGAATTTTGCA
Source organism: Penicillium brevicompactum (assembly GCF_028827555.1). Taxonomy (NCBI): domain Eukaryota; kingdom Fungi; phylum Ascomycota; class Eurotiomycetes; order Eurotiales; family Aspergillaceae; genus Penicillium; species Penicillium brevicompactum. The sequence continues at coordinate 2,034,162 of NW_026623212.1, read as the reverse complement.
CGACGACCGCAGCACACAAGCTAGCTTGAAACGACTTGCGTCTGATCGTTGTGCAAGAAAGGATCGTAGGTCTCTCCTCCGGGCTCTGAACACATTTGTGAAGCCCAATAGAAGTGCTAGAGCCGTCGATCTGTCTGAGCTCAGGCCATCCGACTCACTCGAAGGGAATGATTATGGACCACACTTGCGAGCTCTGTATACTAGCCTAGCCTGCAACTGTCTATGTGCTCGTGCAGATGTTCACAGAGGAATCACAGCAAATCTTCGTTTGAGGGGTCTTAGTACCTCTGGGAACTGTGAAGATGGCGTCAGCTTCAGACTATTCTTTCTAGATCACCCTCATTTGGAGAGTGATCACAGCGCTTGTCAGTGGCAAGACTCACAAGTATGCGTCGAACGAAAGCGGTTCGTGAATCACCCGTACTGGATGCTTTTTCAACTAATGAATTTTGTTGTTCTAGAACGGTCGCCAGAGACACTAGGCTAAATACCAATCGCCACATGCAAGAAATTTCCATCAAATCTTTCTGTGAATTAATATCAAGCCGAAGCCGGACACGATTGGAGCTAGCAATCGTGGATGACAGTCTTCTCCTACAGGGTCCTGGCCGTCTCTCAGACGATTTTCACCTAAACTCGTCGAGTATTTCCCTCGCTGATCTCCTCGAAAAAACGCAACTCACTCCGAAGATGAGGCTATTGCTATCTTACTATATCGCTACAAGCTTTTGTCAATTCTACGACTCTGACTGGATGCAAAGTGAATGGACCAAACACAATGTCCAGTTTATGTTCGAGCGAAGGTCAGACATTTCAAAGGGTATCTTCGTTAACCAGCCATTTCTCTCTGCTCGCTTTGGTGAAACGAATGAGCCATCACGGCCCAATAACAACGCTTTCAGATCACATGGATTTCCGAAATTACTTGCACTTGGCATCATGCTCATGGAGATCGAGCTCAATGTCAGAATCGAGGATTACAGGATGCCAGATCTCAACTCCAATTCTCAACCTACTGTTAATGATGAACATTTCGCGGCTATGAATCTTTTTCGAAGAGAACACCTATGGGAGGAACAAGAGACATTCCAAGTTGTCAAGGATGTTATTGAAATGTGTTTGGTACCAGACCGGTTCAATCCATTACTCAATGACGAAAAAGGCCTCCGAGATGCCCTGAAGAAGAATATTGTGAATTCACTTCATGCGCTTTATATGCCTACCTGGGGTGATCCAGAGACTTCTCTAATTCGCCCAGCACGATTCAATCATTCTGCCATCTCTCTTCTCAGGACCGATGAAAGTCAGCCTCGCCCGGTGTCATCGCCAGTTCTGTCCGTATCTCCGCAGTTAAAGCCTGAATCACCAGAGCATCGTTTCCTTGAGTGTTCATCCAAGCCGCATGATTATCTTGGGTATGTTTCGTTGAGCTGGCAGGACTGGGACCAGACGGTGGCGCAGCGAACCGAACTACGAAGTTAACAATGCTAGATTCGATACCACATCTCCAACCCGCATATTGCTTGATGGTACAATGTCGGCTAGGTAAGCTACCAAATTCTCAATCATAATCTCCGTCTGAACAAAAAACCAGTTCACCTGTGACCTCCGATGATTGGTTCGCAAAGTTAGATGATCTGAGCTTCTTCCTTCGACCGAAGCAGACGGATGTGGACGACACATATACGCCTGTACGAATCGCTATTCTTGATACCGGTGTTCGTTATGATTGTAGAAGCTTTGTCGAGGATTTCAAAGACTTTGAGGACCCAAGTAACCTGGAATGTGCCGACAACACAAACCACGGAACAAATGCCGTATTCTTAACCAAAAGGGTATACAAACAGGCTAGAATATTTGTTGCCAGGGTGTTCAACAACTCACAAGCAACGAGCAGAACCCCTGTCCTCATGGCAGAAGCAATCCACCACGCGATTCAAATGTGGAAAGCCGACATCATAATCATGCCATCGGGATTTAGCTCGGAAAATATCGAGTTGGAGCGAGCTGTTGACGAAGCCCGGAATGCCCATGTCCTGGTCTTTGCAGCAGCCTCGAACTTTGGCAACATTGAGCATATCGCGTTCCCGGGCCGTCTTTATGCTCACCTGAGGCTATTTTGCATGTTCTCCACGGATCCAAACGTCCGCGCCCTTCCCCATTTCAATCCAACGCCATCTTCAAGAGCAAGACACAGTTTTGCTATTCTTGGTGAAGGAATTCGGCTCGCGCAAGATATAAACCAGTCACTGTCAGGAACTTCGTTTGCAACAATGATTGGTGGCGCGCTCGCTGCTCGCATCTTGGACTTTGCAAGACAGAAGGAGATTGGCAAAAGAATTCGACAAGTTTATAGGCTCCACACTGTCGAGGGCATGTCGGCGATCTTCGAGAAAATGGTCAATGGCACTGTTGATAATGGTTACCATTGTATGGCGCCATGGAAATTGCTTCGATCCGAAGTAGAAAATCAAGGGTCTGCCAGCGAAAGGCTGTTACAGCGTAAATATGTGCGCGAGACGATATCGAGAGCATTGGCAGATATGCATATTTCTTGAATATACCTTGATTGAAAGTATGTTTTCATCAGATGTAGATCGGGCGATCAATGGATTGATTGAGACCTCGGAACTTTGTGCATTTTCGCAGGAGTGCCTCCCCCTTGGCCCAAACCGTCATCCAACCTCCAGGGCTTAGAAAAACCTCGGAAGGTCCACCCGTGGACTTCACCAGACAGCTGGACATGGTTACGTTTTTTAATGGACCCCCTGGTTGATTTGTTCCTCATTTAGAGCCCTTTTTCTTGTTACATGTGCCCAGGTTTAGGTACGGAGTACAGGTTGACCACTTCAAACAACGAAGGTTCACCTTCGAGCAAGTATGCCCGGGCGTTTGTCGCAATGCTCAGAATATCTATTGCGCTTCGTATATCATGCACATAAGTACAACATCCAAACTCCTAAGTATTTACGAGAAAAATCAAATGTTGCGCTAGAACCTGGAATTAGGAGAAACGCAGTCCCTGGCTAGGATCCCAGGTCTGTTGAGTAGGCCGGGTGGGATGGCTCGGAGCTGGCGCTGGCGCGGGTGCGGGAGCGGGTGCGGGTGCAGCACCGGGGGGAATCCCAGCGGAGCCGAAGCGGATGCCCATTTCGGGGGACCACATTCCAGGCATTCCGCCCGGGGGAGACACCGGGGGCGGGACTACGGGTGCGCGGACTGGCTGCGGTGCCGTGAGAGGGGGAGGCGGTTGTGTGGGTGGCTGAGAGGGAGTGGACGAGTAAGGGGAGGGGTGTGCGCGCGGCGCTGGTTGCTGGGGTTGTGGGCGGAGGTGAGGTTGGGTGATGTGCAGTGAGGACATGGCCGTGGCATTGGAGATGTCTCTGCGAGATGGTGTTAGAACGGTTGTAAACTTCTTGATTGGTCTTTTCGGAACATACGTTTCCAGCTGGCTTGCTTCCATCCGACGTTGGTGGACGAATGCCTTCCCATCATCGCGGAAGCGACCGACTATTTTTGCAAGATCGTTGTAGAACTTCCGTCCAACATCGATGTTGGAGATGATCTCTTTGTACTTCAAGTATCCATTTTCAAGATCCTGTAAAGCGGTTTCCCGTTCCTTCGTAGAAGCATCACCCTTGTGTGCACCAGTAAAGGCGCGGTTCGCCTCGCGAACCTGCTCTGAGAGATGATCTTGGTCCCTTCGTTCTTGTGCCAGCATTTCACGGTCAGTATCATAGAGTTTGAGCTCCTCTTGAAACAAATCCTCGAACTGGCTCGCCTGAATAGGCTGCATCGGGAACTCCCGTTCCAGTCGAGCCGTCTCTCTGAGAAGCGCAGGGTCTGTAAAATGTGTCAGCACGTAGTCAGTGATTTGAAGAAGCAGACATACGAATATCATCCCCACGAGCCTTATCCTTCAAGGTCTGAATGCGTCGGCGGCGGCGATTCTCCATCCGCGTGACTTCACTCAAACAGCCACGCAGTCTATTTGACTCCCGTTCCAACTCGACGGGAATAGCAGCCCTGCGGCTACTAGGCACATAGGATTCCAAGTCCCGATTCGTACCCGTAAGGACGAGGAAGACTGAGCGTGAATCCCGCAGCTTGCGCTGCACAAGATCATCACTACTCTGGGCAGAGGTGAAATAGCCGCTGATCTCATTCAAGGTCTTGTAGATCTTGGGCGCAGCTGATTCCGAGGTCCCGCGGGTCCAGCGATCGGTGCCGTACTTATTGCGGGCGGCAATGTCCTCGGCCTTTTCGGCGGCGAGGAGCTCAACGCCCTCGTTATAGACTGCCAGGTCATTGGATTTGACCTTGGCGGTGTCTTCAATAGACCGGTGTAACCTGTTGAGGCCATCTTGCTGTCGCATTTCTTCGGCATGTGAGACAAGCGTTGGCGGAAGACCCAGTGGCTTCTCGAGTGCTTGCAGCGATCCAGGCAAGTTCAACGAGGAAAGTAAACTGCGCGGTATTAGCTGGGTTTCATGTGGGAACAAAAGTTTTCAAAGACATACTCTCGTAGCTTGTCGGACATCGATTCCAATTCTCCAATCAAACTTTCATTGACCATTCGGTCGCGGCGGTCCGTGTAAATGCTGGCAGCAATGTGAACAGCATACGGCACCAACTTCGAAAACAACGGCTGTCCCAATGGGCCATTATCTCCGAGCATAGAAACAGCATCAGTGACCTGCGAAGGCGCTTTTGCAAGCACCATGCTCGCACGCTCGATCGTCTTGAGCTCGGACTTTGGCGGCACAGGACTCAGATAGATCACATCGTTGTCCTTCTCGGCGCGCTTCAAATCCTCCGCGACCCGAGTCTTCAGTCCGTTCAAGTCGCCGAGGACAGTCCGGTTGATCCATCGCTGCTCTTTCAAACCTTCGCTGACACAGAGCAAGCTATCACGCAGTCGCGCGACTTCCTCGCCGTACTTGCGCTTCTCCAAACAATCGAGCGATTGTCGGAACTGCGCGGCTGCTGCGAAGTGGTGATGCTTTGCAGTCATATGATGGATCCAATCTGTGCTGATCGCATTCGACTTGACAGCCAAGTCACCCGCATCCCCGTAGAAATCAGATACCTTGGCTGCCAGCTTTGCGATGGACACGTCCTTCAATCCGTCCTTGACGGCCTTCTGCCAGAAACATTCCTGACCCTGCGCAAGCAGCAGCAGCTCCAAGCTCTGCAGTGTCATTTCGTCCATGTCCTCTGGTGGTGAAGCGCGCAAATCCGGAATAATATCGGTTCGAAGGTGGTTCAATACTCCAGCAGCCGAGCAGAGATGGTTGCAGGCCTGCTTCAGTCCGTCGGCGGTCGTCAGGTTGGCCGCGTACGCAAGCTGGGAGTATAGAGCGGCGAGGTTGAATATGACATTCGCCAATTCAAATCGTAGGTTGTTTTGGGAGACTAGAGACGAAATTCATGCGTGTTAGTCGCTTGTTCATGAGCATCGCAAAAGCTCAAGCAAGAAAGTCTCGCTCCGAGGAACGACTTACTGGGTCGCGAAGCGTTGAATCCAAAGGCAGGATACCATGAAAAGTCCACACCAACCTGAACACACCAATCAGCAGCGAATTACAGGAAACCTCAAGTCAGGAACGAGGGATTGCGCACATCGATCGGGAACTTTCCACCCAGCCATTTCAACTGTGCTGCATAGGTAACGAGGCGCGTGATACCGCTGTAATGCGGTTCTTGGACATTTACAGCCTCGGACCTCAGACGATCAATGATCATCAGATCATCGGCGAACATATCCGGGCGCTGGTCATATTTCGAGGAGATATACTGGGTAATGGCATCGGACAGCGAGACAGCGTGGGAGCGCCGGAACGGGAGCTGGAGGATATTGCTGTCATGGACCAGTTAGCATATAAGCCTGATGAACACTCGGGCGGGCTCTTTTTTCCAGGGAACACTCACGACGCCATTGTCGCTTGAGGCGGGGATGCGGAAGACTTTCGTTTGTTTTGACGAGAAGTTGCTCCCCCCACTCCGCTGGGCAACGGCATGACGTCCAGACAAGCCTCAGGCAGCAACGTCTACGTTTTTGCTCTTTATGAACTATACACGAACACTACACGAGTACAGAGAAAGTGAACTCCATTCTGATATTTGCTGAGCTTTGGGCTCACACCTGTATGTACGGGATGATAAATGTGAAATTACCTAGAAGGAGACAGATGCGACAAGATGTTCAGACGCCATCTCACGGCGCTAATTCGGCAGCTCGTCAATACGCATCTTAATATATTCAAATATGCTGAGCAGGATCATGTTGTTGACGCCCGTTCGGAGTAGAATGATGGAGAGACCCTTGTACGTGCTGGATTTGGCGACGGCTTTCGAGGCCTGGCCGATCTCACTCGTCTTGCCAAGCAGCACGCTCTGGGCCCGAGTCTTGCGAGTGTCAAGGGGATAGGTCTGCGGTCGAGGTGAGCCACTGGTTATGTAAAATGAAGGGCGTGGAGTGGGGATCACATACGCAGAACCAGGGGACAGTGCTGCAAATCGCGCCAGCAATCATGGGAGCTCCAAAGGGGGTCGTATCTCCACCCAGCTCTTTCGCTGCCACCTGTTTGGCGGTCTCGTAAACACTGAAATACACACCGGTCCCCAGTGTGTCACGCATCGCATGTAAGCGGAACCCGGTGTATAAGCCTCGGACTCCGTGTCGCTTCACGATTTGCCTAATTGCCTCTATAGTGCCCAAGCGTGGTTTGTGTCGCAGAGAAGGGTCCCGCGCGGCATCTGGAGCAGCCATTGCACGGTTTGATACCAAGACGGAAGTCTGCACGACGTTCTTTGCCAATTCAAAGGGGCCTGTGCTCCTGTTAGCACCGTCGAGATTTTCCTTGTGCCAGGCTCTCCAACTCACAGGCAAGAGGCGAGGAGACCAAGCCAGCGATCATGCCTGCGGCAGTGAAAGTCAGTACTCCTGACATGGTAGGCATGCTCCCAGTCCGTTGATAATCTGCCAGGGGGTTAAACCCTGTGGCACGCTCAACGTTATCTGAGATGAGTTCCTTGAAGGCATTGTAGGTGGTAAAGTTGACGACTCGGACCGCCGTGACACTTGCCAAAGGTGGAAGTGCGCCTAACTGATCAGTTCATAGCCCGACACTCCCACTGGGGAGACCAGTGGGGAGATCCACTCACCGGCTACATAGCCGCGGGGGCCTTCAGTACGCCAGAGGTAGCGAACACATTGCCAAACATTTTTGAAGTTGTGTCTTTGATATCAATCAGCGCACTCCTCCCGTTGCTTGAGCCAAGGGGAATGCTTACGTCTGCATTCGAGTTTTCACGTTCTCCAAAGGGGTCTAGTGAGCAGGTTTAAAGACATCAGCTTGCTGCATTCCAACAAGACATTTTCCAGCTTGTGAAATTGCGCACTCACCACCGAGAGGGTTGCGCAAACGGTCGACGTCGCCGAAGCCACCTGCGTTTTGTACTTTTTGAGGAGTCGGTTGCGCGTGGACTCATCCATATTCCAAGCTCGTTCCGGCATACTATTGGATCTTGTTGAAGTCGACGAGGGAAATGGGGCATGTTCAGAATGTTTATCAATAGTCATACCTGAACGTTCCCCATCTGCGATGGGAGAGACGCTAGGGTTGGATGTTCAAGTCCTCCCAGACTGTTATCTGGTTAGACGTGTGTACTGGCAGGCTGGGGAACCCGATGGAACGCAAAGCGATCTCTCAGAACCCGAGTAGATCGTTCGGCGTCCCACAATTGTCCATTAAATGGGCCCGACCAACCCAGTGTTCTCTCCAGTGTGTTTTAGATAGCCCCGGTTGACCCTCACGAGATCGAGATTGGCGTTGAGATCCGTATTGGCGTTCGTGAAATCAGGTCGATCCTAGTGGCCGAAGCAAGTGAGCCCCGGTAATAGGTTAACCCCGCGTTTTCCAAGCGGGACCTTGTATCTCAGCGGGGAGTCGAGCGATTCTAGCGATTCCAGCAATATGTGGCCAATGCCGTCTATTCTGCACGGTCGAATGATGTATTTTCTTGTCCCAAGGCTGTCTTCCGCAGCAATGGTTCACTGGTAGCGATGGAGCTGTGAGACGTCTGTTAGCTCGGTACTCCGTACTGGCAGGGGTACTCTCCCAACTCTTTTCTGGCCGAGCCATGAAGGAAGAGATGAGGATCAAGAAACTCACGCAGAAGACCAAGCCAAGCATAGTCACAAGTGAAGTTGGAAGGAGAGAAGTAGCAACTTCCAAATGGCATGTGGACCGGGCTTCGGCTTAATGCGGTTAGTGTGAAAATAGGTGACGTCGTGAACCGAACAGAGCTCTTCTTCACTTTGGACTACTTGACTACTTGACTACTTCGCTATTTGACTTACAAGGCTAACAGAATATGTCTATTCTCTGGTTTATTTGATATTCTAGCATGTTATCAGCTGAATGGTATATTCTTCCTATATACACTTACAGGTGGGACTTGAAGCAGAATCCACATCCATTACTCCGTACGGAGTACATCACTCATACCTATTCCACACTGAATAAATACTGGAATAGCATAGCAGTATACTTAAATATCCTCAGAATTAGAGGAAAACTATAAAAGAACAATATAAGGACCAGCGACTGTACTTGGGAGGTATTGAATCTATATCTAAATCCCTAACCTTTCGACAATAATCTTCCAAGATCACTATGGGGCTAAACTGTAGTTTAATTGAGCAGTCTCGAAGTATCGCATCATATTCACAGCCTTGTAATACATACTATGAAGCCCATGAGCACATGAAGCCTACCGAGCAGATCATACCACAATTCGAACCTTGGAAAGCCATAACCTTGGAAGACACTGCTCCGGGTAAGGACAGGGATGACGATGTGTGACCAACGGTCCAAATCAAGGTAAAATAACTGAGGAACTCGACATGCAAACATCAAAACCGCTGGTCGGAGTACGAAGAGCACGCATGTATCCGCTGCAGCCGCTGCAGCCATGCAGCCATACAGCCACCAGACCAGGCAAGGCTCTGGTTCACATGCTACATTATTCCAAGCGGGAGACTGCAGCTGCTTCTCAGTCTCCTCTTAAGGAATACAAGAAGACACGCCTGGGAGAGTTGGGACTTTAGTAAAGCAGACCACTTTTGAGACTTTGCTCGAATAATGCATGATCGGCACGCGCTAATATGCATAAGATGGCAAAGGTCTCGATGCCTACTGACAAGCAGCCAGCACCTCGGGTAATGATCAAGTACTAAAAGGTTCCAAGGTTCAAAATTCCACAAGAAATATTCAAGCCGTGAGTTCCTTCGAAGATCGGCAGAAGTGGGAAGTTATGAAGTTATGCAAGCGGGGATCCCTCGGGACCTCGGCCGTTCTCCGCAGTTTCACAACTCCCCTCAAGTCCATATATTCGCCCCCAATCTCACAAGTCGCTTACTTGTTCTCTTCTTTAATTCTCCCACAAACACACAAAAATTTCACAAATTCACCATGGGCAAAAGACAAGCGAGTCCCGCCTACGTCCTAGGCGTAGGCATGACCAAGTTCATCAAGCCACGCGGTAAGGTCGACTACACCGAGCTAGGCTATGAAGCTGGTATCAAAGCCATGCTCGACGCCAAGATCAACTACGACGACGTTGATCAGGGTGTCGCATGCTACGTCTATGGTGACAGTACCTGTGGCCAGCGTGTCTTTTATCAATTCGGTCAAACCGGTATCCCTATCTACAATGTCAACAACAACTGCTCGACGGGCTCGACGGGCCTCGCCATGGCCCGCCAGATGGTCTCACACGGTGCTGCGGACTGTGTCCTGGTTGTCGGTTTTGAAAAGATGAGCCCTGGTAGCTTGCAATCTGTGTACAACGACCGCGAGGGCCCTATCAGACTGTTCAGCACGATGATGGCCGAAACCCGTGGTGTGACCAATGCCCCTGGAGCTGCACAGATGTTTGGCAACGCTGGTGTGGAATACAAGGAGAAGTGAGTGACATCCGGTCATTAAAAAAAAGAGGTTTTATTCAATGGAAGAATCCCACCTAACATTCACCTATCAGGTACGGAGCCAAGAACGAAGACTTCGCGGAAATCGCGCGCGTGAACCACGAGCACTCAAAGCGCAACCCCTACTCGCAGTTCCAGACCGAATACACCCACGAGCAAATCATGAAAGCACCCATGATCCATGAGCCCCTGACCAAGCTCCAATGCTGCCCGACCTCAGACGGCGGTGCCGCGGCCGTGGTAGTGTCGCAGGAGTTCCTAGATGCCCGACCTCACTTGAAAGAAAATGCCATTCTCATCGCAGGTCAAACTATTGCCAGCGACATTGACACGGTCTACAGCCAAAGCTCAATTGATCTGATGGGCTTCGGTATGACGCGCAAGGCATGCCGGACCGCGATCGCAGAGGCCGGTGTCAATGTTAAGGATATCAAGGTCTGCGAGCTGCATGACTGCTTCTCAGCTAACGAGATGATCACGATCGATGCACTGGAGCTGAGTGAGCCTGGTAAGGCTCATGAAATGGTTCGTCGGGGGGATATTACCTACGGTGGTAAGATGGTTATTAACCCGTCTGGTGGTCTGATTTCCAAGGGCCACCCCCTGGGTGCGACGGGTATTGCCCAGTGTGCCGAGCTGGTCTGGCACCTGCGTGGTTGGGCTAACAACCGTCTGATCGATGGTACTTCCTCGGCGTTGCAGCACAACCTTGGTCTCGGCGGCGCTGTTGTGGTCACTGTCTACAAGCGTGCTGATGGAAAGGTTTCTGCTGCTGTGCCTTCTGACGTCGTTGCGAAGATCAATGGTTTGGGCTACAACCCTGCCGTGGAAGCCAAGGGCTTCACAGCCGAACAGGCCAAGTCTGTGGTCAGCAAGAGCCACAGCGTTGCGTATGCGCTGGCCGACACGGAGGAGCGGGTCCTCGCCAGATTCTAGAGGGCAGTAACTGCTTCATAGATTTGTACATATGGCGAATGACAGTATCCCATGTCTGTAAATTTTCCTTTCTTTTTTTTGATCTATGCCGTCCAGTCTATATGCCCAATATTAATTATGTATTTCAAATGACCATTTTCAATCATGGATGCGTCTTCTCCCAATCCGCAGGAAGCTTGTAATACTTCGGAATCGCATACTGTCCTTTACAACTGCCCGGTGTCTTGCAAGTCAAAGTACACCTCCCATACAGCCGACAGTAGCACTCCTCCGCACTCGGACAAGATTCCCGATTCAACTCCTGAAGATCAATCCCATCCCCTTCCCGCCGCGCAAACAAAATATGCCAAACATAAGACAAGATCCGCCCAGCCACCAAATCATCACCAGGCGCAGCCTTCGAACCACTCTGCGGATTCCTCGCAACCCCATCATCACTCCCATCAAGCAACCACTGCCGCAGTGCAATCCACTCCTCCCTCGAATGCTGCCAAACGCGATCCTGCGCAACAACAAACTGAGCACAGCACTGCGCGCGCACGGCATCATTCCTACCAAGCCGAACGACCTCGTCACCAACCCCGTCACCGAAAATATGACGCAGCGCAACCGGAAGCGCCAAATCAGAAGCTGCACGCGCACTCCACGGCGAAACCGTCGACGATAGTCTCATTTCAAGACTACCCTGCGCAGGAACAGAGGCAGGACACGTACCGGCACTCCAGTCACAGCGCAGGTTATGATAGCCCTTCGGCTGGAGGGCGCGTTTGACATCGAGCGCGCGCAATAGCCTGGCATTATCATAATCGGGGCTATCGTTATGCCAGGCGAAACGCGTGCCGTGGACAAAGACCGCACCTGACGCTGGGATATCGGCATAGTTATCGATGATGAAGGTTAGATATGCCATTGCCTCGTGGCCTCTGTTTGCAGGGACTTGGAGGACCTTGGAGGACTTGTCTGCTGGGGCGTCGACATTATAGACGCAGAGATGGTAGTGAGCCGCTAGGGGCTCGATCCAGGATGCATCGCCATCCGCGGCGACGCGGGAGACGATTAGCGCGGGCTTAGTTGATCCTGCTAGGCCTGGACAAACGCCGCGGGCTTCAGGGATGATGGTTGAAGATGTCTTGTAGCGGATGCGGGCCCAGGAGAAAGTTTTGGTGGTTTCCTGGGGCCGGTTGAGATAGATGATGATGCATAGAATGGTGAGGAATGCTATGACTTGAATGAGGGATCTTTGTACTTTGCGGGGCATTTTGGTTTATTCCCCCTCGCGTCACTTCTCGGATGAGGTTCGTCGATTTCACATTTCCGGAGCACGCGGGATCGGCGTGGTTGCCTGAGGTGTGCACATCCCCTTTTTTTTCGCTGTTTGCAAGAAAAAAAAAATAACTCACTGAAGTTGTCTCAATGTTTCTCTGGTCTCTTTTCTTTTTGCTCTTTGATCTGTGGCTGCCGCTAATAAAGAAAACCTCGGCAAATTCGGCAACGTCCAAAGAACACGGAAATAGGATAAGAGGATTGTGACAAGACTCAGATGTTTCTCGAGCTTCTTCAAAGAACCCCCCTCTCCATGAAGAAAGCAAACAATAGCATTGATAGGACCAGAATAGAACCTCAGAGCCAAAATACAATATATAAGCCCCATGGCAATCCAGAATCAGGTCTCATACAACCACCACTCTACCAACCAAGAGCAACAAGCAGAACCTCGATATTCACAATTTCCGACCCAAAGCAAGAATGGCTGTTCCTGATTGGCCTGGAACAAGATACATATAATGGGTGGTCTAGATCACAGATGGAAATGTACCAGCGCCCAAAAGAAAAAGAGATTCTAGTTGACGATATCAGGCGAGCAGTCGAGCATGAGTTCGCACTTCGAAGATGTGCATGTAAGTAACCTTGGAAGATCCCCCTCCCCTTTCAAAAACCCAATGCTAACACTAACTAAACAGCGTGGCTGGAGAGAAAACTCCTTGAAAATCATGAGTATGACATGACTCGCATTGTCGGATCTTACCCCGAAAGACATCTGGCAATGTACGAAGCACGTCTCAAGCATAAGGAGTCTCTCGTCCAGTACTTGTGCTTGCGTATCGCTGGGAAACATGCTGAGGCAGAGAAGTTGTATGAAACGGTGCTGGCCCTGTCTGAAGAGGTTCGGAGATGCAGTACATTAGCTTGGGATTGGTAGACACTGGACGGGGGCAAGTAGCTAAGCTGCATGCGGTGGTCTTCATTCGTCAGTGGGAGGATAAGTAGGTGAGAGACAAGTTCAGACGTAAAAGAGAATAGTAGGTGATGCTGCATCTGTGGATTCGTACTAACTTTAGTTATACTCCGAATGATGTTCGAACTTCTAAATTCTTTTGCAGTTGATGATTCCAAGGTTTCTACCCCAAGTCCTCCGTAAGTACTCCGTACTCCGTATTTCTTAACCACCAGCCCCAAATCATTTCATGAACATTCAATATCACATTCCTCTCAACGCAAATAATCAATTTCTCGCTGCCGCCGTCGCGATGCCGCTGCTCTCTGGCTAAAATCCCAGAACATTTCCTTCTTCATCCACTGGCGGTACTCCGCCAGTCCTTCTTTATTTCTGCATTCATCTATAGTCATCTTTTATGAGCTTACCCCGTCAAACTCACAAGGTCCGGAGTCCACGTACAAGATATCCATCTTCGGTGCGGAATTCACACCCCGAACAATGGCCCGGTCCAACGTATTCGATTTTCTCAAGCTCTTGAGTAAAACCTCGCAGCATGATGTTGCATCCGTGGCATACAAAGGTATAATCTTCCAATTGTGGTCTAGGTGGAGATGCAGGCGTGGCCGGAGGCGACACTGAAGCCATTTTGGTAATTTGGGAAAAGGGGGTTGGTGTTCTGGACAGGGTCATCACGTACATATATGTACATACCCTGAGAAACACAATTCTTCCGTGCCGTAGCGTGTTTGATCGATCATTTTATTCAACTGCGATAATACGAGCGCTAATGCAGATTCAGGCGAGATTCTACTCCGTACCGGTTGTGACTTTGAGAAACTGAGCAAGGACATTGGTCGGAATCCTTGGTACTTTTGATCTTGGTGATCTTTATCTCGGGTCCTCCGTCCATGCTTGATTCTGAGTAAATTCCGATGAAAGATTTGCTCAATGTGTGCATAAATTTGTTCATGAACCTCGTTGTGATAGATGAACCTCCAGACTCTCGATCGGAACAGCGGCTACCCATTCCCGACGGGGTGGTAAAGTTGCCTCGGTGTCGTGGCCAACAGTAGATTGGTGTGCTGGCCTGATAATATATCGTTTCAGTGTTTGGGAAAGGGAAAGATATAGTTCCAAATATGCAAAGCTGGGGAACTAATGGTAAGCAATCAAGAACCTTGGAACCCGAATTGACAACATCGATTCCCACTTACTGATTGCCGATGCAGGTGCTTGCACCTTTTGAAAAAGGAATATAATAGTCATTGCGCAAGGCAACAGCTTCCATTTTGCTGCATTCAAGCCATCGGCCTGGTCGGTACTTTTCAGGTTCCGGGAAAGCGCTCTCTTCGTGGAGATACCAGATTGGTGAGCTGGAGACCATGGTCTATGATATGTGAGCCTAGTCAATATTAGAGCGGGTAGACGAGAGACCTACACCACCAGGAATAAGCTTCTCGGACAACAAAGCACCTTCAGCCGGTACAATTCTGGGAAGCATAGCCGACGCTGCTCCCGTCCATCTGATACCTTCTTTCACACAAGCGACCAGCCTGGGGATTGTATCGAGTTCCGTCATATCCGTTGTCCAACCAGATGCCCGCAAGTCCGAAACAAGACTCTCTTGTAGGGTTTGATCGAAGGAAAGTGCCCAAAGTATATGAGCAAGGGTAGCGGATGTGGTGTCAGTCCCGGGACCCAGCATCTCCTTGGCCTCTGACAAGGCAGACTGGGGCGAGATTCTACCGGTCATGACTTTGAGGAAACTGAGCTCTGGACCTTTTTCGGAATCACTGGCAACTAGGAGCTGCTCATTTGCCCACTATTGAAATGTTAAGAACAAAGAGCAAAACAAAACAATCTAAATCAAATCGTTTAATACGCACCCTCTCAAATTGTTGAGTGCTGAGCGATGAGGAAGATCGCCAGCCAATAAGTGAAGAGACAAAGGTGGTGATACGGCCATATGCCGCCATCATGGAAGGGAGGTGCGCGTGCTAGAATTCCTGTAAGTAAGGAACATCAATCTAGATCATCGGGCATTAGGCGCACCAGTGGCATTTCGGATGATTTCAGATCATTTTCCTTGACAACCCTCAACTCCTCTCCATTGATCAACGAGTCAATTGCCCCGATTGAATTCCCAAAAGCGAATCTTGCTTCTCAGGTCATCAGAACAAGAAACTCGATCGAATGGTTTGCAACTCACACACAATGTCTGCTTCAAGAGCGCGGCAAGTAGGTACCAAGTTAACTGCACCCTTACTCAACTTGGCAAGTAGCTTTTCAAAATTGGATATCTCTTCCAACATCATTTTGGTGAGTAGCGGTACTCTACTGCGGTTGAAAAGAACGCCCATGTGGCGGCGGCGTTGTGCATGACTTTTGGAATCCCTTTCCATTCATTTTAGTACTTTAGTGTTTCAAAAGAAGAATTTAAGAATACTCACGTAATTGAAAAGAGCGCCGGGTGCCCATCTTGTACAAATTGGCTGTAGACTCGGGGGTCCTTCACAAATGTGCTCCCGGGTGCATGCACTTTCTTGTAAATATCAAGAGAGTAAAATGAAAGTTCATTGGGCCCAATTCGGATCAAAGGTCCTTGGATGTCGTCAGACCTCGCGTGGTTCGAACGAGTAGAAACCATGGCTCATCACTCGATGAACCAAGATTGACACAACACTTACCAAGTTTCTTGTGTAGTTTTGGTAGCTCGAGTGTTAATTTTCCACGATAGTCCATTGGAAATTCCCACAGCAGCCGGGAAATTGGCGCAAATAGACCAGCATTGGGAATATGAGACAGTGGAGAGAAAAAATATACATAGACGAGCTTGGAGTGTCATTAGTAGGAGGTCAAAAGCTGCTCAGCTACTTGGGCATGATCTTTAACTCACCCATATAATACTTGTCAGCAAGGTGATGCTACCGTAAACAAGCCAAGCCATCGTAAGCATAAAATGCGATCAAAATTACCTAGTCAACACAACGGTCGATGCTTATGGAGTGAGGGTTATAGAATAACATAACCTTGCAACGCGAGCAAAAATAAAACATGCAGCTGCTGCCATATCTTTGGATTATAGACAAATATAGGCTCAAGCGCTTTTTCATGATAACACCACCCGTAGCGTGAGTGGCATAATCTTGCGTCATTCCGGCTCGAATGAATAGCTTGCAGTTTGTGAGAATGAACATAGTTAGTCCCAAACGGAGTTCAGATACCTCCAGAGCTCCATGAACTCAATTAGAGCACCTGAGCTCCATATCTTTTGAGAAAAATGGAAATTCTCGAGGTCATGAGGCGAAGTTCACAACATATATATCCTGATCTGTATGTTGGAAGAATGAGAATCTTTCTCTTAGACCGTACAACTTTGTTCCACTTGGGCATCAGGGTAATAGCTTTGTAACTTCCAAGGTTGCTGACCCTTTCCAAAATTTACCGACGGCCTCCAACCTTGGAAAATCGAGCGATACCTGCCAAACAGGAAGATTGAGGATGCTATCATCATATTTTTGGTTACACTCCGCCCCGACATGAAAGACACAGCGGCAAGTCTGAAGAGGTTGAACTGTCTATCATCAAAATCAATGGGTTCTTGTACTGGTCAGGTTTCGAGTGCCTGCCTGTAGTATATTGAGCCAAGTATTGTCGTCTGCCCATTCTGAAGATCCACCTGGGCAGATGTGGATCAACAGACGACGCCTGGAGTTCGAGGCTCCTTGGAGCCCCGGCATCGGCAATGACAACCACCTAGCTTAACGAAACCAGTATACAAGCAAAACCCTCGAAATATGTCCAGTAATATCACAAATTCACAAAAACTGGTTTATTAGAGAGTAGGATGGTGGGAAAGGAAGAGGCCCATCGAACGAGTTGAGACAACACGTGATCTGCTGACATAACCAGCGCTAGGCGGGTGAATAAAAGTTTGCGCGACACTTTCTCCTTTCCTTTTCTTCTTCACTTCAAAACATATTCACGGTCCCCAACACACTCTTGTCGATGGAAAATTCTCACTCCATCTACATATTTTAGCTTTGGGACCCAGACCGAAGAATGCTCGTTCTAATCCCGCCCCCTGACATTCAGCCAGAGGGGAACGGGTTCGCTTTTGAGCCAACATCCCTTTGCTTTTCAGCTTTTGTTTTTCAAAGACATTTTCTGATTGGATCAGATGGCACTTGCAGCAGTCATGGCTACTGAACCTTTAATGTTGGGTTTCATCCAGGCGTCGCGTGCCATCTGGATATGATCATATCCTCTAGACAGGATGGACTTTTGTCATGCTAACCTAGCTAGACGTAGATCTTGGCAACTTCGAAGTCTTGTTTGTCATATTGATGATGCTCGAGGTCAAAAAGTTGCCCAAACTAAAGCCTTACAGTTGGACAAGTCCTTCTGAAGACTCCCACGTGTTGCGTCCACTCCCTCCATGGAGATGTGCGTGTCAAAGTAGGGAGATACATTCCTCGTACATGTAACGCCTGCTTTTGATTGACCAAGTTGGTCGGGTTGAACTCTGCACGATGTACGGAGTAGACACGCCTAAATCAAGACAAGCACTGCCGAAATTTCCGTTTGGAATGTTGACTGGAGATCTGCAAACCCCTTCCTACCCACGGAATACATGTCAACCAGTCAGGGCCTGTCTGCTTGGTATCCCTGCGGACTACCTACTGTTCCTGCATCCACCTAAGGAGCAACTGCTAAATAAAAGCATGTTGTATGTGTTTCCAGTCAGCATACGGAGTAGTTGAAGCAGGTTTACGCCCACACGTTTGAATAGCAAAGTCCACGCGTTGAGGCTTGTGCATCCACATGCTATGGACATGATGAAGAACGTGGTGGCTTGGTATGTCCTGTGCTCGGTGTCCCTAGCACACAGTTTGAGCCAACAGGTATCTATCCTTCTTACTGAAAGCCTATCCCTTGATTGGTACGGACCTGATGATTTGATGCGATTTGCACCAAAGTCATGCCCATACCAACCATGTCACAAGAAACCCATATTCCGCCGCCTCAAGTAGCCATTCAGCGGCATTAGATAGATTACATAGAAGCATGGTTTTGTGTGTTTTTTCCCCTGGAGTCAACACCCGGTGTAAGCTGAATGGTATCAGTCATTTGCCTCAGCCCCCTTTGGTTTCCATTCCCGCTTGTGACTGACATCAACGAAGGGGCTGATATAAACCTCGCATAACTCCCTGTAGCGCGATGTTTTGATCCCTTTGCGACTTCTTGTTCTTCCATCTACTCACACTCTCTCACCAAATTCACTCGTTAACACACTCTTTGAACATACATTCCTTCTTTTGATCTATAACTTGCTCAATATACAAAATGGCCCGTCTCAGCATCTCGTTCCTCTCCGTCTTCCTCGTCTTGGCCGCACTGGCTCTGTCCATGCCCGTCAAGCGTGGAGAAGATGCAGCTCCCGGTCTCGGTCTTGACAGTGCCCTCGGCCCTCTGAGTGTAAGCGTTTCACATAATGCCCCAGGCCTATGTTGAGCCAAACTAACATGTTTAACCAGGGTGCTACCAAGCTTGTTCCTGGCCTTTCCCAGGACGACGGAAAGCCAAAGCTCTCCGCGGAAGAGAAGAAGAAGCAGGAGGAAGAGCAGGAGGAGCAACAGAAGAAGGATGATAACGCGGCGATCGCCAAGGCCAACCACAAGATCGCCGAGTCCAATGGCGACGTCAAGCCTACCCCTACTGCCTCGACCAAGTCGAAGCTGTCCTCTGGAAACTTTGTCACCCCCACCGCTACTCCTACACACAAGCCCCAGTCCAAGCCCAATGAGCTGAGCAAGATCCCCATCGTCGGTGGTCTCCTTGGTGGTGCCGGTGCTGGTATCTAAGTTACCAGAATGGTGAACTTTGCGTAATGTCCAATGAGGCTGTGGATTGAGAAGAGGTACCGATATCACGGTTCTTTATAGCTCGTGCATAACGCTTTGGCGTTTGTTCGATTCTCGGTTGAGATCGACAGCAGACTTGGTCCGAACCCATGAGGATTTGTTGTTATTATTTATCTGAAAGCTCATAAACTCCGTTATTAAAGTGTAGAAGAACAAGGGAAACTCGCTGAAAAACATATTGCAAACTGTAAACCCTCATGTGCCCTGTGTGCTGGGCCACCGCGATAGGCAGCTCATTGGTTCTTGCCCTGGCTCGCCTGTTGCTGACCTTCATGCAGTCCGGTATAGTACCCCGCGTAGTACCAAGACATCATGAGGTTCTTCATGGCTTCATCTTTGACTGGGAGAGTTAGTGTATAATCTCAACGACTTGAATGAAGGACATACCATTGGCCACCAGAGGAAGAGGCATCGGAAGAGTGGCGGTTGGAACCTCAGCAGAGGGAGTAGATACAGGCTGAGACGTCTACCCGGCGTTAGCGAGTAGCTCATTAAAAAGGCGAATGACATACCTGGGCAGCAGTCTCAGATGTCGTTTCGTCTATGACCATGGCGACATCCTCACTTTCAACATTTGTGGCATCGTCCTCTGCTGGATCGTCCACAGATTGTTCAAGGCTTTCGCCCTCGATGACAGAACCAGACTCTTCTGCCGCTTTCAAGACCTCCTCCACATTCTCGCCTTTGGCGTGAATGCTGTGATATTGCTGCCATCAAGTTAGATAGTGATCACGTGAGGCAAGACCGAACTGACCTGGTATTCTTCGACAGCATCATCCCAGGACTGCATCAGAGCAGAGTCATCCCAAATCTCCTCGTGTGTCATAGACACATTCTTTTTCTTCCCCATGTCCGTAGACGTTACATGCAACAGAAGGTTGGAGTAAATAAAGATCTGGGCGCGATCCATAAAGTGGGTGTTCACCGCCTTCCAAGCAAATCAGAGAAAAAAAAGTTTCCCGATAATCTCGAGCAGCGTTCAGACTCCATTTCTACACAACAGAACGTCGAAATGGCTCCCGATAAGAAAATTTCAAAGCGCAAGGGTATGCGATGCACCAATTGACTGGTGGAATTTGATTTGATGTGACTAACGCCGTTGCAGCTGCGCCTGTCGCCGCCGACTCTCCCGCCAAAAAAACTAAGAAGGCCGAGGCCAAGACCGAAGCACCCAAGGCGGATGCTCCCAAGTCCAAGGCGGACAAGCCTGAGTCTACTCGTCAGATGAGGCCTCGCAAGCGTGCTGCCGACTTCCTCACCGATGAGGAGACCGAAAAGCCTGCGCCTGCCGTGAAGGCTGACAAGAAGACCGAGAAGAAGGCTGCCGAGAAGCCTGCTGCTAAGAAGTCTAAGAAGGAGGAGACTAAGGCCTCTCCCGCTGCTAAGAAGGCCGCACCCAAGAAGGCTGCCGCTAAGAAGACCGAGAAGAAGACCGAGCCCGTCGAATCTGAAGATGAGGAGGAGGCCGAGGTCCCTGCCGTGACCATTGACGAAGAGTCTGGTTCCGAGGGCGAGGATGACCAGACTGCCAACCTGATCAAGGGCTTCGAGAGCAGCGATGACGAGGACGATTCCGGTGAAGGCTACAAGGAGGGCGAGCCCATCCCCAAGGCCCCCGATACCAAGAAGGCTGAGCGCAAGCTTGCAAAGGCCCTCGCGAAGGAGCTGAAGAAGAACGGACCCCCGAGGAGCCCGGTACCGTCTACATTGGGTAAGTTTTCATTCTGCAGCGCTGTTTGTGCATATCTAACATTCAATCCTCAGTCGCATTCCTCACGGTTTCTACGAGCACCAGATGAAGGCTTACTTCTCTCAATTCGGTGATATCACCCGTCTCCGTCTCTCTCGCAACCGCCACACCGGTCGCTCCAAGCACTACGCCTTCATTGAGTTCTCCTCCACCACTGTCGCCAAGATTGTCGCCGAGACCATGGACAACTACCTCATGTACGGCCACATCGTCAAGTGCAAGTTCGTTCCCAAGGAGCAGCTCCACGCCGAGGTCTTCAAGGGCGCCAACCGCCGCTTCAAGGTCACTCCCTGGAACCGCATTGAGAAGAAGCGTCTTGAGAAGGGCAAGACCCGTGAGCAATGGACCAAGAGCAACGAGGCCGAGCAGAAGAAGCGTCTGGCCAAGGCCAAGAAGCTCAAGGCTCTGGGCTACGAGCTCCCTCTTCCTCAGCTGAGGAGTGTCGACGATGTCCCTGTTCAGGACGTCACCAAGGCTATTGAGGGCGAGACCGAGCTTGTCAAGGCCATCGAGCCTGCTGTTGAGGAGCCCAAGGCTGTTGAGGCTGCCCCTACCGATGATACCCCCAAGAAGACCAAGAAGGGCAAGAACACTGAAGAGAAGGAGGTGGTAGAGTCACCGGCTGCCAAGTCGCCTGCTGCTAAGAAGGGCAAGGCTACCAAGAAGGCTGCTAAGAAGGTCAAGGCCTAGGGATCATGTAAAAATTGTTTGTAATTTCATCTAGCCTCTTATTGAATGCATTCTTATTTGACGATCATCTTTGACGGAGATCAAACTGACACAACATAAGAACTGCCGTATTATAGAAGAAGAATAATAAACAAACACAAGACACCGAGACAACAAGTATAGCTCTAGAGAAATACAACGAACACTGACGGACAGAATGAATATCCACTGAGAACCTGAAATGCTCCATCAAAATGCACATCCACCCCAAACCGCACTATTCCCAACAAGGTTAGTCATCACCTGACCCGACCAGCTCCACATAAAAAATAAAACCCAGCACCTGCAACTTCCTCCTTCTTCAACTCCTCGTTCAAAGAATCGCATTCAAAGCTTACACACAGAGGCCTCGGCCTCTCCTTCGCTTTGGGAGAAAGTCCCCGGACACCCTGCACTTTGCAAAAAGATGCCAGGCACTGCGGAAACGCGCCGCCATAGAAGCAATTCGATAGCGGCCACGCCCAATCCCAACCGTACATCGCACCACCCGACACTCGTGGAAACAATGGGGTGACTGCGGTGCTGCGGAAGGGGGAGAACTTCGGTTCGATCGGGTTGCCTTTCGTCAAGTTCGATAGTCATGCGATTGCCCGTCTTGCGGGTAACTCAATGGGGCTCATTCTTGATGCGAGGAGTTCAGTTTTCTTTTTTACAAAGTCTGTAGCTTATGGAAAGCGGTACGGGTTCGCTCGACAGATGCCCCGTCGAAAGGGTCGGACTTTTTTTTCATTTGTTCGCGTGATGATATACCAATCATAGAGTCAAGCACAGAGTCCCAAGGGGCGTTGACGATAAACGATTTAAAATTATCTGATGAACACAACATTATATAGCTTTGATATAGCTTTGCTTGAATTTTATTTCTGTCTTATCCCAATGCCAATGCCGATGCCAATGCTTTTTCAATATGATTAAAATGCAATATTCATAACAGTATCGTAGCATTTCTCATATAATACAGGATCAATCCCTCACGCCCTGTAATCTACTGAGCCTTGCCCTCCGCTTTAACAGGCTTCTTGGTCTCCCCCAAGACCCGCACAAGCAAAGCGCCCACAACCTCCGCCACAAGCGCAATCGCCGCAGCGCACACATTGCTCCAGACCTGAACGCTGACAGAGCCCAGTGGCGCACGAGGGAACGAGACAATCCATTCCGCGTAGTAGGGGAACCAGCCGATCGGCAGTGGGAACACTGGTGTCTTGGAGTACCAGAACTGGATGAAGATTTTCAGTCCGTTGGTGCTGAGCCAGCGGAGAATTTTGGCAGCCCAGTCGAAAGAGGACTTCTGGCTTGTAAGCTCCTTGTCTGTGCAGATGTTAGTTGGTTGTTCCGTTGGTGCTCTGCCCGTGAAGAACGAGTAGAAGATGAGACGTACTCAGGGCATCGTATTCTTCCATGGTCTTGTCGTGGCGTCTCCGCGCTTTCGCCCACTTGGCGAATTCATCTTGCGAGCTGGTATTGTTCATTTCGCGCTTTTGTTCTAGCACTGCCCGCTTCAGCTGCTGTTGCTTGCGGGCTGTGCGGGAGGTCGGCGTCGGTAGGCGGAGGTATAGGAGCCATAACTGTGTAAGTGTTAGTCTGTGTAATCACGGTAGGGTTTGGTATGAGCGCGCAATGCGCTGGACGGGTTTGGGATACGGACTAGGTTGTCGATGGTGGTTGCGCCGATCGTGTTGACCAGGTAGATTGCGACGTTCACGAAGAACACCGTGAGGACGAGGGATAACATGGTGCTGGGGAGGGTGAGAAGGGAAGCGACAGCTCGAGAGGAGCCAGGAGATTGGCTCGGTCAGCCGGTTGAGATTGAAATGGTATTTGCGATAAAGAGTGAAGTTCGTGAAAGTCGAAGGTCAAATGACGGAAATAACAGCGGACTTGGCCTTTCCGCCTTCACACAACAATCGACAAGTACACATCGCGACTTCTTCTGCACCAAATGGTAGCGAAAAATGATCTGGTCTTTGAAGAACTATCGACTCTCTTAATCAAATGTCCAATCCAGAACATGCGTACCAAGAACTTGCCCAAGTCTTCACATTGAGAGGCAATCAAGTCCTCGAGATCGAAATCATTCCATCAAGCCTAGGCTCATTCCTGCATGATGGAAACGCTCTCGGAATAAGCAAGAAGACACTCGTCGCCGCATACACAGTCGCGCGACAGCTCTTCAGAGACCTTCCGCCCAATGATTTCTCCCAACCCGCCATCACGGAGATCATGCTCCTCTTCGACTGTGAGCACTTGACAGCCTGCAACTGGCGCAAGCGTCGACTCACCGCAGCAACGGTCACAGAATCCGAGGAGCTGCTCCAAGCCGAGCTCACGCTGATGACCAGCTACCAGTGCTCCCCGCTCCATCGCCACACCAAGTCGCCAACACTATGGCACCACCGACTATGGCTGCTAGGCCATATACTACGAGTGCCTCGGACCCCGAGCGAGCTGTTGAGTATCCTGCGCACAGAGCTGGAAGTCGTTCATCGAGCAGGAGAATTACATCCGAGAAATTACTACGCTTTCAGTCACATCCGCCAAGTGTCTGTTCTTCTAGTCGAGATGGGCGCATACTGGGATCCGTCGATGATCGACCGTGTGATTGACTGGTGTCTGGCTCACCCGCGGGATATCTCCGGATGGAGCTTTGCTGTGTATATATTGGATTCCTCAACCCGGCAATCCCAGCTGTCTGCGCTTGAGAAGGTCACTCAATTTGCACTTGGAGTCGGATGGGAAGGCGAGAGTCTCTGGACATTCATCGCGCAAGCCGCCACTCAGTTCAGCCTTGGAGACTCGGTACTGAGCATTTTAATTCCGCCGGGGCAGACAAGCGACATCTCCCTGGTCCAGTCGGACTCGAAGTGGTCGACGTGGCTAGGGTTGGCGCGGGCATGTTGGACGCACGACGGCCGTTAGTTGTGTATAGTATACGAATTTATGATTACAACCAAAATAACACCTCCGTGATATTTAGTATCTCGCGATTAGCGATCTACATGCTGCGGCTAAACATGAACGCCAAGTGTCAAAACGCCTCGCTTGGCCTGTACAGGGCATGGATAAAATGTCTCTCGGGGGTCCAAAATTCCTTGATATCGTCCTTTGTCTCGCGCTTTGCATAATGGGATGTAGCGATGGCGATATCGAAGGGGGTATCGAGGATGAGGGTATTATTTCTTCCCACCCGCTGCTGCCTCGGCGGCTCGTTTTTCATCGGCTGTGGGAGTCTGTTAGAATAATGCGATCGAGTGAGGGTGTCACTGAGACGCACCTTTCTTCTGCTTCTCGCGCATGATAGCCGCGGCGTCTTCTTGAGACTTGGCGAATTGGGTTCCGGTCTGGGTGTTCTTGTTTTTCTGTATAGGGTATAGGGGTCAGTCAAGGGAACGGCGGAGATTGGAGGTTGGAGAAAAGAAACACATACCACATTGCCCTGCTTCTTCAGGTTCTTCTCCCTAGCCTTATCGCGCTGGTTGCCTCGAGCCATGTTGTGCTTTGGGGGTGAGAAGATGTTGAGGGGGAAAAAAGTTGGAGGGGGTCGTCGGCGCGGGGGGCAAAACCACATCCGCTTTTCTTTGCACTACACTACTTTTTCGCCTTGCAACACGTCGGCTTTTTTACCTCATTGCATACTCCGTGTGTCCAGTGCCAATATGAAATTCAGCTTGGATTTCTACAGCGGCTATCATTTAATCATGATTGGTTGTGTTTGATACCTTCTCTCGCTTTCCTTTTGTTCGCCTCAGAGAACAATGAATCATTCTTCACTGCTTCAACTTGGACCCAAGTCTATACGAGATAGTCTGATCTCGTCTCATCAATGATTGCAGCCCAAAGCTTCAGGCTAGCGAGAGATGAATGCAGGGAAAGTTGCGCAGACAGTGAGAAGACAGCGTTAGCCGCCAGGGTCCCGACTCGTTTCAGGGTTGACCGGCCAGAGCTATTGATATCCAATCCTTTGGACAGATCGAATGCCAGTTGAGATAACAATGCCAGCTGCATGAGAACTATGCTTAGTTCGGCACATTTACGATCTATGCGCTTAGGACCATTGTCCTGAAACTCCAGGGCTCTCTCGCCCTTTGAGTTTCAAGTCTATACATAGCGCTACAGCCATTCTTTGCGCATTCTTCATTCTTCATTCTTCCTTTCTTCCTCTTCTATATTCAGTCAATCCCATTATTTCCTTTGTTATATTCTTTCCTCGAGTTGATCTCGTTCCTTTAGCATCAGAAGAACAAGCTTTTCTGCTGGACAGTAGGCTTTCTTCTCTTCTTTTTAATACCCTTCAACCCCCTGGACCACTTTTCTCGTCCATACATCTCTCGTTTGCTCTTTTCGACATGATTTCCCGTTTGCGCGAGTCCCTGGCTGGTCCAGGGTACGTGATTCTCAACGTCATCCGCGTTCTCAACATTGTGGCCTTTCTCGATCTTATTGCAGCGTGCGTCGTCATGCTGGTCAAGATCAATATGCTGAACAGTTTCTTCTTCTTTGAAGCTGTGACTCATGCCGTGGTAGCGCTCATCAGTAGTAAGTAGATCCCTCCAGGTGCCGTGTCATGGCCGAAACTAACAGCCCTAGTCTTTCTGATCGTCTCCGAACTTCCAATTCTGCAAAGCTACTTTGACGGCCACTGGCCCATGTTCGGCCAAAAATCAGGCTTCTACACCCTCTCCGCGATCATGTCCATCCTGGGTATTTCCACGCTCGCCAATCTGAACAACCCCGCCATGACCCAAGAGAAGATCGGAATGGTCTTCTGGCGAATCATCGCCTCAGCCGGTTATCTCGCAATGGTCCTCAGCAATCTCAACGCGGTAGCTGTAAGTGTCATCCCTCAAGAGACCTCCTCTAATCTGATTTCGTGCTAATATCCTTCCAGAGCTTCATCTTCACCAACCCTGCATCCGGTGTAAGTGCCCGCCAAGTTCGCATCGATGGCGCTGTTGCTCCTCAAAAGGCAATGAGTCGCACGAGCAGTCACCGCACTCTGCACCTCAGCGTCAAGCGCGAGGAAACTCTCCCTATGTACGAGCGCCCCAACCCGGTCAAGCGGGCTACCAGACGTCTCACGGGCCGGTTCCCGTTGAAGATCTCTAGACCCATGGACCCGACTCTCATTGCGGAGAATGATGCGGCTTCTTCGAAGTATTCTCGTGACTCGTGTGATGTGCGTCCTCCTGACCTGGCGCATCACCCTGTGTACGCTGGCCAGTATGTTTGAGCTGGTCTCGTTTGAGCTGGTCTTTGGGGGGATGGATGGTTTTCGTTCTTGCGATGGCGCTGGGCTGGTTATTCCCATTTACTTTTTTCTGATTTAAAATCCATTTGGTTTCGTGATGTGTGTTTAAGACAGCTTATTATTATCAAAAACGGAGAGTCATGTTTTGTTCTAATCAATCGAGCTTCATTACAAACAGTGTGGAACAGGTACCACTGAACAGAGCAGGACATGCTGTGAGTCCGTATTAGTATTCAAGCATGAAATCCATATACATTCCACAAGACAGCCACTTGTTCCAGACCTCGGGATGTACCAATTTCTGGATCTGCCCTGGGCAGACATATGGCCCTCGATAGAGCTCAAGAGGTATACATTGCGCGATGCTGGACAAAGTATCAAGCTCTGCATATGATCAACAATATTGACATCAGAAAAAAGGCCTTCGTGAGCAATCTGATTTATAGAGTATAGTGTATTTAGTATAATTCATCTTTCTGCAATTGCATTATCAAACGAGTTCTGGGAGAGTCGAAGTGCGGCAAACAAAGACCCACCGCGAATATCAAGCGCTCGAGGACACCTTCACACTTCCCACTCGCCAACTCAACATCCGACATTGAGTTGCACTTATACCTCTCCCAAATGAGGTAGAGATTGAGAATCTCGCTGCAAATATGGCTATAGCGATCTCCTGGGGGACGTAAGTACACCAGCTCCGCATAGTTTCCCCCATATCTAATCCGCGAATAGCGTCAAGTCCCTCCTCATCTTCTTCGGTCCAGTCCTCCTCCCACGCCTGATCACCGCCTATCGGAGTCTGCGCGTCTCTATCGCCAGTCGACCCCCCGCCCGACCCCTCCCCGCCGCCGCCGGCCGGGCCCTGAACATCCTCTTCGGCGGCATCGTCTTCTTCCTCCTGCTCAGTCTCCCCTTCAACCCCCACGCCCCAGAGCCCAACATCTTCTCTCTCACCCGATCTCGCCTCAACACACCCACCGATGTCATCTTCCACCGTCTCTCCCGTCTTCGGCCATCCAGCCTCCTCACCGACGCCGACACCCTCCTCCAATCCAAGCTGACCTCTCTCGGCGCCCGAAGAGTCTACCTAACCTTCGGCCCAGACGCTCTGGTCTCCTGCCAATTCTGCTCCTACGATGACCTCACCACCTATCTCCTCTACTACCTACCCTTCCACATCCTCCTCCCGCACCTAGGCCACCTCCTACTCCTAGGCATCGCGACCTCCGCCCCGATCGCCGGCCGCGATGCCGCCCGCTGGCGCATGAAGTTCACACTCGCCGGCCTCGCCCTCGCCGCCATCGACATCTACATCCTCGCCAGCTACGACGCGATCAACGGCGCCCCGCCCGCCGTCCGCGCGGGCCAGAAACCGCCCACCAGCCTCTACAATCAAATCACGCTACTGCGGCCGCTGGCGATCGTGGTCTGCGATGTTATCTGCGCGGGAGTCATCTGGCTATCCGCGACGAATCGCTTTTTTCTTCAAGCCTCCTTCGTCGGAAGAGCAGATTGATGGCGCGGTTACTCTGGCCGTGCAGGCATTGACGGGGGCTAATACGAAGCTGCATGCGAGTAGCGTGACGCGTAATGCGGTGGTACGCGACAAGACGCTGAAAAATCGGGATGATTTGTATTGGCAGACGATGGTGGCTTCGGAGAGCCCTGGTGGCCCTGGTGGGGACGGGGAGATTCTCAACAATATTTGGGAGGAGGAGGAAGTTGCGCGGGCTATGTCGCGGGCGATGGCTGGACAGGGAGGAATTGATCTGGCTCAATTGGGGGTGAATGCGAATGAGTTTGTTCGAGGAGTGACGGAGGGTATGTAGTATATGCCTGCACCGTATATGTTGAGAATAGAGTACTTTCTGGCTTTAATACAAAATGAGCCGTCAACGTCTTAGCTGAAACGAGAGCACTAATTAACCCCAACTAATGAGAATCAAGCATAACCAATTATTCAGTCCAATTGAGTCCAATTAAAGACCAATTCAAGGCCCATCAAGTCCCCAAAATAACTGGAGACTGGCCAATTCCCCGCCAAGACACTCTGCAACATCCCCGGAAATGGCACTTTGTTGTCAATTCGACGTCTAGAACAATTGTATAGCTAAACAATTAATTATAGCTAGTATTTAAAGTATTTCACAGTTCATGCAGGTCAGACGTCCAATCATCGACATCGTCATTTAACGAGGCGGTGAAGTGGAGAGTGATCGTCCTTGTTGAACAGATGAAACCACTCCAACCACGTTCCCCCCTCCTCTTTTCCCAAGAGGCGAATTTCTTTCCTGTCACTGTCTTTTTGAACTCGTTGCTGGTCGAACGAGTCTCACAGGTTTACCAGATTTCAGGGGTTTCCAATGGTTCAGGCATATTAATTATCCTCGACCTGCATTTCCACACATTTCACCATGGCAGACGTACAACCTCATCCCGTCGAGCGCAAGGAGCGCAATGCCTACCTCTCTTCCCCTCGAGTCAAAGAAACCACCTTTCGCGAATGGGTCGTGGCCAACCAGATCGGTAGGTTCTAGGTTCCCCCAGCTCAACAGAAAGACCAACCACGGCGGGTATTGCTAACCTCCCTCGGAAACAGGAATCTCCATGACCACCCTGGCTATGTTGCTGGCTCTGCATAACCTCTACCCCTCTCTCCGTCCCTATACCGCGCCCTTCTTCCAGCTGTCCTACTACAACGAATCGACGGGTTCCTACGTGCAAGGCTGGGACGATGTTTACTTCGTCTTCAGTGCCACTGTCGCTCTCACCGGAATCCGTGCTATTGCGATTGAATGGGTGATGCAGCCCATTGCGAAGGCCGCGGGTTTGAAGCGCAAGAATGCCACTCGCATCGCCGAGCAGGGTTGGATGGCAATGTACTATGGTTTTATCTGGGTGGTTGGATTGGTGAGTTTGGCCCGTGGATTTGGTACTATGGTGGCACGTAGATCATGGCTGACGGGTTGTTTTGACAGTACCTGTGGAAGACTTCCTACTACTGGGGGGGATTTTGCCGCGATGTGGTCTCAGTGGCCTGCGCGTCCGCTATCCGGTTTGATGAAGTGGTATCTTCTGGTTGAGCTGGCATTTTTGATGCAGCAGATCTTTGTGATCCACGTCGAGGAGCGGAGGAAGGACCACGTTCAGATGCTGTCGCACCATGTTATCACCAGCGCGCTACTCGGCTCGGCTTACATCTACGCCATGTACAATGTGTCCAACGTGGTGCTGTGTCTGATGGACATTGTGGACGTTCTGTTGCCGGTATGTTCATATACTCAGGTGGCTGACAATCGACCACTGACTGACGTTTGATAGACTGCCAAAATCCTCAAGTACCTCAAATACGAGACTGCCTGCAACATCGGCTTCGGTCTGTTCATGAGTACCTGGTTCCTCACCCGCCATATCATCTACCCGGTCGTCTGCTGGTCCGTCTACCACCAGCTCCCCCTCAACCTCACCTACGGCTGCTACACGGGCTCTACAAGCGAGTTCATCTCGACCGACCCGCCAAACTCCTTCGCGTACATGCTCGGCCCATACTTCAGTCTGGACAATCCCATCTGTTTCAACCCAACCCTCAAGTGGATGTTCCTCGGTCTCCTCCTGGTCATCGAGGGCTTGTCCGTTCTGTGGTTCAGCATGATCGTCCGCGTCGCGTACGGCGTGGTCTGCGGCGGCAATGCCGAAGATTCCCGCAGTGACGAAGAAGACGAGGCCGAGGTCGAGAGTCACACGGCTCACGTCCCAGTGCACCTGGCCGCCAAAGACGGTGTGACCGTGGAGACCGTCGAAGGTGAAAATGCCCCTGGCCTTGACCGCCGGCGGTCCAACGGCACGGCTTCGGTTCGTGCTCGGGGTCGTGGGCGTGTTCCTTTCGATCAGAGTGATCGCAAGGCCCTTCTCGGCCGCATTGGATGCGAAAAGCCCACGTAACCTGACACGCTTTCTTTCCTTTCCCTTTCCTCTTTCCTCTTTTGACCCCAAAAATTGACGAATCCCATTTTTGACTCCGTTGTTCCCCCTGGTCCCGGTGTCCACATGTCTGCAGTGATGGTGTTTCTGCAGATGATATCCCCAGTATGCAACGGAGTGATCGAATTACGAAGAACTGCGATTTTCCAAGTTTGTTTTCCGGCATATCGTTTTTACTGCAGTGCTGCTTGCCGGGTCTTATATCCAATCCGTTTTCTGCTTTTGATGCATTCTTCTTGGCCCTGGGAGGTGCTCTTGTGATTCCATATCCAAATAATACCCGAAGCATTTGACTTTGTACATGTATCATATAGGCCCCCGATTGAAAATATACCTAGTCTCTCTCCCGCCTCTACATCCACCTCTCTACGTCATGCACATACTCCCTTAACACCGGCTCCCTCCCCCAAGGCTCCTTCTCCCCTCGATATAACAACACCTCAATAGGCCCCAAAACATCCGAAACAGCCTCCATCCCCAAAAAATCCCCAACCTCCAACCCAGGCGCCAATGACTCCTTACAAACCCCCAAATCAACCCTCTCCACCCTCCCAGGCCCCTCATGCCCCAAAGCATCGATGAAAAGAGCATAAACCAACGGATTCACCAACATAGCACTATGCGTATAAAACCCACCCCCAGCACCCCCCGCACAAACATCCTGAACAATCGTACTCGAAACCCCAACGCCCCGCCCATCCCCCAAAACCCCAGACGCCCCCGGTCCCCTCTGCGGCTGCACCACCGCATCAACACTACTAAACACACTCGTCGTCGCCACAAACGCCGAATCACCACCCCCACCCCTCAAAGCCCTTACAAGTCTACTATGATACCCCTGCTGCCGGACCGCAGGCGTGCATACGCTCTCATCAAGCATACATAGAGATTCAACCACCGTCCCGTGGAAATCACCACTCACAGCTAAGAACTCCGAAACGGATTCCCTCGTCGACGGCCAGTATTTTAGTGCCCATTGCGTGTCAAGCGCACCCTGTGACCAGCCCAGGACGCCGATGGTGCGTTTGCACTGTGTGCTTAGGTAGTTTATGGCGTATGCGATGTACTGTGCGTTATCTTGGATATCGGATAAGGAGACGTTGGGGACGTTGATCCAGACTGGGGTCGTGGTGTTGGTTTGTAGGAGTTTGCTGTAGCTGAAGGAGAAGGTTGTTCCTGCTGGATCCGCGGTGCCGGGGACGAGGAGGATGGGGGTCTTGGTGCAGGTGAATGAGGGGGGATGTAGAGGGCGGCGAGGAGGTTGGGTTCTGGGATGTCGTATGGTGCGTCTTGGGGGGATTTTGGGTAGAGGGGGGTGTTTGGGGGTGGGTTTGTGTTTGTGTATGAGTTTATTGGGTTTGAGGGGTTGAGGAGGGTGAGGATGTTTTGGGGGACGAGGCCGGCGGATACGACTGCGATTGCTTTTTGGAGGGATGTTTTATTTTGGAGTGTTGAAAGAATGGAAAGGCCTTGGTTGATTGTTTGGATTGGTGTGATTTTGCCGGTGGTTATGTCGGAGATTCGGGCTGAGAGCTGGAATATTTCTCGGGGTTGGATCGTGTTTGTGTAGGAGGTGGTGGTGTCGAGGAGTTGAGCTAGTATTTCTGGTATGTTCTTCACTTCACTTCTGTAGATGGGACTGCAGAGTGCAGTGGATAGAAGGAAGTATAGACAGCGCATGGTGGTCCCGTTCCGAGTTAGGGCTATCTTTCACCCGTTCATCGAATATGGTTTGGAAGCCCATGACCCATTTATACTGAAGCCTTCAAAGTCTACAGGAACTCAATTATCAATGGCGCTCTTTCATATGTCTGTTATTCTGATTCTGAGTTTAGATTCATCAACTTTATCATTTGCCCAGGCGGGCTGCTAATACTCCCAGACTTAGAATGTGACTCCGGTTTACATCATGGCATGCATATCACCAAGAAACAGTCATTAGAGATATTCAAACCAATCTGTAAATTAATTCTCCTCTGTGATCAGATCCTTACACATAGGACGGGTTAAGCCAGAGACAGTTGAACCTCTTGAGCATGCCAGCTACATCGTCGTGATATCATCCGAATCCCGGCACATCGTCTACACTCGTGTACCCCGAGTTCCCACCCCCAAACTCAAGCTATTTTGCAATATAATCAAAACTTCGTCAATGATATTGTGCAAGATTGGCCATCAGAACCTTTGATAGCCGAGACCACAACTCAGGATGCTCACAACTAGGATCATCAGGAAGATCCCACAAAGAAACTGTGACGTTGATCAGAGTGATACAAATGCCCGATCAGGATGGAAACTCCAATCACCCAGATCGCTGCCCACCACAAGCATCTTTGGAGGACAAAGTACGACCTTGAGCTGAATAGTTTCAAGGCTCAGCCAACAGCTCACTCCACATCTTATCCCAAGGTTGTTGCCAGCGTCTCATGGGTCTTAAATTCGTTCCTAAGTTTCAATTGGGAGCATCCTCCTGATCAATCAGAGTAACTTTCTTAGTATCCATTTGAATCTATTATAAAACCTCAAATGGGTACTTCGCATCATAGAGCCCGATTCCAGTTTCCACATGTATCCAAAATTACACATTGTTGCGTTGCGGTTGCGCTGTACTCCCTTCGGGGGTGGATTCAGTGTATGGAGGTGGCGGATCATCGTGATCAAAGGGTGGCTGGAGCGGTATCTCGTTTGCTGTTGAGGTGAGTTGGTTGTCTATATTCTGCTGTGAAAGATATCTTACAGTTCGGTCCTGTCCTTGCTTGAGAATTAGGCGATAAACATGAGCGTGGTTTGTCACTGCTGGAAGTGTTTGCAGTTGAAGAAGCGGACCGGTTTCCTGCCCCAGAAGATACTCCGGTGGTATCATCTGTTTCTCGCTGCCTCCTTTGCGGCTTGGTGGACTTTCGTCGTCGGGACTGGGCAGCATGATATGGAGATCCTAATAAAAACATTATGGAGTTGATGAATGTAAGAATTTGGGAATTGACAGATATGAGGGGAGGTCCATATATGAGGGGAGCCTTGGAGCGGATACATTGGTTTATTTATAGTAGTGGCATTACAAGATTCACAATCTTAACCCCGAGAAGTTATTAAAGAAAGCCTCCCGAAACATCCCTGCAGGCGGGAAGATATTCGGATCGGCGCCCGTGGCCCCCAACAAGTCAAGGGCCCGCATTTCCTGCGCCCTGGATCAGGGCGACCACTAAGCATTGACTGCCGATCGCACTGCCACAAGGCTGTGTACGTGTATGAATGTCCAAAGATTCCAAGACATGACTTGAGCTGCTTGATTGACACTATTTCTACATGTAATCAATTGGTAGCGGAATGATCTGGCAGCTCTGGATATGAAAGAGTAAGCGTGGGAGAGCAATGTGTATAGCATTAGCTGTTGGGTTTGAACATAGTGACGAATAGCGCGTGCTGTCACGATAAGCGGCAATCTAGCATCATGAACGGTAGGGGGTAGAGTCTGCGAAACTAGCACGACGGCCTGACTGGGGGCGTCACCACCACCGCGTATTGCAAGTACAGCACCTAGTGCATCCATTGCCTGCTCGAAGTCGTTCCAGGCCTCAATATCAATGACCCTCTCATGGTACATGTCGCTCTAGTCTTGGCGGTTATGGTTGGTGAAAGTACACGGGCGCTTCGACCAACGACAGTTTGCACAGACCTGGGGAATCCCGTTGGCGACTGGCATCACACAGAGGGGGAATGGGCTGTGGTCAGCTTGGCAAAAGCGACAAGGAGCATCGTCAACTTCAACACCAGTAAGGTAGATCAGCACGCCTTCGATGCATTCGATACGCTCATTCAACTCCTGGTCAAAGTAGGTTGACGTCTGCACGCTAACATGCTAGCTTCACCACCGTTTTGCATTGTTAAATAAGCTGGTCAAACGAGCTGATCGGTGATCTTTTTGATGTCCGGTTGATCGAGAGTCGCCTCGTAGTGAAGGAGGATTCGAATCTCTTCTCGTTCACAGATGGCTCAGAAAATCCCTCTGCTGTCGATGCTAGCAATCGTCTCACACCGTGTGGATGTCAAGCCGTTTGTCACTTTGGGCTTGACTGATGGCACTCCACGATTCCGCGGAGAAGGTTGAGAATCAGGGGAACTTGCATATACAGAATTGGTTGTGCGAGGAGGTGCTCCATTTCACGGCCATTTCTCTTGCCAGCAATGTGATCAGAAAAATATGGATGTTTTCAGCGAGCCGTCCCTGATACTTAAAGACCCATTCTCCACAGCTATCCTTCTGGCTGTCTCCGCAGCTGCTGATAACGATATTCGACAAGATTTGAACTTCAACCCGTTCCAGGAAAGGTATTTTCCTCTTTATCGAAGGTTGGTAGACTCCGTTGTTTGGGGTCTCCGACTGGATGCACTGGGAAGGTTAATGGGACAGTGTGAACACACCAGTCAAGTCTCGCCATCTCGTTCCCTCAAGAGAGTACTCCGGTAGAAGGCGACGCAACAGTAATAGGTAGATGTCAAAGAAAGTGAGAGGTTCCGGGTCCATAAAACTTGCCGGGGAGCAATCGTAGATGAATTCAATCGGAGTTCATGGGAGGTATTGGTATCAAATTGAAGGACTCGTTTGTGGTATCGGTTTACAAAGACCACCGTGTTATCCTCGAGGAACACGTTCCACAGACTACCGCTGTCGGTATTGTACTAGCGGAGGCTTAAGATCTCGGACCCACCTCCTGGCTGCCCGCCACAGACGTGCATCACGATTACAAGTAGCTCTTGAAATCGGGTGGCGTTGTCGATTCTAGCAGTGAGACAGGCCGTGCCCGGGCCAACGTCTGAGGGGCCAATAAGGCTCGCGGTGATAGGGAGTCGTACTCCAGCCGTTGCAGTATCCAGGTACTTCCCTTCACGATTATGGAGTTCGGGTATCATCGAGGAAGGACCGGTCCGCGTCACATCGGTGCGGGTCGTCATAGCGGCTTCCTCACGGGATGGTGGCAATATTGGCTGTAGGTAAACCAGCAAATGGGTAAAGAGTTGCCATGCTGCCTCCCGTTCGTACTTGCGGAGCTGGGTCATAGTGAATTGCTGAAACTAAAGAATGGTGAAGAGATGTCCGAAGTGGATGCCACGATAGAGGAAGTAACTCTGGCCCTTCCACACGATCTGGCGCTCGGTGGTGGTAGTGTTGGTGTAAAAAAGAACCCGCAGGTGCGCATGTCGAGGATAGGTTCGGCATGGCTGTGGCTGCCGCGTATCATGAAACGGTGCTTATCCACATGCTGGATCAACGACGGTTGCTCGGAGGTCGAAGTGAAAAGAATCACCTGATGGCAGTTCTCACAACTAGATTGGCAGAGGGTGAATTTGTCACACATCCTGCTTCTGGTCGTCCTATTTCGTCTCTGTCGTGTGTAAATACTTTGCACATCAATATGGGTGTGTTAATGGTCTTGGCCCAAGTCACTCAGGCGAGTCCTGTATCTGGAGGCAACACCTAACATTCCAACACACTGGTCAGACGTTGAGTTATCTCAGATATTGCTATTCCCTTCGCGGGTGGCCAGTTCAGACTCTCAGCGATGCACTGTGCTCTGTCAACTCAGCACTCCTTTTAGACGAAGAACTGATAAATAGGTGTACAGAGCCGTTCCAGACTAGCCACCAGCCGTTCACACATGCGTGGACTCAGTACCTCTAGTGATCTGGAAATAGGGCCGGCACCCTCAGTAAAGTCTTCGAAAGTGAAGAACTCGCAGACTCTTCTGCTTTAGTCATCTG
This sequence comes from Penicillium brevicompactum, assembly GCF_028827555.1. NCBI lineage: Eukaryota > Fungi > Ascomycota > Eurotiomycetes > Eurotiales > Aspergillaceae > Penicillium > Penicillium brevicompactum. Next base: position 1,997,625 of record NW_026623212.1, on the reverse strand, counting down.
TGGATGCTCCATGATTGCTGGGTTCTTTCCCATTGTTTGTAGCCCAAACGTCTCTGAGCCAAAGGATGAGGTCTCACAGCACGGGATTGGTAAAGCCCATATCCATTCTTAGGGCAATATTCTCTCTTTTCCAGTACTATCGGCCGTTTCCGGGAATTTCATCTTTGCTGACACGGGAGAAATGCGCTTGACGATCGCACCGCCTCCCCAAGTTTTGCGATTGTGGTCTCGTTTTCTTCCGAGAGGCACCAAGATAGCTTTGATGCATTTGGTGTGTCAATTAGACAACTTGGGATGATGTGGGCAACTTGCGGCATCCCGCAGAACTACCCACAACGGGCCACACGCAGGGTCAGGGCTGAAATAGGACCTTCCATGAGCCGGAGCGTGCGTGTCTGGAGATAATTATGGATGAAGTTGGATTTTGCATGTGCGTCTGAAAAAAAACAGGATGAACTAGCATCACTTAACACAAGGCTGGTTGCTCCAGTGCCTCTGAATGTTTCGAACGCGGCATTGACGGCACTATCGGCACTATCGGCATTTTCGGGCTGATCGGTTTGTTCGTTGGTACCACTCAGCCGTAGTGAGATTCTCCTGGCCTCTGAAAATTTGCCCGACGTAATGTAGATATTTCTTGGGATGAAAGAAGGCTGAGTTGAGCGTTCGGGCGAAATTCACAAACATCGATTGCCGCGATAATGTGGATGCTTCGTCTGCTTTGGCGTACCATATGTTGTACCCCGAAGTGGACGACGGATGAAACGAGGTTCCGTGCGTGCGGCAGTGAGCTGAACAGCGTGGCTAGCGCGGATGGTAGCCTGTTGGCTCACCTGCGCAAGATTGAACAGGGCTTGCCAGATACACTGGCAGGGGGCCTCGTCAGGGAAGGACGCGTGGGGGAGAGCTGCGTGACAGCAGTCGAGTTTGACGAGAGAAACCAGACGCTGCAAGTTCAAGAGCCTTACTAGCCCAGGACTTTCCTCGGGTTGTGGCATTGATGAGTGTTCTTGTCGTGTGGCAATGTCGGGGTGACAGCAATCAGCATGACCAGAGAATCCACTAAGTGTGCATTTTGTAAAATAGCTCTGACGAAATGCCGCAGAGGTACTCTGCCCTTCTTTCTTCTGTGGCTTGACTTGAAGCAGCTGTGACATCAAAGGGCTTCTGATTAGGAAGGCTTAAGATGTTGGCCATGTTGATTCAGGATCACAAATCTGTTTCTTGGACCTCAACTGGCGTCAGAATTATTTGGACTGTGACCCAATCGCCTTGGCCCTCTGCTGTCATTTTCTCTCCGGATTGACATGCCAATCTTCAGTACATCATACCTGCTCCTTGTAGAGAGTATCTCCTTGAGGGTGGTATCAACGAGCTCAGCCATAAATGGGGCTTGATGTGTCACAAGGTAGCATTTCGCCACTGTGTGGCCAGGGCGAGTGCAGATTGTGAGAAACGTTTACCGAGAATTAGCATGCAGTTCACTTTCCCGAGGGCTCGTCATCAAGAAGACATCCTAAGATACCCGTCCATTAGTCCACGGAAGTGTACTTGATAGGACTGGACTTACTTGGTGGTGTTTGCGCTGCAGCTGTGACATTTTCATCAACAGCACAGGTGTGGTTGTTAGTGCGGGTATACACTCATGACTATAGCCTGCTTATTGATCGGAGCAATTCTGCGCACTACCCGCAGATCAGTTTTGCTCCTAGATCAACAGTCAGGCAATGATACGACACATGTCATTGGTCTCAGATGCGAACCTTGGCTACCGATGTCAATTATGGAACTTGCATCAATCCGAAGCCCGGAACAGATGCAGCACGTTCATTTGTGCGTGTTGTGGTATGCTCAATATGCCGTTGAGCTTTGCTTGTTCTTTGCAATCGTCGAAGATTTGCTTGATCCTGTGAAGCGTCAGAGAAGAAATTCGTACTATCTCACCACTCACGACTTGACTGTCGTACGTACTCGAGCAAAGTGCGCATCAACTGAGGTCATGATGTCGACTATTTGTTGACAGGTTTAGGCCATGCGTTTGGGGTTGTGGCTGTCAGCAGATATGTTAGCCCCTTCTGACGTTGCAACATATGAGATTTGGAACATACTGCAAAGAGTGAGCTCCCTTGATGGAATATTTCAGCCGTTTTCTCCATGTCAGCGGTGCTTGGCAGAGCTTGTTCATGATATTTGAATTTTTTTTCAGGGCCCCAGGATATGTGATCGATGGAGCTCTTATCTTACTTGACACTCTCAATCTTGATCGACACCTTGAAGTGGAAAGTGGCGCATATGGATATCGTCGTCTGAAAGCACTTGGGGAGATTGAGGACGCCATTTCGAATGAATAGATGCCAGCACGCCACTTGCCGCTCGATAAGATGTGAATCGACTAGAATGTTTGATTTGCTGGAAATACTTTTATGTGCCGAATGTCGATTCTCTTGTCATGAGCGAGTTTTGCGAAGTTTCAGGCATAAGCCTACTGTGACAGGGTGGAGTAGAATTCGGTGGCCACTTCGTTGGTTGCCTCTTGCGCGGTGGGAGCTGGGAGATGGGTAGTTTGAGTTCGGCGTCGGAGGTGGCAGGTCTTGAGCACTGCTGAAATCTGCTAATACAGGTCCCTAACGGCAACCTGAATGTCAAGCTTTTGCGAAAGTCGCGAAGGCAAAGTTGGAAAAAGATTTAACAATCCGTTATCTGACCTCGGAGGTCTTTCCATATTGATAAGACTGAGGACCTCACTTGGGTCATCTTGTATTGCGGATTTAGATATCTTTCTGGTCAGCGGGTTGAGAGCAGGTTGCTTGCCAGGGAGCTCCACATTTGATACGATGATTCTCTGGTGACGCCATTTCAAAAAGAAAGGGGGAAGAAAAGAAGAAAAAGGAAGAAAAAGAAGAAAAAAAGGAATTGGCGTGTAGACGGCTGCGTTGGTTGTCAGATGTGGCTTCGTAAGGAGAGTTACGAGGATCTTACGAGAAAGAGACGAGGCTCAAATCTCACTTTCTGGTGACTCAGAGTAGCATCTTGCCCAGAAGTTTGCTTCGTTGTGCTATACTCCTCCTCGAGAGAGTGCCTGTCACTCGAGGTACGGGCCTCGGGACCTAAGCTCTTGAGCACATGCCCGCTCTTCGAGACATGGAGAACAAAGTCTTGACGTGGGGAAGGATATTGGGATCACAAATCACTCACCGAAGTTTGTTGGAATCATTTTGTGCCACTGTGGGTTAGATGAACACATATGTTTACCCTGACCTCTTGCATTCCACGGAGTGACTAGTTCGGGGTAGGTCAAATCGACTGGTGGAGAACTTCTCTGGACTTCAGATGGAAATGTCTGCAGTGAAAGAGAATGAAAGATTTGAAGGAGGAATTCAAGGAAGAAGTGAGAGATGAAGAAGTGAATGAATGATCCATCTCATTCCAGGCCCTCAGAGATTCCGTATTCATTCAAAACGCGCTTTCCACCCTTAACAAACCAAACTCGGAAAGGCCATCCACTTACTATATCATGAATAGATTTCTTCTCTATCGGATTCATCCGGCTATCCTTGTAAGCACCCTAATCTCTCGGAGTCCACTCAGTATTGAATAAAGCAAAACCATGTAGAGCTTGGTGAACGCTGTATTATCACCTGGATTTGTACCGTACCTACCACTGAGATTACATATCGTAAAGCAGTCAAAACTAGTATTTTCAAGTTTGTATAAAATTTAAGAACCTCCAGGGCTTGGAACCTTCTTCCTATGCAATTATCCCGGTAACAACACCCATTCCCTTCTATTTCTGAAACACAACTTTGCCATAGTGATTCTGCAAGTGCTCGCCCAACATGATATGAGACCATATGCGATCTCCCTCGGAACCATTCAACTCAGCAATTATATAATAATTCCCATTCTCATCCTGCTGAAGTCTGGGCTGCCAGGCAGTTGCATTGAACCCGGAACCACCCCAGTAAAATCGACCTATATAATCATACACAAGTATTAGACAGAGCTGAGCTCAAAGCAAGCGAAAGCTATAGCTATAGCTTTAGGATAATAGTATAATATACCGTTGTTGTTTCCCAGGTGCTGATCGAGGTCGACACTCGCATTTTGGTTATAACCATGAAAGTCTACTGGTCAAACTTAAGATTCCATGGTATTGTCTCCACGAGAAGCGAGCTTGGATATCCCTGTTTCTTAAATAACTAGGATTCCCAGCACCTCTGGATTAGACCTCACTTGGGTCGCACGATCGAGACTTCCGTCATACGAGGATGAATTTTTCGTAGAGATTTTATATCTCGAAAATTGTAATTTCCTGCTCACATCTTTCAACAATCCACAATATTAACTCTAATATCGATGTCTGATATTGAGCTTCAGAGAGCGACAGGAAATGGACAGATAAAGACCCTCAAAAGTGGTCAAGGCAATGTCCAACTACGAGATCCCGTCACGAATCATTTGATCCTTATTCCTCGTCCATCAGAGGACCCTAAAGATCCTCTTAACTGGTAGCGTCAACTTTTCTCCGAGTGATCCATCTACCTAACGAGGAGGAATAGGCCCAGAAAGTTTCGACTTTTCATTGCATTCATCGCAAATACCGCAGTTTTCCTTGCTCAGCTCATAGCTGCCGGTCCAAGCGTCAGCATGATTGCGATGATCCACGACCTATTCGGCACGACACCAGCTATCCCAATGTGGTCTTCTGCAGTGGCAAAGACCTCATACTTCTTCAGTGGGGTAGCATTCTTGCACGGCATGTCGAATCTATTCTATATGCCGCTGATTATCAAATACGGCCGTCGACCGGTATACATCGTTTCAACATTGATTTATGGGTCTTGCTTGCTGTGGGCAGGCCTAGCGAAAAGTTATTCTAGTGAGCTGGTCGCGCGGCTGCTTTTAGGGTTTGCAGGGGGTGCAGCTGATTGCCTAGCTCCTCTTACAATTACGGATGTCTTTTTTCTCCACGAGAGAGGACTCATAATGAGGTATTCCTTCCGATCCGGAGGATGGAACTTGATCAATCTTATGGCTGATCTTATACAGTCTCTATACAACTGCAGTTTTCTGTGGGGTTGGAGGTGGAGTAGTGCTGTGTGGTTTGATATCTATTCATTCCAGCTGGCGGACTATTTATTTTGTTGCATCGGCCATTGCATGGGCTTTGCTTGCCATCATCGTGTTGGCTATGCCTGAAACTGCATATAAAAGGTGTGTTTCCTCACTGGGATCTTTTTGGCTATTGTCTCTGATACAAGTGGAGCTCGTAGATGTGCATCCACCAACAACAACCCCCCTCCATCTCGCCCATCCTATCAATTTCGCCTCCAGTTTCGTGAAATTTCCAACGCTCCTTTCACCGAAGAGTCCCTGTTGCAGCTGTTTTGGCGACCTATTCCACTGCTATTTCTTCCCTCCGTCTTTTGGGGAACGCTCGCCCAGTCAGTCTGTGTGAGTGCGCTCGTAGCCGTGACTACCAGTTCAGCAAGAGCCTTTTCCCTCGTGTATGGATGGTCGACCTGGCAGTACGGGTTAGTCTATCTTGCCACCATAATAGGAGCTATCATCTCAATATTTGGAGGTGGTTGGCTCTCAGACAAGGTTGCAGATTGGCTCACGCGACGCAATAACGGCATGCGGGAGCCTGAGATGAGATTGCCGATTTTGACTCTACCTCTGATACTTTGCCCACTGGGCATATCGTTATATGGTATTGGAATCGGCCATCGCTTGCCCTGGATTGTGCCTGTTCTCGGTTTGGGATTTTGTAAGTCTCACATCTGCTTGCGTTGGAAATGATTCAAGCAGAATCTCATATCTCCAGTGGGTTTCTCCATCCCCCAGGTGGCCAGTATATCGATTCTGTATGCAGTTGAATCCCACCGGCCCATCGCTGGAGAAGTGGTTGTTTCACAGCTGAGCTATCAAGGTGAATTCTATTTTTCAAATTTTGTTTCGAAAATACATGTCCCGCTAATTCCAGTATATTCCGCAGGAGTATTTGGATTCTTGCTCTCCTTCTATACAAACCCTTGGATAGATTCTGCAGGATATACCACCTGCTTTGGAATACTGGCTGGTATCAATGCAGCGGTACTGATCATGTGGGTTCCCCTTTATATCTGGGGCAAGAAGATTCGAACATGGTACACACAGCTCAGTCTCACAAGATTCATCCGATGGAAGCCCGATCGCGAGGTTGGTGAATGAGTGAGAATTCCGCTCTTCGAGGGCTGAAGTATAAGATTCCCATTAACCCAAATAGGCAAAGCCCCCCGGCCCACAATATAAGCTTAGTCATTAGCCCCTAAACCATCAAAGGCGATCTTCAAACTTCATCTTCATGCCATCTCTAGTCATTCTGGCTTGCACCAGATCTAGTATGCTTTCAGCATGCCTGAGGATCCTTCAAGGCGTCGTCTCAGGGTGAGTCCGAGGTCGAAACTAGGATGCAAAACTTGCAAGTAGGTGTCTTTCCGCGTCAAAGAGTGGGTTGTGGTAATTAAAACAAACGGTAGGATCCGACGAGTGAAATGTGGAGAAGAAAAGCCGAGTTGTCTCCGATGCACCAGCACTGGTCGCAAGTGTGACTTCGAATTACAGGCGCAGGCTCCCACCGTCGTGTTTGTTAACCCGTCACTATCGCCAAATACGGTGTCACGAGAGCGTCGTGCTTTCGCTTATTACTTTGACTTTGCTGCCTCGTCGATAGGCGGCGGGTTGGATCTCGACTTCTGGCGTACTGTCGTTCCGCAGGTTTGTCGTCATGAACCTGCGGTGTGGGACGCTCTTATTTCCATCGGTGGTTTGTTTGAATGTTCTCAAAAGGGTCCGAATCTGTTTCTACAACAGACGGACTCTAAACATTTGGATCAGAATCATCAGGATGTGCTGGCCTGGTACTCACGCTCTGTGTCGGCGATTCGGCGACGTATTGAGTCCGGTGGCGTAGATGCTTTTGTCGGCCTCATTAGCTGCATGCTGTTCATCTGCGTCGAGGCTCTTCAGGGAGATGCAGGCGGAGCCATGCAGCTCTTTGCCCAAGGCGTGCGATTAATCCTCGCTTTGCGTCCACAGATTGCCGCTGGGGCTATACCGGCCGGTAAAGCCGAGCTGTTGGAAGACACGATCATCCCAATCTTCCTCCGTCTCGCAGCCGGGGCTCTGGCTATTGATGGCCTCCCACTACATGTTCTGTTGGAAGACAATGGGACGTCAGAGCCGGTGTTTGAATCACTCAAATCTGCTCGGAAGGCCATTGTGTTGCTAGCTGTAGAGATCCCAATGTTCGAGTCTAAATGCATTGATCATCTACGAGAAACTGATGGCTCGGCTTTACCCCAGGAGTTCATTGTCCAGGGGCATGTTCTGGAATCTAAACTCAGGAGTTGGCATACTGCATTTGTCGCCATGACATATGGCTCGTGCAAGATCGCATCCCCAGAAGAAATCGGCACATCCGCTCTCCTCTCATCATATCATGAAATGCTATACATAATGCTGGGGACTTGCACGTCCTTGGCCCTTACGAATTTCGACGCCTTTATGCCAAACTTTCAAATGATCGTGGAACAGTCCGCCATTGCACTCAGGGCATCACTGCGTCCCGACGGGACCCAACCACCCTTCACCTTCGAGATCAGCGTCGGTCTACCCCTCTGGTTCACGAGTCTCCGATGCCGCGATCCGCACACTCGTCGCCTGGCCTTAACACTTCTTCGCCGGGCGCCACCGGTCCAAGGATTCAACCAATGCTCTATAGGGTCAGCCATTGGCGAGAGCGTCATGGGCCTCGAAGAAGCACGCAGTATGGAAATGAAAGCGGCGAACTCAAACATCAAAACGCTTGACTATGCGGACGAAGAATCTCCAGGTCTGGGCATTGTGAAAAACTCGAATGGTGTTGCGGATATTGCTTCCTACCGCGGTGCAGCAGCATTCATTCCGGAAGAGGCACGGATTGGACCAATCACTATCTTCAGGCCGCGGGACGGTCTCCCCAAGGGGACGGAGATGGAGGATTTTGCTGAGTGGAATCGGGGTTCGGATCAGACATACCTGCGATTCACCCGGAATGAGCGCAACGCGACTGACAATTCATGGCGGATGAGGTATAAGTATGTGCCCTTTGAACATGCGTTGCCAAGTTTATATTATGTGGTGTCTTGCGTGGACTTGGCGGACAAACCACAAGCTATGATAGTATAAACAAGAATCGAACTAGACTTTGAAATAGGGTCATAGAGAGATGAAATAGATGATGACGCTCCTTTGGTTCGCAACTGCAAACTGGGTTGAACTTGATTCATGCTGGTGGTTTCCCAATAGGCTACGGATAGGCTTCCGAGTCGTGTCGATATGAAGACCGTTCGAGCACTTCTCTCCGGGAGATCTGATACTCCGATGGTGTTGGAGGGTGCCGAGTATTAGCCTGATGGAGTTCAAGCCGGACATGACAACTGGCAGACATAGGCGTAATATTCTTTTGGTAGTTTTGCCGATATGTAAACTCCGTGGTTTAGCGGGATAGACCTTGAAAACATGCCATCTCTGGAGGCAGGATTTGATGCAGCCCACAGGCGGCCGGATCTTATTCCAGGTAGTTTTCCTGCACAATGTGGTCGGGTGCAAGCCGGATGTAGCAGAATGGGTATGAAAGTGCCAGTGGTAGGATATGCAGCGACACAAGAAACATTTCTCAGCCACCATTTTCTCGCAATCGTGCAAGCGCTGCCGTAATGCCATCGCTCATCTCTTCAGGCTCTTGGCCAGCCCTCGGCGCACTAGATTTCGCAGCCTCCGAGGCAGCTGTTTTACGACTTTCTTCAAGCACCGCTCGGAGAATGGCCTCTTCCTCGTCCTCCTCCTCCACATCCTGCGGAGGTCTATCATCAGCACGTGCCACAGGGGGCGGACGGGGAACAGCCGAAGACTTCTTCGCGCCCTCAACCCTGAAGTCTTCCCGTACGGCATTACACCACTGCTGAACCTTCTTCTCACCCCAACCTGGCACAGCACTGATCTGCTCGGGCTGTGCATTGATGGCATTTTGCAGGCTACCGAACGTTGATATCAGACTGGCGGCATCGGACTTGTTGATGCTTCGTGGGACCGTAACGAATTCCACAAGGGACTCTTTATATGTCTGTGGCTGTTGGGCACGGATTGCTGTTGGTTGTGCGTTTTCCGAAGACTTGTATAACTCGAGGTAGTGCGCTGCCTCGGGTGCGGACCAGCACAGGATCAAGGTTAGGTTGTTGATGATGGATGTTTTTGACAATTCCCGCAGACTATCCTCGTGGTTCTGTATGTCTACCATAACCAATACCAGACGCAGGTTGTATTTTCCGGCTAGCTGCTTGACTCGGGCGTAGATGTACTCGGGGTGTAGACGGTGGTACTTTAAGGAAAGGAACATGGCGCACGTTGTGGCTCCCACTACGTAGTCAGCGGGGATGTCTGCATATTCCCAGGGTATGAGTTTGATATGACTCAGGATCGGGTTGCCCTTCTGTCGCGTAGATACGAGAATCGAGGAAGGGCCGGAGCGATTGGCGAGAGCTTGGGGTTTCGGCTGCTGGACCTTGGGTCTTTCGGGGGTGTCTGAAGCTGGGGAGTCCACCGTCCGAGTTGGCAAGCTATTCCCAGGTCTCTGGGGGTCCATTGTGCCTGAAATCCTTGTTTATTAATGAAGAAGTGCTGAGGGGAGAGTCGGAGAGTTGATAAGTTGATAAAGCTTATCGATGCGGCCCACACCGCCTAATTCCAATCTGGCTCAATTTTCTGCCGCTAATTTTTTTGTTCTTCCATCGACAGCCAATTTCAGTCGCAACATGGCCAACAGAGTTGAATTGGGCAAGAGACGGCGGTTCTCAGATGCTGAGAGCCCCGAAGTCAAGGTCGAATCCTCTACAACCCCCGCAGCCTCTGCGCCCCAAAATAACCGAACTCTTTTCGTCCGCTCACTCCCCGAGTCTGCCACCACAGAGAGCCTGGCTGAATACTTCTCCCAATCCTACATCATTAAGCACGCTGTCGTCGTTTTCGATAAAGAAACCAAGAAGTCGAAGCAATTCGGTTTCGTCACATTCGCCGATGTCGAGGATGCTGAGAGCGCATTGAAGGAACTCAATGGCTCCAAGTTTGATGGAAAGATCATTCGTGTCGACTATGCCGAGCAGCGTAAGCGTGAGATTGACGAGAAGATTGGACGCAGTGTGCCCACTGCTGCATCTCTCGAGTCAAAGAAAAAGAAGGAAGAGGAAAGAGGCCAAGGCGCGCCGCCCAAGCTGATTGTTCGCAACTTACCGTGGAGCATCAAGGAGCCCAAGGACCTTTCCGACTTGTTCCGCAGTTTTGGAAAGGTCAAGTTTGCCACTCTGCCTAACAAGAACGGCAAGCTTTCTGGTTTCGGTTTCGTTACGTTGCGCGGTCGGAAAAACGCCGAGAAGGCTCTTCAGGCAATCAACGGCAAGGAGATTGACGGTCGTCAGATCGCGGTTGATTGGGCTGTTGAGAAGGAGGTCTGGCAAACTACAAAGCAGGAGGATGAGGAGGAAGAAGAGAAGCAGGAAGAGAAGGAATCCGACGATGTCAAAATGGAGGATCCTAATGGCCACCTGGAAGAGCCCTCAGAAGACGAGACCTCTTCCGATGAGGATGACGAGGAGGATGACGACGAAGATCTTGACGACGAGGAGTTGGACGACCTCGATGATGACGATGAGAACAAAGAGGATGACCGCAACAACACAACAATCTTCCTTCGCAACCTCCCCTTCACCGCCACCGACGACTCTCTCTACGAACACTTCACCCAATTCGGACCTCTACGCTATGCCCGAGTCGTCCTCGACCACGAAACCGAGCGCCCCCGCGGTACCGGTTTCGTCTGCTTCTGGAAGATCGACGACGCCAACACCTGTATCCGCGAAGCGCCCCGCGGCACCGAAATGATGGCGCCCAGCAAAGACAAGCCCAAAGCCAACACCGCCATGAAACACTCCGTCCTCCAAGACGAGAACTCCGACCCCAGCGGCCGCTACACGCTCGAAGGCCGCGTCCTGCAAGTCGCCCGCGCCGTCAGCAAGGGCCAAGCCGCGAAGCTGGAAGAAGAAGGTGTCTCTCGTCGCATGGTCCGCGACACCGACAAGCGTCGCCTCTACCTCCTGAACGAAGGAACCATCCCCTCCAACTCCCCCTTGTACAAGAAGCTCTCGCCCTCGGAAGTCAAGATGCGCGAAGAATCCTACAAGCAGCGTGAAACCTTCATCAAGAAGAACCCCGCCCTCCACCTGTCCCTCACCCGTCTCGCTATCCGTAACCTCCCCCGTCACATCGGCTCCAAGGATCTCAAGCAGCTTGCTCGAGAGTCCGTCGTCAACTTCGCCAAGGATGTCAAGAAGGGCGTTCGCCAACCCCTATCCAGAGAAGAGCAGCAGCGGTCCCGCGATACCATGAAAGAGCTCGAGCAGCTGCGCAAGCAGAAGAAGATGGGTATCGTCCGCCAAGCGAAGGTCGTCTTCGAAACGCGCGAAGGAACCAAGGTCTCCGAGAAGACCGGCGGAGGACGATCCCGCGGCTACGGATTCATCGAGTACTTCACACACCGACACGCGCTGATGGGTCTGCGCTGGCTGAACTGCCACTCAATGGTTGTCCCCGCCAACGTGCAAGACGCCGACGACAAAGACAAGAAGAAGAGTCTTGTCGTTGAATTTGCGATTGAGAACGCGCAGGTTGTGAAGCGTCGTAACGAGTTGCAGGCCAAGCAGCGTGAGCCGAAGCCGAAGCGCGACCGCGACGATGACGATAAGAAGGATCTCAAGCGGAAGCGGGGCGATTCTCGTGATTCTCGTAAGAGGGATGGTCGTGATCGCGATGACTCCAGGCGTGATGCGAAGCGCGGCAAGACTGATAAGCCTCAGAAGGAGGAGAAGGAGAAGACGGAAGAAGAGGACAAGGCCGCGAAACGCAATCGCATTATCGGACAGAAGCGCATGAAGCGTAAGGGCCGTAAGGGCAAATGAGCTTGTTCATATGTATAGTTTTTTATGTAAATGCGAATACCACTGAAGGGAAAGAAAAGTTCTTGGATTCCAATGTCTCTATCTTCTATATTCATACACACGATTAAGTGTTCGTAGCGCCCTCCACCTTACCGACGATATTATACCGCTTGCTGAAGAATGTAAACCACTCATCCAGCACCTTCTTCTCCTTGTCGTCGAGATCGTGCCATTCCGGCACGCAGTTTTCAGGCTTGAGAGAGGAGCACGCGAGGGCACGCGAGGGGTCCTTGCCGGCAAAGACTGAATATGTTAGTCGAGGCCGTTATGCGATCACCACACCACACATACCTCGGTATTGGCCCTGGGCTCCATATGCTGCGTTGCGGGTCACGTCGAAGACAACGCCCTTGATGGCGACGAGAGTCGGACGGCTGGGGTCGGTGCCTGGGAGGTGTTAGACTGCGAAGCGCGGGCGCGGTGGGCAGTGGGTATTAGGTGAAGGTATACCGTCACATTTGGCCAGCTCCTCGGGGGAGATGGGGTCGTCCTTGGGAGGATCCAGTTGGACGGCCACTTTGGGAGCAAAGCGCTTCTCTTCAGTCATTTTGCGTGTGTGTGTTTTTGGGGATGTTGAGGGGAAGTTGGAGTTTGGCGGGGTCGGATTACTATCCTCGGCTGTTCATTGATCGGTTCGCATGTCGGCTGTTTCTTGACTCTTTTTTGTTTGTTGACTTGAATGATATGAAGTAGAACTCTGGGAATGGTCAAGTATAAATTTATGTATATTTCTGTGGTCGAATCCACCTTGGGAGAGGTATGGTCTAATACTCACTTCTCAGTAGACAATGCATCTCAAGGCCTCTGCATAGACTTCCAAGGTTTCAACTTGTATACAAAGAGACATCTGTATCTTCGACTCGGCCAATCCATGGTCCATAGAAAAGCCCTGAGGTCTACATCATCGCTCTGAGAAGGGAGAATAGTAACAGAGCCAATCGCCATCACCTCACTTTTTGCCCCAATGCAGCTAAAGGAAGAGGGAGAGTTTACAGCTGGGCATATCCGAACGAATCGCAACTAAGATACATATCTCCTGTATCTTTTGTATGATATTCAGCAGAGCAGTTCATAGGCCAGAGCAAAGAGGCAAGGAGTGTGCGCAAAGTGGAAGTATACATTCCATGACGTCAACTGGCCAGGTGACATCGGACTTCATCTCGTCCTCAACTTCCACTTCAACTTGGACATTAGGTGTATGAATTCACAGATAGTCCACTATGGCAGATGCACATCAACCTTCCAATCCCCAGTCGAAAGGTGATCCGGATCGACACTCCACCGAGATCCACCACCTTTACTTCGAAGACAACGATAGCTTCTTCCCTCCCAGTTGGCTGGGGAAAGATGGGCCCCGCAGACCCTCCACCGAGAGCACAGACACAGATACTTCCCAGGGCGTGGACTCCACGGAGAGAGATAGTGGGAGATCCGAACAGAGCTGGTAGTGATCTGGTACTTTGTGAGTTTGACTCGCCGTGTCTTTGGTTGAAATTAGCGGAAGGGATCTTCTAACCGTTTGTATCAAGTATGGACATGCGCCAGTCTGCGGGAAAGTTGTATCCGGGATATTACCAGCAAGTTCGGTTGAACATTCAAAGGCATTTTGTGTCTATAACCTTGGAATGAGCTCAAATAATAAACCTGGAAGAGCATTGAGATTAAATAATTATGGCTGTTCCTAACAATGCCACTGAACAGTATCCTTGCTACATAGTAAACGTTGGAAGGCTTATAGTTAGGGCAAAGCCGACAAGTAAGAGATGATAAGTACCGACGAGATAACAAAGGTCGGAGGGTTAGGCTAAATCATGGATAAGCCATTCAGATGGGGCAGAGAGGGCCTTGGCAAGTTCCCTCCTGAAATGCAGGATTGAGTAGGGCTGGGGGAAAGTTGATGCTATATGGTTGAGGATGAGTGCTACTAACACTCGTGGACATCGGTGGGCTCCATTCTCCGTGAACCTCGGCAATAACAAAGCTCCACAGTTAAACCGCCCTCTCGTCCTTGTCCTGACCATCTCGTCTCTATTGTGTGCCCAAATATCAAAAAAATCAAGATCTGTATGATCGCACGTTGAAAGTGTACATCCAAGCTTCGCCATGATTATGCCAACCTCCAAAGCCAATCCAATCAGCACTGAACGACAGGGATCGCAAAGCCAAAATTCCCCCCTCCTGGGGGATGTGGGGATTCACATTGGGGCGGCGCACTCTGATTTGCTCCTTGCGTCCTTGTCACTTCGGACTATGCCGCTCGAGGCCATAGATTTTTCAATTTTCAAGCTAAACAACCTTGGAAAATACTACCTAGCTGGGATAAAAAATTTCCCTTCTTACTCTTTGGGCACCTTCTCTATCTTTTCTTTCAAGACTCGTTCTCTATACACGCGCATCTAGTATTTAGTCCTTATTCATGGTTGCGCCTTCCCATGTCTTCCCCTCCAATCTCTCATACCTCAATGTCCGCCGCCATTCAGAGCGCGGAGCATAACCACACTGACCCGGAAAAGCCCACCAAGCACAAAATGCAAGTCTCTGAGAAAGACGAAGATGCCTCAAGTGCGAAGCGCGACTCGGTGGATAGCGGGTCCATGCAGTCCACCTACGACCACACCCATCGCAAGCTCAAACCCCGTCACGTTCAATTGATCGGCATCGGAGGTACCATCGGCACGGCCCTGTACGTCCAGATCGGTTCGGGTCTGCGCACCAGCGGGCCTGCCAGTTTGTTCATCGGTTTTAGTCTTTGGTGAGTGACTGCCCCCTGGAAATCCGCCTGGTTGACTCTCTTGGGTTCTGTCGGAAGAGTATATGCATCGCAGAGAAAAAGCTTCTTGTACGGAGCACAAGTATATGCAAAAAGAAGAACCAGCTCGTCCTATCTCTTATGTAGCGCTACTAGCTTCCAGACACCCATTGAGCTTACAGTGCCTTTTGTTTCTTTATTCGTGAAAGGCGGTCCTCTTATACTTTCTTTCTAGGAGTTGTGTGATTTTGATCATCACCGTCTGTACGATTCACCCTTCCCAGCCCTTTGCGTCCTCGAACTCCAATGCGCCAACAGTTCCTTGCCCTTGCGTCTTTTGCCCATTGCAATTCCCCGGATTGTGTAGATTGCCCCTGTCCCCAAAAAGGAAACTTACCATTCATTAGGTCTGGCCGAAATGGTAACCTATCTCCCCATCTCGTCGCCGTTTATTCGCTTCGCCGGCCGCTATGTCGATGAAGCCCTAGGTGTCGCCGCCGGATACAACTTCTTCATCTTCGAGGCAGCCTTGGTGCCCTTTGAAGTCGTCGCCGTCAGTCTGATCGTCAGATATTGGACGAACGTGATCCCCGTGGCTGCTATGAACGTGATTGTCCTGGTCCTCTATGGGTAAGTGTTTCTTCGCAATGATATTGTACTAGCACTAATTTCCACTCCAGAGCACTCAATTTATTTGCCGTCAAATGGTACGGCGAAGCAGAGTTCTGGCTTTCTCTAGGAAAAGTCTTGCTCAGTATTGGTTTGATCTTCTACACGTTCATCGTCATGCTCGGCGGAAACCCACTCGGAGACCGTTTCGGCTTCAGATACTGGAACGAGCCCGGTGCGTTCAACGAATACTACAAAACAGGAGATACAGGCCGCTGGCTCGGCGTTCTGGCCGCCGTCATCACGGCAAGTTTCACCATTGCCGGCCCAGACTATGTCTCCATGGCAGCCGGTGAAACCATCAACCCACGCAGGGTGCTTCCCAGGGCTTTCAACGGTGTTTTCTACCGTTTAACCGCCTTTTTCGTGCTGGGTGTGTTGTGCGTGGGTATTCTGGTCCCCTACAACGATCAGACTATGGCCGATGCTTTCGACAATGACAAGCCCGGTGCCGCGGCCTCGCCCTATGTCATCTCAATGGATCGCTTGAAGATCCCCATCCTACCAGATATCGTCAACGCAGTCGTCCTGACAGCTTCCTTCAGCGCGGGAAATAGTTACATGTACTGCGCCAGCCGCAGTCTCTATGGCCTCGCACTCGAAGGCAAAGCACCGAAGATCTTGACGAAATGTACCAGCCGCGGCGTCCCAATCTACTGTGTCTGCATCGTGCTCGTCATCGCCCTCCTCAGCTTCCTACAAGTCTCCAACAGCGCGGCAGTCGTGCTGAATTGGTTTGTCAACTTGGTACCGTTCCCCGAACCTCCAACATACAAACCCCGTCCATCTAATGAATCCAGGTCACCGCTTCTCAACTAATCAACTTCTCCGTCGTGACATTCACCTTCATCCGCTTCAAGAAAGCCCTCGATGCGCAAGGAATCCCCAGAGAATCCCTGCCGTATCGAAGCTGGTTCCAGCCGTATATCGCTTACGTCGCTTGCACTTGCACTACCATCATGGCGTTTGTCGGTGGCTACACCGTCTTTTTGCCGGGAAATTGGTCCATCCCGACATTCCTCTTCTCGTACACCATGATCGGCGTTTTCCCGATTTTGTATTTCGGTTGGAAATTCTTCCACAAGACGAAATTCCTCAAGCCTGAGGAGGTTGATCTTGTCTCTGGTGTTGTGGAGATCGAAGAGTACACGAGGGATTTCGTGACCCCGCCGCCCAAGTGAGTCTTCAGTTTGTTTTGAACTTGTGTGAGATGTGCTGACAGGAACAGGACCGTGTTGCATAAGTTTTTCAACATGATCTTCGAGTAACCTTGTGAGTGTTGGGGTTTCAACTCGACTCGATCGACATCACCACTCAATAAGTTCAACGATGTGTGGCGAATACCATGTCTATATATACTCTAAGCATCAATGATACCCATGATTCGATGGCTCTTGAACCCGTGGACAGCATTAGCAGAACCCAGTCCTCGCAACCCAAGTCCACATCCTCATTATATCCATTGTAACAATATCCCCCAAACGCTTATAATTACATCCAATGAACCTCTCCCAGGACCATTCTCGTATTCACAGTTCATGTTCCATATTCATATTCACTGCCCACTCTCCTTCGCCTTCAAAGCATCCAACCTCTTCTGATTCCTCTTCCCAATAATCCGCATCGTGCTCTCCTTCTCTGAATCCGTCATCTGCGCCCAATTGCCAATTTGCGACAATGTTCCATCCACATTCACAACCATCGGCCCCAAATGGTCGAGCTTGACTTCTGTGCTGCCGCCGCTCATGTCCAGCTTGATCCCGCCTGCGCCTTGCGCTTGGTGTGCTGCTGTGCCGTCGCTTTCGGGGAGAGCGAGGGGTTTGGTGTTGTCTGGGTGGTTGGAGGAGTCGCTCATTGTGCGGGTTTGGTCGAGTTTGATGCACTGGGGGAAGAGGAGGTTGTGGAGGCGTGGGTTGGCGGTTAGAGAGGTTGAGGCGCGGGTGAGAAATGGGTTGATGGTGAGGTTTAGGAGGGCTGCGCGGTAGATTGTGCGGGATACTTGCATCCTTTCTGCGGTGGGAGGTGGAAGCTGAGGAGGGAGAGGGGTGGGAAGTGGAAATGTGAGGCAAAATAAAGATTGCGGAGATGCCGCAGATCAGTTCAGATCCGCTTCGCCGCTGGACTTGGACTGTTGGGTCAACCCAGACCAACACTGCCTTTTGCCAGAGATCTTACAGTATCTGGTTCTCAATGGGTATCATTAGAAATTGGCGAGTACAAATACAGTCCCATATTCCCCGACATACACTACGACTTATCTAAACCACCAATTGACCTAGAAATCATCAGCACGCAACCCTCCAACTCACCCCCAAATGCAAAAGAAAACAACTCACCGATCCAGTCACTCCCTCTCCAACACCCTTAATACTATGCCACCACCCCTTAGGAATAAACAACCCATCACCAGCCCCAAGCCTAGCCTCAAACCCCCGATCATCATCCCCCCAAACCACCTCATCCAACAAAGCCCTCTCACCCCCTTGCATCATCTCCTCCCCCCTAAAAGCCGCCGCCGCCCGATCCCCACTCTTCCCCAGCCGCGCCCGAACAGCCGCAAAGACAGCCTGACCCTCATCCGGCGCCAGCAACCGCACAATCTTCTCCCCAGCAAGCTGCACAAACAAATTCGGATTCGGGTCTCGGTGAAGCGGTGTATACGTAGGCGGACATCCAATCCACACATTCGTATCATAGACGTCTCCTCGACCGGCCTGCGCGACGAGCGCAGGCGTGGGGAAGTCGGCGCGTAGAATCGGAGGGAGATCGAGGAGCTGGCATTGGGCTAGGTAGAGGGTTGAGGATGGGGTTGGTGAGTCGATCCAGTCGAGGAATAGAGATAGAGGCGCGTGAAAGGAGCGGAAGCTCGGTCCTGAGGGTGTTGATTGGGTTAGCTCGAGGGGGACGAAGGCGTCGCCTCCGTGGGAGCGTAGGTAGGTGGTATTAAGGGTTCTGGTGTTTGGTGGGAACCATTGCTGGATTGCGGGGAGGTCGGTGAATGCTGCGGGGAGGATCGCGGGTTGTTCGGGGTAGAAGCATTGTTGTTGAAAGGTTGTGAGGGTTGTGTCGAGGGCGCGTAGTGGTGTGTATTGGTTGCGTGGAGAGGTGGAGAATGCGCGAATGCGTACATCACGCAGTGGGCGGAGAGTTGACCATTGGAGCTTCATGTGGCTTTGACGGTGGCTTCGATGCGAGGCTGGCGTGTAAGACGTCAGGTGGTCGGAGTCGGAGAGAAGATATGGTTGATTATTGCCCGCTCCAATCACAACGTGGAACTGTCACTGCTTGGCATCGATGTTCACTAAGTCGGGGTCGCCGGGCGCTAATCACGCACACCCCTGCCGAGGTCCCTCTGGAGAAGTCTGACAAGATGGGGTATTTCAACCGATGCCGATGTTGCTTGATTGATGCCGTGCAACGTGCGCAGGTGAAACTTCCCCTCTCGTTCTCACTTGACTTTGTCTCACTGGGAAACTGAA
Organism: Penicillium brevicompactum; assembly: GCF_028827555.1. Taxonomy (NCBI): domain Eukaryota; kingdom Fungi; phylum Ascomycota; class Eurotiomycetes; order Eurotiales; family Aspergillaceae; genus Penicillium; species Penicillium brevicompactum. The sequence goes on along the minus strand of NW_026623212.1, from coordinate 1,978,657 downwards.
AGTCCGAAACATGGCTTCTATTGCGAGAATCCATAAGCGTCATGCTTACAACCGAGAAGGCCACACCTATTACCCGGTGCTCATCGTCGGCGCCGGAGAGTCGGGAGTGGCCATGGGCTGCCGCCTGAAGGAAGTCCTAGGAAGTGACCAATTCCGCATCTTCGAACGCCAGTCTGGCATCGGGGGAACGTGGTGGATCAACCGCTATCCGGGAGCCGCCTGTGATATGTATGGGATTCACTGTTCACTGAACTGCCTCGCTACGATGCTGATCTAGTTCTAGACCGGCAACTTTGTACTCATTCTCCTTCTGCCAAAAGAAAGACTGGTCCACGCTCCATCCATCTGGCCCAGAGCTGGCACAGTACCTGGCCGATGTGTGTGCGAAGTATCAAATCGTGGACAAGATCCAGTTCAACACCGACGTCAAGGAACTACGATGGATCGAAGAGGACGAAGAGTGGGAGGTAACTCTCTCTCACCTCGTACCTGGGGCCGGGGATTTGGCACAAGCCGAGCGCGACCGGATTGCCAGCCAAGACGGCCACCACGCGGTCTACGTGGAGACGGAGATGGTTCGGGCAAAGGTCGTCGTCAGCGGTGTCGGCGGTCTGGTAGAACCGAAAACAAACCCGAAAGATATTCCCGGCTTTGACGATTTCCAAGGCGATATCATGCACACGGCTCGTTGGAACGACCAAATCGATCTCCGTGATAGAGATGTCATCATGTTGGGATCTGGGTGCAGTGCCGCACAGGTCCTCCCCGAAATCGCCAAACCGGAAGCCGGCGTTCGCTCAATTACCCAGCTCATGCGAACTCCGCCATGGGTTCAGCCCGATGTCATTCCCCCCAAGTACCTCCCGGCGTATGAGAAATGGTCTCCCATACTCATGACCCGTGTACCGGGTTTATCCAGCGTCATGCGCACGGGTCTTTTCTGGATGATGGAGAAGACATACTTCCAGTTATTCGCAGAGTCTGCGTGGAGCCGACGGGCGCGACCGAGAAGCGAAAAGGCGTTCCTTGACCATATGCGCGCACTCGCACCAAAGAAATATCACGAGATCCTGACACCCAACTACAGTCTCGGCTGCAAGAGACGTATCATTGACGGGACCTGGTATCGCGCTCTCAATGCCCCGAATGTGGAACTAACCACTCAACCTTTGACACGCGTCCACGCGAACAGCGTCACAATCGGACCGGGCAGTCACTATCCGCCCGGAAAAGACGAGGAGTCCGGAGCAAGAGATCTCCCTGCCGACGTGATCATCATGGCCAATGGATTCGAAACAAACCAGTGGCTACACCCTCTCAAGGTGATCGGCCGCGCAGGCAAAGATCTAGAGGAGATTTGGCGTGAGCGTGGAGGAGCACAGGCATACCAAGGGATCGCAATGGACTCATTCCCAAACTTCTTTATGATTTTCGGACCGAATACAGCGACTGGACACACGAGTGTGATCTTCGCAACGGAGAATGCAGTCAACTACTCGCTGAAGTTCATCGAGCCTATTCTCAGAGGCGAAGTCAGCTCTTATGAAGTCACGGAGAGCGCGGAACGCAAATGGACTACCCAGGTCCAAAATGATCTTCAGAAGACGGTGTTCCGTCGTGGTGTCTGCTCGAGTTGGTATGCTACTGATGATGGTTGGAATTCTTCGACGTACCCGTGAGTGCTATTTTGTCTGATGGTGTGGAGGCTGCTAACGAGTTCGTAGGTATACTCAAGTCCATTACTGGTACCGATGCTTGTTCCCATACTGGGGAGATTGGAGTGCGAAGCTTACTCGGAAGGGACGAGTTTTGCGGAGAGTCAGGAAGACACTTCGTGCTTCGGCGATTTTGATTCTTGCTGTGGGAGCTGGCTGGCTTTTTAAGTATCCCCAGCAGAAGGGACGGCTGGTACAGTCGTTGAGTGCTCTCAATGACTGGCTGTTCTCAACTGCGCTGCAACTACACTGGCCTTGAACAATATTTGGATATCTATCCATGGATGGTATGGATGTGTAATGAACAGCGATTGCTCTCACGGCGAATTATGGTCGCGGTTTTGATATGTACACTTCCAGCTAGCGCTTGACATCTCATACATAACTCGTAATATTTTCCTCATAATTCCAGAACATTCCAAATTTCTAAATAATTCATTCATCCATTTACTCAATAGTGCAATTCGTAAATGCCTTCAAGATCAACGAGGCCAGTCTTTATAGATCCCTCGGCCAATCACATCTGCGACAAATCGATGAGCTAAGCAATCCGGGGAAAAGACGGCAAGCCCCGCGAGAGAGGAATTTCTCCGCACTTCGTCGGTGTTTCTTCCCGGCTGCCCACCCCAGATCTATCTCGTGATGGCTTCAGAGTCTCCTCAAATGGACAGGTCGCCGCCCCAGGGAGACCTTCGTGATCAGTCCATTGGGGCGTCCGACTCCAACAAACGGAAAGCGGAACAAGGCAACGGAACGCAGACGCGCACAAAGCGGAATCGTTACATCTCCATTGCATGGTATGATATGGCCTGATTCGGCATTGTTCTTTCCGCACACCCGTTCCAAGCCGTGGCCGACGCGGCTGTCATACGATGTCGAGTTCGAGCTAACGGGTTTCAGTAATGAATGCAAACGTCGCAAGATTAAGTGTAATGGGCAGGTCCCTTGCCAACGCTGTGGCCATTTGAATTTGGAATGTATGTTGTTGATGAGATCGCCAAGGGGCCTTGTTGGGTTTGATGTGAGGTGTCTCTAACGCACGCAGGTCGCTATGCCCCCAATTGTTGCAATAATAATTTCAAGGACTCGGAGTAAGTTGCCGCGCCCGATGCGCAGTCTCAATGCTCAATACTGATACTCGAGCTAGTGAATTCCGGTCCATGACCGAGCAGATCACTGCTTTGCAAGATCAAGTGAATAACTTGTTCACCAATCTCAATGATCTTCGTACGCAGCGGCCCTCTTTTGAGTCGCCGCCATTCGACCCGCTGTCTCGTGATGGCTCCCAGACTTTCACACCCCTGCCCGGGGTAGGCAAGCCTCGAGCCCGCCATCCTCGCTTCCATGGGCCAACTAGCTCAGCTTTCAACTTTGATGTGGCCAAGTCTAGCCTGCAGAATATGGGCATTACACCTGCAGAGGATGGGATCCCTGATGACTTGACGACTGCGCATGTTACGCCAGCGACCTCACCACCCTCTCACTTCGGTCAGATTCTTACTACTGTACATCCGACGAAAGATCCTATATGGACTATTCGCCGCGAGGAGGCGTTGCGGCTATGCAAAGTGTACGAGGAGGAGATTGGGATCATGTACCCCGTGGTGGATATCACGAAGATCAGTCGCCAGGCCACCTTGCTCTACACGTTTATAGAAGCAGCTACTAGGACGGGGTTTGCGCAACGAGGGCTTCCGGGATCTGATGGCCTTCACGACGAAGCGTCAATCCTGTTGAAATTGATACTGGCCACCACGCTGGTCGTGGAGGGAGGAGGCCAAAGTGAGCTTGGGCAGAGGCTGTTCCTGAGTGTGAAACCTTTTGTTGAATCCAAGCTGTGGGAGCCTCATAGCATCAAGACCATTCAATTGTTTGCTATCGTGGTGAGTAGTACCTCGTTTTGCTTTTTGCGAACACCAGCAAATACTAACCCCACTGCCAGGCTACGTATCATTTCCATACTGATGATGATGCGATGGCTTATCGGGTCATTGGGCTGGCTGCTCGGATGTGTCTAGAGATGGGACTGCACCGCCGGGATGCGATGATCAAATCCTTCCCGAATGAAGAACATTGGGACGAGATCACACGTTTGTTCTGGTCTGTCTACAGTCTAGATAGACGATGGAGCTTGGGGACAGGGTTACCGTTTGTGATTCAAGACGAGGACATTGACCCCAATTTGCCAGAGCCTGTAAGTCTTCTTCGTCATATGATCACCACAATCGACTAATCTATGTAGGATGCCTCCCTGCCATACCTGCGTTGTATGATCCTATACAACCGAATCAGCTCTAAAATCTGGTACTCTGGCTTGGGTTCAGAAGGAACAACGGATATTCGCCGCGACGAGATCGGCTACCTCGATTACCAGATCCTACAGTGGTACAAGCAAGTTCCCGACGAACTGAAATTCTACCCGGTGGAATCACCCAAAAATGGAGACACCGCCAGCAGGGGTATGAGGAGACTTCGAGTGCTTCTTTACCTCCGAATGAACCAGCTGCGAATCCTCATCTACCGCCCGGTGCTCCATTCATCCTCCAGCATCGCCGAGGACCGCGGCCACGCGCAGACTGTGGTCGACATAGCCAAAGACACAGTCCGTGTTCTGACCCGTCTGAACCAAATGTCCGATATCTACCGCACCCAGCAAATCACCTTCAACTACTTCCTCGTGGCGGCGCTGGCGGTACTCTTCCTCGCGGTCTCGCATGCTCCCGCAGACTTCAACCGCCAAGTTCGCGACGAGTTCTACATGGCGCTCGACCTAATCAATGGGTTCAGCACAAAGTCATATGTCTCCAAGCGTTTGTGGAAGACTATCAAAGGTCTCCGAAAGATCGGAGAGAAGCTCGGCGTTCTGGCTCGTCCTTTTGGGTCGGATGCGGCGGATCCACATTCGAACGCAGCGGTCGCGATGGCTGGTTTGGCGGGCCATTCTATTGAAGATCTGTCCATGTATGGACCTGTCAATGGCCATGAACTTGGGAATAGTCCTTTGAATGGCTTGCAGATGAGCCATGAGCTGACTAACTTGTTCGAGGCCGTGGGCGCCTTTGGGAATTTTATGCCTGCTGCGGATGGGATTAGTGGGTTTGTGGGACCGGATGGAGAGATTCAGAATACTGGGGAGGGATTATCTGGTGTTTTAGGGGACGAGGGGGAGTTTGCTAGGGTGATCCGGGATTTGTTTTGAGATTGTCCTCATGATACCCATGGTTGTGGTTTTGTTGATCTTGTACATTCGCCAGGCTGTGATTTCAGCATAACCCACATCTCATATATACCATATAAATATCGTCACTTTCCAGGCCAGTCACCAAAGATGAAGCGTGAAGCTATAAGACTTCCGCATTGAGAGGCCGCACGTGATCCCCCGAAAGTGAAGTCGTCCGAAGGTGAAGCTGTTCTCCTCTACAGGCCCACCGCCTGACAGCGCTAACCCCGATTCGACCTCCACAACCCCCCTCGAATGGGCGCTCTCGAATTCCTCCCCTTCAGTACACCTGAGAAAATCACCAACTGATAAGATTCTGGTGGGGGATCACCGTTGAGCGCACATTCTTCGTTTCCGACTTCTTCCTGCCATTTGAACGGTCGTTTCTCAATCCTACGCCACACCCCCGCCCTCGTGAAAGAAAAAAAATATAACACAGCAACTCGGCATCTGTGACGAGATCGCTTCGTCCAAACCTCCTTGAACCCATTCACCCATCAGCTCGGCAACGTGTCGAGAGAGACAGGTTCGGCGTTGGCCGACGGCCTCGACAGGCTGGATTTAAGTCAACTGTCTGAATCAACCTTGTCGTCATCCGTGTCCGCTTCGTTCGACATGTCGTCTTCGGAAGGTGCACCGGAATCATGGATCTCCTCATTCTGCTCGTTGATGGGGCATGAGTTTTTCGCCGAGGTGTCGGAGGACTTTATCGAGGATGATTTCAACCTGACTGGCCTACAGTCGCAGGTTCCGATGTACAAGGAAGCACTGGAGATGATTCTCGACGTGGAGCCGGAGGATGACGAAGAGGAAGAGGAGGAAGAGGAGGAGGAAGATGAAGACGATGCGCTCGGCGACGGACCGGTATACCGAAGAGCGGGCGATCGGAGGCACGCTCGCGTGGCCAGCGATCTCAGCGTCATCGAGAGCTCCGCAGAGCTCTTATACGGCCTCATTCACCAGCGCTACATCACCTCCCGCCCGGGGATTCAGCAGATGCTCGAAAAGTATGACATGCAGCACTTCGGAACCTGTCCTCGAGTCAACTGCAATGGCTGCAAGGTTCTGCCCGTTGGGCGCTCCGATACCCCGGGCCAGGAAACTGTCAAGCTCTTCTGCCCCGGCTGTCAGGACATCTATACCCCTCCCAACAGCCGGTTCCACTCCGTCGACGGTGCCTTCTTCGGCACCACCTTTGGCTGCCTGTTCTTCATGACCTTCCCAGACCTTGACATTGGCACCCGTGACAATGCCCCCTCCATCCTGTCCCCCCACGCGCAATCTTCCCGCGCCGGCTCCCTCACCCGCAGCCCGGCCACCCGTCCCACCTCGCCTCCCCTCGAAAACCAACCGCTAGAGATCAACGGCGTCCGCACCCCCAACCTCTGCCCGGGGTTGGGCAAGGGCAAGATCTACGATCCCCGTATCTACGGATTCAAGGTCTCGGAGGTGTCACGGGTCGGCCCGCGCATGAAATGGCTCCGGTCGAAACCTAAGAACGTCATCGAGCTGGATGAGGCTTGGAACCATGAGCAGCAGCTTTCCCCACAGGATGACAAAGACGGAGACACAGAAATGAACCCGGAGCAAGTGCAAGATGCGGCTATTGCCAACCGTAAGAAAGCGCCCATGCGCCGGCGGAGGAATCTGCAGTCCGCCGACCCGATGGGGGTGCACGGGCGATGAGCCGGGGAGTTGATATCTAGTGGAACGGGTAGTTTGATGACGATGATGACAGATGTTATGCTTTGTTTTCCTTTTTCTCTTTTCTCTTTTCTTTTCTTTTCTCTTAAGTGCCTTGAATGAGATCATTTCCTAATCCAACAAATCCCAAGACCGGAAAAAGGTCCAAGTCGATACGCCGTTAGTCCGCAACTCCGGCCCCATCCAATCATCCAATCATCCAATCATCTCCCGGGCCTGGATACGCGAGCAACATTCGCAGCCTCATGGCCACGTATGATCTGCAAGAGCCTCCTAGCCTCGCAGCCTCGCGACCCTCGCAGCCTCGTATGTCGGGCTCCCCGAGGTCCGACCCCATCCCAGCCCTGTCCACAAAACACAAATCCAATAAACCCATTGGCTCCTAGAAAATCCCACTTCTCATAGCCTCCCTAATCTCCATTCGGCGTCCCCGGTTGCCAACAAGCACCTCGTATTGGGCCGTGCCTGCAGCATCCCTGAAACTCCCTCAAGACTCAAGCCTCAAGCCTCAAGCCTCAAGCCTCAACATTCCTCTCAAGGTTTTTCTTTGACGCCCTCTCGACATATCCGGACTCAAATTCCACCACGCCGGAATCCAATCATCGTCCGGCGGAATGGCGGATCGGCGGATGTGCGGTCCACCGTCTCTCTCTCTTTCCCAGCATATGTACGTGCGTAATGTACATGCATCGCTCATCCCCAGTTACCCCCAGTGCCCGCCCCCCCCATATCCCGGGCGCGTATTTTCCCACACGTTGCTCCACATACTTACGTCTTCATGTCACATGTTTCTTTGTTTGATTGAATTTCTATGAGTTGTTCAAAGTTATATTGCCACGAACCCTGGACGAGCTTGCGTGGATTTTCTGATTTCGGTGATTCGGCCCCCGCGCGCGCCCCCGGCCCCCGAGAGGGGGGTTTGTTTCTGTTGGGGTGGTTTCTTTTTCTTTTCTTTTTTTCTCGGTTAAAAGACGGTGTATGCTGCGGTGTAGGTGGATGGAAATACGGAGTATGGAGTGCGAAGTAGAGAAATATAGATCTTCTGAAAACTGTCAGATCTTAAAACCCTATTGTCCCTGCATGATCTTACGTCTTGGCAATGAGGGCTCTATGTCTAATTCTGGGCTTGGGGTGGACTAGGTCAGTGTGTATAGCTTGATTTATAGTGGTGATTGTGTTTGTTTGGGCTTTTGGGGCTACTGTTTGATGTCTGGTCGTTGTGGTCCGGTGTATACTTCGCAGAGGTGGGGACTTCGGTAGTGACATTGCAAATCTCCACATGCCCATGTACACTGCAAGTACAGTATCCATATGTAGTAGATTTTCCTTTGGTTGGTAAAAAAAGGTGCGTTGCCGCGAATGCATTTGATGTAGAGCCCACAACTCTCAAGGATGGTGACCAGAGCAAGTCGCTTATGCACCTGCGCAATTAGAAGGTTTGATCTACAGATGACTACTCCGTACAAGGCAGCGCGATGTTTATTATAGACTAATGCCGCTCGGGACAGATCAAACCTTGAAAGGGCACGGCTTTAGGTGATTCGAACTTGGTAGATATTCCAACCTTGAAACAAGCCCGCGTCTCGCCTTCCAACACTCGAACCTTGATTGTTTATATCCAATGTCCTTGGAACGGTTAGCTTGCGACCCATGTAATCATTGGGCTTTGACAGAAAGCCAAGTCAGGTAGCCACAGGGAAGGTGTTGGGATAGATGTACTAGTATATGGTCGAAGCAACCTTGGAAACAATTGCCAAGATGTTGAGATGCGCCGGAAGGGCGGTTACAACAGCAAAAACAGTTGAAGTTGCAGTGTTTGGATTGTTACATCCTTTTATTCCAAGGTTGCTACTACGTATACTATATGCTCCATACACAGGCATCTACTTTCAACTATACAAAAGTAGCCTACAATACGTCCCGGATCTGATCTGAATCTGTTACTCCGGAGCACAGCGCACAGAGCACGGGGACCCTGTTGTATAAAGGTGCAAGCATACAGAAACTCCATACTCCGTCGCCACGACAGCAGTCCGCAAGAAATAGGGGGAGAACCTCCCCCTGATCCAAATAATCCAAATCCAACAAAGACCCAATCAAACCTTGTCGGGGAGAGCAGATAAAGCGTCAAGCCCAAAGTGAAGCACGTTCACCTTTCGGTAAAATGCCGAGAGCCCCCCTCAATGGTCAACACTCGACTCCATGATCCCAATGGCCAAGTCAATCATTACCCCATTGTTTCAGAAAAGCTCAAGAGAAAAAAATAAAAATAAAAATAAAAATAAAAAAGATGGGCCCATCTGGCACATGGGAAAAAACAGGGAGAATAAGGACAGAAAATATGATGCACCAACTTGACTAGTTTCCACGCACTCCCAACGCTAACCCTAACGACAGAGACTAACAGACTAAAGAACACTTTAACTCCGTATCGCCAACCACAATTGCCCCCCAAAAATAGCCCCGCGACCTCTTTACCTGGGTAACGCGTATCAACGTCTAAATCCCACCGTGCTGGTCTCCCGTGCTGACTGCGGACAGCCCCGCTGCAGAATGTGGAGTTTGATGCGAAGGGTCTGATGATAGGCGGTTATCGTCCTTTTTCCCACCGGGTTTTGTCCGGCTTTTGGGGATTTTGCTGGGTTTTGGTTTTTATTTTTTAGTACTTTCAGTATTTGTTGGGTTAATCATTTAAATATTATTATTTGCATCTGGGAACTTTGTTCTCGATATTGACATCTAGTTACGCGTATGCCTTTTATTTGTCACGGTGGTCAGGCAGTACTTTCGCTGGACTTGGACTGGGACTTGGTATACAGAGTATGAAGTACACGATACTTATGTACTTGTCTACTTGTCTACTTGTACTGAAATACCCTCCGGTCCTAGCCACGCCCCGTGAGTTGGCACTGGCACGGCCAAGACTAAGGCTGAGACCCTGTTTTTAATTTGCTCATGCATTACCTGCGCTTGCACGTCTCGGCCACAGTGTCCGGATTCTCCTGACTTTCGGCATACGGAGTCGATAAGGTTAGAATGCGGGTGAATTGCACGGGAGATGAGTCAATAAGTCAGTAAATCAGTACATCAGTACTTTCAAAGCTGTAGAGTACAATGTACAATGTAGAGTAATGCAATATAGGAGATGATTGACCTTCCGCATTAGCCAAAGGCTGCAAGAGCCGCCAACGATAAGGAGGAACTAAACCCGTTCAGGGAAATGAAGAAATCCCGGCGCACATACTGCCCTTTAGCCCTTTACCATGAGAACTGTGGGTTCAACGGGGGAACTAAGGTTGTGCTAAATAGCCTCTTGGATTTTCTCAGCCCCAAGTCTCCTCTGCTCTCCTCTGCGCTGCTACAGGCGGGATATCTTGGCCAAGGACCGTGCCTTTTTGGTTACTTTTTTTTCGGTCTTTGCATATCCCATATCCTCTTTATTGCATATCGCATGTCTTGCCTTCTATTGGCGCGTTTCTGTTCAGAGGCCAAACACCGAATTAAAACCGAATTATATGTAAATAAAGTATAGATCGAGAAATCGAGAAATCAACGGAGATAAGTGGTGAATCTCCATAGACCGGTCATAATGAGTCATGTACCTGTACTCCGTAGGCCAGTGTACTGGGTAGTGACTTCGTGCCGAGTACACTTGATAGTTGATAGTTAATAGTTAAGTTATGGAGTGATGTGCCAAGGAAAGTCCAATAAAATGCCTTCGGAGCACCTCCGCGGCCCGGTAGAGTGGGTTGATGGGGCGAGAAGTGCAGATTACTCGATTGCATCATTCGGCGAATTGAGCCCGGCGTTCACTGAATTTCCGGCATATTAGCCTTGCTTAACAATAACAATACTATAGAACAGATAATACTTGTATACTCTTAACTCCGTCCTCCGTACTCCGTACCAATGACTAGTTACGGACTATGGAGTATGGACTACGGACTACGGACCACGGACTAACGGCCTAAAAACCACCGGGCGGATAAAGGCCGAGTGTCCTGCGGGGTGGACTCGTTTTCCATTCTGCAGGGATCGAGGCTCGACTAGTGGACAGAACCGACAGAAAACACGAGTCATGTGTGAACTTATCCACATCCAGGAATTGGTCTGTGTTGTCTGCTCTGTCGGGTCTCTGCCCAGATGGTCTGTCTCTCTGGTCTGTGTTGGCCCAGCTGCGCCTCCTTGGAAACCCTTTAGGGTTATCCTGCACACCTTGGCCAACGCTCGCGCTCGGGATAAACCTGGTTTCATTCCTCCGTACTCCGTACTCCGTGCTCCCGTGCTCCGTACGAAGTATGGGGGCTAAACGAAATTCTCGCACGGGTGTTTTGGGGGCCAACTTTCAAGGTTGGGATTGAATTCCCGTTAGCTGTGGGCTGTGGGCTCTGGGCTATTCGTAAATTTGCCTGTAGATCTGAATTTAATTGACAGAGTTGAGAAAATGATAATCATGAAAACATGATCAAACATGATAATAATAATCATAAGTTAGATAATAATAAAAAAAGACATACACTCATAGGTTGGGGAGATCATCCCTGTTCCTTCAAAACACCACGCTACCAAAAAGAAAATAACAAAAACAAATAGAGAACTCCAATCATGCACTCTCTTTCTTCCTCTCACCATTTCTTCCCTTCTCACACACATCCATATATAGCCAGAGTGGAGAATGGAATTTCAGAAAAAAAAGAGAAAAAAAACCCAAAGTAAATCGGGAAATCCGATCGACGGTTGAATTGGGGGGTCCGCACAGAAGCGGAAATACCCGCACGCACTTTTATTGCCTGATCCCGCCTCAGCGTAGATCGTAGTCATAGGCCAGCGTATGAGGCGAACAGGGGACTGATTCCGGGGTCAGCGGAAAAGTAAAGATCGAAGCCTCCGGGGATGTCGAAGGCGCTCGCTGGTCCGCGTAACTGTATCCAAGCGACGGCACCTGCAGGACATTAGCTGCGAGTCGGAGAATTTTTCTTTCATATCAGCGAGGAATATGTACCGGAAGACCCTCTGGATGAGGCTGTGAATGGGCTTGTGACTGGGCGTGTGCGTGTGCCTGCGCTTGAGCCTGTGCTTGCGCCTGCGCCTGCTGCTGGCACAGATCGATGCCGGCCATTGTTGCGTAGCTCATGCTGAATGGGCTGATGAGGTCTTCGTCGTAGGCGAGTTTGCGCTGCATTGAGGGCAGTGGGACTAGTGAGGGGACGGGCTCGCTGTATTCTGTTTGGTAGTTGATGTCGCTGTAGGTGTTGGGGGTGTTGTGGTAGATGGGGGATTGGTAGGTTGGTCGGTAGGTGTCGTAGGGCGACATGGATGGGTAGGAGAAGACTGGTGGTGGGGAAGCGGAGAGCTGGCGAGTACATTGCTGAGCAAACATGGTAGAACGATCCTCTGGGGTGTAGTAGTCGTAGGCTGGACGATCTTGCATGTGAGGCTTCACTTCTGGCTTTGGTGCTCGCTGCTTTGATCGAGTCTTGCTGGGAGAGGCCTTGGGCGAGACTGGCTCTTCATGGGATTGTTCTGGGGAAGCGGATGTGCCAGCTCGTCTTTCCAGATCTTCCAGGCGACGCTTTAGTTTCTTGCCTGTTGGGTTGTCTTGGTTAGACTCTCTATTTTGTAGTTTTGTGTGTGTTTTTGTTTCCATAGATCGTGGAGGGGTAGGATCTATCTTACGGTAGTTGCGTTGAGCGATGCGATTTTGAATGCGCCTCCGCTCTGCCAGGTCGGAGATCTTGGTCCAGTCTTCATTTGCGTTGGCGTTGGGACTAAAGGCGCTGCTGTTGCTGTGACTGCCTCGAGAGCCGGAGCGGCCATCGTATGCGCGATGCATGGTGAAAATGGTCAAAAGCTAATAGCAAGAGAAGATAGAGTACAGTGAGGGGAAAGAGAGACAACAATAAAGATAGGCCAAGACACGCCAGTGGAGAGAGGTCGTTATATACTAATTGATCAGCTGTGGTTTCGGGCCTTGCAGATTGCTAAGCCCCGTCGCGATAACCCGAATCCGTGGCATTTTCCTTTTTTTAATTAATTTGAGGATATTCCTATTCCAATTACTTTTTAATACTTGATTCTTTTATTCTTTCCTTTTCAGCCTCCAGCTGGACTCGGGTACAGAGGAGTACTCGACTACTCTATTTCCCCTCGGTGGACTACGGACGATTCCAAGGTGGCTACTGATCTATATCCTTTTCTCTACTCTCCTTTACCCCCTCCCCTCCTCTCTCTCTCTCTCTCTCTCTCTCTCTCTCTCTCTCTCTCTCTCTTTCTATAACATAAACTATTCAGTTCAGACCGAAGAAATCTCAGATCTACCAGGTAGTACCAGCGTGGTACGGCGTATGATCGCATTCCAGACGGTAGGATGGGTTATTGAAGTTGGGCCGGAGACGCTAACCAGACGTTCGCTTGGAGGCGATCCTCATTCGACCTGACTGGCCCGAGACACGATATGTCCAGGGATGAAACGGGATAGGATTTATGAGGGTTACACCTCTTTTCTGTTTCTTTTTTCTCACGTGGGAATTCTGTTTTCCCCAAAAAAGATTAATAAAATAAAAAGGATGCATGAGCCCACGTTTTATTGAGAATTATTCTGGACCTTGGCAACGGACTAAGGGGATAAAGATCTGACCGGATCCGTTAGGGTAATATTGCAAGGTAAATTACGGAGAGAAACTAAAAAAGTAGGAAAAGGCGGGATTCGAAAAGAGAATAATTAAAATAAAAGAGAGAGAAAGAGAAATGGAGAGAGTCTAGGCGCCCTGGAATGTCGGGCCTGTATCGCCTACAATTTCCTGTGGCCGTTCATTGGATGGGTCGTATACTGATCTAACCCTAGGCCTGTCATGGAATAGAGTCCCATTGCCGTCAATGTCCTCTCTGGTTTCTTAGTTCTCTGTTCTATAATTATTTGCTTTTTGGGGGCCTTTTTTGGGGGCCCTTTTTGCTATTTTGTTTTATTTGACTTTTCATTTTCTCCTTTTTATTTCTTCCCACTTTGGAGGGATTTTCGGACGCGCTTCTCTTGCAGGTCTGATTGGCGCTGCATCTAGCATACCAAAGGAGGCATATAGCGCGCTGTCTCCACATGTCTCGACTGCCTAGTCCCGGAGATACGCTCAGGCACTTGGACTTGGCCACGGAGTATACTTGGATACTTGGATACTTGGACCTTTGAACGTGATTTGTGTACTCCGTACTCCGTATTGGCAAGTGAGTCGGGTCCGAGAGGCTAGAACCACACGGGAAGTTTAAATAGATCCAATCAACTCCAGATCAGCGACGCCAAAGAGGCTCTGTCGCAAGTCAGACAGCGCGGGCTATGAATAGGTGGCCTTGCAGGGGGTTGATTCAACCAATCCCCGTCGGAGTGAGGGACATGACGCGCCGCACGCATTAACACCTATTTCCGTCAGTGCGGGAAATGGCCATTGTTCGCTCGTGTAGGGCTGAGCTTGACCAGGCTGCCTTTTGGTTTCCGTAACAGAGACCCATCGCATGATACCCATCCATCCAGGGCCGATATAGTTGAACACAACAGCTCAGGTACCCGGTACATTGAATCTCGCTTCACCGCTCATGCTGTTCAAGCCTCCAGCTGGAATGACAACACTTGCACAGCCTGTGTCGTGTAAAGTCGGTCTCCTGCAGGGATGATGACCACTCACCGTCCACGCCTGTCCCCGGATGCTTGGATCGGTTGCATTTCCAGCCTTCTAGTAACCATCTAGAAGAATGTTCCTGGCGGTGGACTTCTCCTGCAGCCCCGACCTTGTTTCTCGGAGACCGCAGATGCAGTCTTGCGTATCGCGTGTATGCAGAACTGGTCTGTCCGGTGTCACGTCCCAGTCGATGACGGCAATCTCCGAGCCTCTTTGCTGGCACGTTTCGTTCTCGCGGAGTCGCCTTGCCCCCGTTACACTAAACGTGAAATGGACCGAGTGCGGCATCCACGTACACCTACTGGGCCCAACTGCGTCATAAATAGATTGGTTCAGATGTCGGACAAGGCGCCCAGCGCTGCAATCAATCATAATCTCCGACTTTGCGCTGCAAACCGAACATGGGATGTACTTCGTAAGTATGGTTTTTGGTTTTTGGTTTTGGTTTTGTTATTGTTTTTTGGGTGCAACGTCGGCGCTTCGGCAACCTTAGGACTAGATGCCCTGGAAGCGTTGAATAATCAAATAGTCCGGTATGTACGGAGTAGACGGATGTCGGTGTTATTCCCAAGATAAGAGAATCCGGCTGCCCGAAGCCACATTCCCAACACGGTTATTCCCCGTTCACTCAAGGTGCTCCTTCAATATGCAGCCGATGGGGGTGTACAGACCCAGCCTGAAACGAAGCATAGAAAAGACAAAAGCACCAGAACTACACAACCACACCAGAACCAGAAAATGCCGTGTACACAGTCGCTTTGGTCAAGTCCGAGTTTAGCCTCATTCCACGTGGTCCACGTGCAGCGCATCGCGTATCTTACCTTATTTCGCTTTAGTTGCAGCTCCCCCCGGAGAGAATCGTCCTCTACACCCGCTGGTTCTGTTCTGTTATTCGCCGTCCGGGTGATGCAGATGGTCTTGGGTCACTTGGAGCTACCATGGCTTGCTGCTATTTCTGGCGCAATTTCCTATTCGGATTCCGTTGTACTCGACCTGGTGCCATCTGGCTCCGGGTGGCTGAGAGTTGTCAGCACTGTGTTTGTGCAAGGTCGTCGTGTTAGATTTTTGACCCAGAAGAGGTAATCCGCGTACTTCTGTGCTATCGCTTGTTTCAGGTTTCAGCATCGGGCGATCTTGTTAAACAGTCGGGATAATAACAAGGGATTCGTGTTCTGTGTACGAAGTATAGGTTTCTATATGAACTCGGGCTTTGATTGGAGACTCGGTCTGCGCCTCACCCAATGAAAGTTGCTGTTTTATCTCCATTTGAAGCTTGCAAGGGTCTATTGAAGACATAGCGTCTGATCTACAAGTTTCAGTCGTCTTTTTCGATCGGTCTAATTCCGATGCTATCGATCGATCAGAATGCTCAAAAAGAAGCCGACATGCGAGTTCCGTAGAATTGCCTATTGTGGTGCAAGTAGACTCTCTCCCTCTGTCCACAATACGGCAGAAGCACCTATCAGATTGAAGATAGCGTCAAACTAAACTGATGGATCCGTCGATCTATGAACTTTGAATAAATTAAAAAAAAGTGGAATCAGGGGATGAGGTGGGTCGTATGGGTCTCTGCATCCATGGATGACAAGGAACCGGACTGGCACCTTTCGTTCGATGCGATCCATTTTTAGATTCGAAGTAGGAAAGGTGAGAACTTTCAGAAATCGATCGACATAGTTCAGTTGGCTGTTAGCAAAACACCGTCTGCCAGGTGGGAGTGCTTGTCTATCATGTTTGTTTCATGGCTCCACGGTTCATTTTAAATATTCGTTTCATTCTATACTCGGCCTTCCTGCCTATATCTTCAATTACTTTCATGGTTTAAAAGTAGCCCGGGGAACTTTGTTATGAGTTGTCTAGAACCTTGGAAGGAATGGAAAGGGGAGTATTGAAAGGTGTGTGCAATTGCTAGCCCAAAGACCCGTAGATGTTAGGTCCCTGAGAGCAGACAGGCAGCTTCCGAGAACACTGAATTAAATGCATGGATGGGGAAAGGAACACGTCGCTTGACTCTTCCGTCTTCCGGTCAAAGTTTGGATCCACACACTGTTGGCTGTGATAACCCTTGCTGAAGAGTGAAAGGTGTGTAAGTCGGAAAACCTCTTCTCCCGGGAGTGTTCGTCCTGTGGGCTTGTTGTTCATGCTCAAAAATTTGTGGCTGATTCATCACTGAACCTTTTCACTTGTGAGAACCGAATCAGAAAAGTCGTCAATTTAGAAGTATTTCGCTCATTCGATTATCCGAAGGAACTTAAAGCGATGTGCGACAATCGCACTGGGAAGCTCAAAGAAAAGGAAACACCATATCAGTAGAGAAACCACAATTTAACCACGGAAAGAGGGGCTCACTCGAGACAAGTTTTCTTTCCAGTGAGATAACAGCGACAAGGGTTGATAGTATGTTGCGTAACGTAGGAATCTTGGTCGATTCGATCTGCGATCTCCCGTTTTTGATCCTCAACATTGTTGGGAGCGAACGCAGCGTCATCAAAGTAAATAATCCGGCATTTGTTCTCGCGTGAACGAGTACGTCGGGTCATTGGTGCGGGCTGAGAAAATGAAGCCGTCCCTTTAGATGGAGAACCAGCAGGCATGGCGAAGTGGATTTGAGATTCATCTCCAACTGTCCTGTGTGGACACACCTCATCTCCAAGAGACAGGTGCGACGAAGTGGTCACGGTAGTCTGTTCGTCGATGTTTTCTGAATTTCACGGCGAATTGATGGTGTCGTCTTGGTGACTTTGACTCAATCCGCGTGAAACAATGTGTGCATCTGCTCTTGCTTGTTTGGTCTTCTTGCTGATCCCAGGTCTGCTTATATCGCGAGAAAGAAGGGACCTTGGTTGCTTCGATGTAGGTGGTCCAGACACATGTATAATTCAAGTCATGCAAAATGATTGCTTGCGCAAAACAGGGCGGAATAGGAGAGCCGCCCATGTATGGGGGTGTACACCGCATGTGGACACCCAGGTGGCATGATGCTGTGGATGCGTAAGTGGGAAAGGTCTGGAACCGGAGAAGATGGACTTACAGTAGATCACCGTGGTTGATATCAATCTTGATTCAGGGCGCGTGGGCCTCTGCCTCAGGGCTTTCGGCCCCATGATTTTTCATCACCGCTAGGGTTTGGATCAAGTCAAACCGCGCCGGAATATACCAGGTCTGACGGTAATTCCGATGATGATGTGGGCTGTAGACACATCATATAGGATGTGATATCGATATTTCCTGCCCAAATTGTGACAGGATTTTGTTAGACTCAAGGAATCCATAGGCGTTGATCTTGAGATTCAATATCCAATTCGCCGTGGAATATATGTGTTGCAAGAGATGTGATGTCAACAGTCTGTATCCTCAAACTGAAATAGCTTTGTTCGCTTTTAATAGGCCCCAAGTATCGATTTAGGAGTTTCCATGTCTTTCCAGATCTGCTGTGGACTCGATGTAGCCTGTTCAGTGTGATATCGACAGTCTTTGCCTAAATAAGGCCAACGTTTTGTCTGCGTGAAACATATCATAGGCATCGATTCTGAAAGCTCCAGTGTCAGATCTGCCATTGAGCTCGTGTACGGCTCCCAGATTCTTTGCAAGCCTGCATGTCGCTGTCAACATCGGGTGCCTTCTGATTAACATGGCGACGCACTTGACACTGGTCAGCGCGGTGTCATTGATATCACCCATGTCCTTAGTATCTTCAACTTCCGCATTTGTATGAAGTTCGTTGAAAGTGCATCCCTCGGTCTCGTTGAGGGGCCAATTCTCGTCTAGACCACCTGAGGCATCTGCCTCTCTCGGGACCCCGTCCTTGCAGCCTTTGCCCGGAATATGCTGACTGAGGGGCGAGACAACATTGGGAACCCCCCCCAAATGTTAATGGTGGTGTGAATAAATAACTGATCGACATTATGTACAGATCCTGGTGACATTCGAGTGATGGCCCGGGACGTACGAGTTTTGTTGTACTCGTTCGTGCTGTTGATTTAAATATAGGTGTTCCGGGACAATTGTATAGAGGCAGGCTCCTCTAATATGGTATTGCCATCATGATCAATGTAATCGTGAGGTAGTGGGTATAGGGTGACCTGAGTGATGAAACGATGGGAATCCATATTCAGCTAGATGATATCATCAACGATGAGCTTGCAAGTTTTTCATGATCAGGTTCACATACAGTCATGTTCTCCGTGTCGTGCCATCGCTCCACCTTGACAGTAGTCATTTCCAGGTAGCTCTGTTCATCGCTTGCCGGAGTCAGTCAAAAGAGCTGAAAATTGACCAATGTGAAGAGAATATTGGGCTAGAGAAGGCGCGCCTCATAGTCCACGGTCAAGGCGTCCTGGATGGTGGTGTTGGTGTATATATTCAGCCTATAGATGCAAATCGTCAGAATGCGCTCGGCGGGACATTTGGTGTCCTCCGTGATAGTAGGCATTCGCTCGGTGTGGGCGTTAACATATTGTTCGTGCTCAAAGCCCCGTATATAAATACCGCAGAATATCATGTGCGGTGAAAATAAAATTATAAAAACCCGCACTCTCTCAGAGCCCACGGAACTCGATCCTTGAGGCTTCTGAGCAGTGGGAAATTCCAAAGTAGTAGTATGCTGGGGCAGCGGTGACGAAAGACCATCTCCCCTATGAAAATTTGTAGCGGCTCTGGGGCCTTTGAGGCAAGGGATGATTGAGGGCGAGGCTGAATAGGGAAGATAGAATGACAATCTCCTTCAACGACGTCTGTGGGCTAATGGCTGTCCATCTGCAGAGTTGTAAAGTGATCAGACCTGAAGCTAATAAATGAGACAGAGCACTGTGGAACTTACCTTTTACTCATCTTCACCTCCCGCACAATGAGCTTGTTGGTGGTCTTGCTTGGTGCCTGGGCTTTTTCTGCGTTGTATCCACTTCAGTTGGCCACTGGATTATGGCGTTGCTATACTCTTTTTTGTACCTGGCTCTGTGTTGTCTTGTTGTAGCCAACACAGCCAGGCATTCTTGTATCGGCCAAATTCGTTGCCATAAATAGCCATGCACCTTGACAATGTCAAAAGAGCGGTGATGAGGTTGGAAGGTTAAAACGATCTGAGGACTTTGCGGCCGAAAGTCGATACGGCACGGCATATATCCTGGTATCAGCCAGGTCACCCCACTCTTTGAGGTCTGATCAAAAGGGCCTTTGGTTCTGTGTTCAGCTCCTGCGCCGCTGCTCCAAGTGAAGTCGTCGCTGAGCTCTTGTCATATCACAAGGTTCTGGAAGTTGGGTTGCCTTTCAGACGTTCATCAAGATCTGAAGTAGTGTTGAGTGAGACTCCATGCATGTTGAGGCATGGCATATTTTCCGGGCACTGCAGGCAGCACCTGCGCTATGGAAAGCTGAGATTTTGATGTAAACTTTATCTCTCAGGTCAGGGGAGGCCCAGGTAAGACGTGGCGATGACTTCCGGATGATGTGAAGTCAGGGAGTATGGAGGCGGGAGAGGTTTTGGTAAATAGTCAAAAATAAACTTTGAGCCCAGGGTGATGGAGATGATATATCATTTTGCCACAAAGAGGGGGAAGCAACAGGAAGGATGTGGATTGGTGGGAGTCAGAAAGGTCGGAGAAAGCAAACAAAGGTCTCTGTGCCTGGGAGCTGATTGTTAGGGCCATACTTCTGAAAAAGTGAGACAGTATATAAAGAATGAACAAGTGTCTCAGACACGACTGATTGTGCCACCAATGTGAGATCCCAATGAGGCTTTACAAGCTGCAGAGAGAAAGGCAATCCACGCTGGCAAACACACCAATGAGAAAGCACAAAAAACCTAGGTCAAACCTTGGAATGATTCAATATGTTTGTCACAAAAGTCCAGCGCTCAAAAAGAAAAACAGAAATTCAATGTTCATGGAACATTCAACTAATAAAACCAAACATGCAGAGAGGAGGAGGAAGAGAGAAAAAACCCCTGGGATCAAACATTCTAAAAGTGCTAGAGGCATCAATTGTTTGTTCACTCAATCCATTTTATTGTTCCATTTCTGTCAATTCCAATTTCAAGATGCGATTCCAGCATGTCTTAGTAACAACAAAATTCTCGAAGCTCAGGTATTGAGGAACTTGTTCTAAGGCAAAATCTGGGACCTAGATACACTGCGATATCCGACCAATAGCCAGTATCGTGTGAGCCCTGTTGCACTCATTTGAATTGTTAATATAGACATTGACGACCCGTTATTCGGCTTTCCTCAGGAAGACCTGCCACTCGATCATATGGTCTGTAGGTCCTAACAGGAATTTCGAGTGTTAGGGGACTGACGTCCTTGTGAGCGAACACTTTTCCGCTGTATTCCCAAACTGATTTATTCATCCGATATTCGTCACCACTCTTTCCTTCTGGCTCAGCAGCTGCCTTGAGTGCTGCCTCGATCTGCTTCATGGTTTTCTCAACGTTGTCGGAGGTCATAGAGGGCTCCCAGTCCTCGATGCTAGTAGCGTATTGCAGCCATATCTCGTCGGAATGAGGTCTCTGAGCGGCAGCGGTAATGTTGGTTGTAGGCCGGTTCTTTGGAATCTTCATCCTTTTCTTGTCCCTTTTCGCCATCTTGGGCTTTGTACGCCGCATTGATCAAAATTGGGTTCAATCCTAAACCCTGGGGGTCATCAACCAGGGGACGTCTGCTGCGGTAACTGTGAAACTTTCAGTTGGAAGTCTCTCTCTGGAATCGAGATGGTCCATGTGCTGGTGCTCGGTTCCGTGAATGATACTCAGGTATTGTAGTATCACCAGGCAGCGGTGAATGGGTACCATAGACCCCTCGAAATATGACTGGGTCGGCTCTATGATAGGGAAGAGTGGAACGTCTTCCGCAGCAAGATCTGGGATCCACATTCCGTATGGCATTCTAGCGATGGCCCGGGACGTACGATCTTTGTTGTATGCGTCCGGGCTATTGATGTAAACCCGGATGTCCCGGGCAATCGCTCGCAAGATATGGATAAGGCCGGATTTGTTTCGGTGCTCGATGTTCACGAAATCCGCTTCGTTGAGGGGCGGGAACATTCCTTCGTCCTATTCAGGGAAGAATCGGTGTAGTATCGGAATGCCTCCAAACAAGGCCAAGTGATTATGAGCCTTTGTAGCTGAAGGATGTTATCAAACCCCAGATACGCCGCGGGGGTTCTCTCGGCGGCCTTTTTCAGAGAGGGAGAAGGTTAGCGGATTCAGTAGAAGTAATAGACATCGTCTTATTAAGACCCTTGGGTCGATCTCTTGACCCGAGGACATCTTCTGGATGAGTTGTGTTGATGAAGGAGTAAGTAAATTAGTAGTGGCTTGCGATCTCTTTCAAAGAGAGAGGTTTGTGGATGTAAAAGTTGAGATGCGTGATAGTTGAGATGAGTGAGAAGTGAGAAGTGAGAAGATCTGGTTGCTTCAGGTGGTCTTGGGAGTGACTGGTGCTTTTTAAAAGGCAGGTGAGACCTACTGAGCATCCGGGGAAAGCTCGACCTGACTTATTGGCGCTCTATGGGAAGATCAAACTAACCAAATCTGAGGTGCATGCAGTCATTTCCTGTCACTAATACTTGATGCCACACAAGTCATTAATTGCAAGGCTTTGAAGTGAAGATCAAGTCAACTAATCACTTAGATCGGACAAGTGACTCTTAAGAGAGCCTCACTTCAGAAGAATAATTTTTGGTTGATCTCATCTGTACGGTGCTTAGAAGTCATGATCTTGTCCATCGAGATGTTTCCTGGCCTGATCAACTCAAGTAGACCATGAAAGCCATATGTCCTCGTCTGGATCTACCGAGTGAGAGGAAGGCACGCTGTGATGTCTTTCTGTTGGTGTGGGTGTTTGCCTGGTTTGTCAAGCTGCCCGCAGGTAGATAGACGTAGATGAGAGAGTTTCCCTTTCTCCCTTCTTCTTCTCGCCTCGTCTCGAGTATTACATACATTACTCCACCCTACTGCTTCTCCGTCACTTTCCATAAGCGGCAAGCGCATTGCAGAAATCCTGGGAAATCGTGTGCATCTTGATCTTAGAGGGCTGGCTAATTGACACACACCACGGGTAAATGCCAGGTGGGAACCTCAGACATCGAAGTCCCCACGTCACTGCTAATGTTTTCACTGCTACTGTTTTTTGTTGCTCTGCCTCCTAGACCTGTCCACTTTCTTGCGGTGTCACCTAATTCTCGGGCAAGATTGATCACGGTCATAGAGGAGCCCTCGGGGGCAGGCATCTTGGGACGAAACCTCTGAAAGGAAGGAGTCAAGACACCCACCAATATTATTTTAGTGGAAAATCTCTGCTCAATACTTCTGAATGTCTCTCCATGGATGATTCTTGTGTCATTAACGCATAGATGCCAGCGATTTCACTCACATGCCTGTAGGTCCCAAAAAGTTGGGCCCGAGCCCGGGGGGTACGCTGACTATTCCCGTCGATAACCTCTCCAATAAATGATTGTCAGAGTCGAAATCAAGCCAATTGGTCAAAGCCACCCAAATATTTGGGCATGAGACACGCGAGCATGGATCACGGTTGGCTTTTTATGTGACGTACACAGGAAACGCCCGTTGGGGATCACTTCCAATATGTTTATCACCTCCGAATTTAAATTCATTTTGTCGATGAGAGTGTAAATGGGTACTGTCCATGTCGGGATTTGGGTAGTCAGAACCGTGGAACTGCAAGAGGGTGCGCCCGGGACCATATATATCCCCCGAGGACCAACCTGGAAATGGGACAGTTTGATTTCTACCTCCAGAAACGTCTACCCTGTGTCCTTTAATAAACACATTGTTCTGACAAGAAATAAAAGGAAAGAACTAAAATTAATCGACAAATTTATCCTATAGATACTATATGTATTGGAGGAAACCAAGCTAGTCCAACATAGGTCAACTTCCAAGGTTAGCAACTAAACTTTGGGAAGAGTTGGAGATCACAAGTTACCTATCCGAACACATGGAGTACTGTCCTGGCTGAGAATGCATTCATTTTTTCCGGATTCCATCACTCGCCCGGGTGGTCTAGTGGGTAAGAGATTGTCACATCTCCACTCAAACACAACGTGATCTAACAATTCTTCAGTATGATTCGCGCTTAGGGTTCACCCAAAGCATGAATGCGCGAGGTCCCCGTCAATCCCGGGCTCGGGCCCATCTTTTTTTTTGGCCGAATCCTTTTCCAACGTTTCGCACCGCCTAGTGTAGTTGAAGGAAACTGAGGATAAAGTGTGTCGAGAATGATTTTTTTCCAACGACTATTGAGAGTTGCTGGTGCCTGATGCTGCACCCGGGTGAGAGAAAAAGAAAAGATAAGACAATATATGGATGTGACGTGGCAAACCCCTCGTTCAATCGATGAAAGTGGACATCTACACATGCCGGTTCGACAGGGGCCTACTGGAGCAAACATGCACTGGCTTTCAACCGTCAGTCACTCTTGCGCAACCACTCTGATGAAAGATTCGTATTCTATCTCATAAAAGCGTCAAAGATTGACTGTAGAATCATGTATCTTAGACTGTTTAAAAGAGAAAGGATAGAGAAAGAGAAGCTCTCGAGATCTGGCTAACTATCGGGTTCCAGGGAAAGACATACCGCGCACTCTCGTATAAGAACTCAGCCTCATTACTAGTCTATCTACAGCCCATTTGCCTTGCCAAGAAGCAACCCAGGGTGTGCTTTCGTAGCGAGCAAAATGCGCCTCATAGCCAACACAACACTACTCCTTGGCAGATATAATTTCTACACCACCTTGGACTACCTTTGGATCATCTGTTATGATGGTAGGAAAGCAATCTGCTCTTCTCCAAGAGAGAGACCCAGACGAAAATCTGGACAAATATTCCATGCAACTAACGTTGAATCCGCTTGGAATAGGATAAGAGACCTGACCCTCAAAGTAGGCAGCCTTCTACTCCGTAGCTGACAGTGCCAAGTGACAAGCTACTTCTTGGGTAGAAATGTGTAGCATACAGATTGGCTAGCTCCAACAGCCCATGAGTAAAACATGCATGTCCAAAGGCCACTGGCGTTCCGAGATGAGCAACTTGTGGACCGAAACCTTGGAATGAGAGCAAGGGTATGATATGATCGAGGCTCTTATGTTTGACTGTCCTGCAAGAGTATTACGTGCTATCAAGTCAGGCATCCGATCTCGTTGCTTGAAAGGAGATAAAAGGGACCTGATCTCACTCCCTTTTGCTTCGAAACTCTACCCTCGCTCGAGACCAAGAAACACCGCTCATCCCCATTCTACCCCATCCCTGGCCTGTCACCACTTTCAATACTCTTGCTACCTTTGCCTCGCCTCTTCAACCACATCCACCCCCGGGAGCAGATATGAGTAAACAAATCCCGTTCTTTGTTCAGTCTCCTCTCCCAGAAGCCGCTAGATGGATCGGCGGCCTCGGGAGAGACTACGATGGTCTCACTATCAAGGTATGATTCGAAATATGAAGCATTGATCGTAAAAAGAGTCCAAAAATAGCTAATACTCCGTATCAGAAGACTACTTTTGAGACTCACGAAAGGGCTTGCGGTATCGCCTGCACCCTCGCCGGAAACGTCAAGATCGAGATGCGTTACGGTTATGATGCGGAAAGAGGCTTTCATGTGATTGCTATCAGAGGTCAAGAACACCGCGCCTATATCAAAGAAGGACTTGGGCAAAAGAAGGGCGTCGAAGCTGCTGGGGGAGGGCCTTCCGCAATGACAGATTATCGTAAAGCTTTGGCTTCTATGGATGATCGGTACAAAACTGACAGCGCGGAGGCTGTGGCGAACGCTTTCCTGGCTGGGCAATTTTAGGTTTTGTCAAGGAGGCTCATGTGAGACTTGATGGAACGTTGATCCTGCTTAATGTCCAAATGCCAAATTCTACTGGCTCTCACGAAGCAGTCTTGCGTTCTATAATACTAGCAACTGAGTGATCCCCAGCTAATGCTCACTGTTTAAACCTTTCTCTTTTTTTTTAGTATGTATTACTTTCTTAATATACTCGTGTAATAGGAAGCAGGATTGATCTGATGGCGTGGGAAGTTGTTCGAGGTAGTGTGGTGATTAGCCGACCTTGCTTGGTGCAGGGCAGAATAGATAGCTCGTTACCCTCGCTTTCTCTTCCTCTCTCCCCCTTTTCCCCGTCCGCTTTTGTTTTATCAGAGAGAGAGAATCTACTGGCTCAGCAAACTGCTCCACGATCGTAAATTGCTACTCTGCTATCAGAAGTACGCCTGGGAGTCGGGCTAAGCTCACCATGTCGGGTCTTACGTGCAGAGGCTCTCGAGAACTCAAAACAGTGTCAAAATGGTACAAATTGATGGTATTTTGACTCCACAACTCCACAACTCAATATAATCGGACGTGAAATACCCCAAGCAGTCATGGGCTTGGTCAGGCATGCGTCTCAATCGCAAGGATGACTCCCTCAAAGCGGGGAAAGGGATGATCAGCAAGCATCTTCCCGGATTTCTCATTTGACTAGCCTGGAAAAAGCTTAGTAAATGCTTGATCCTGTAACCATACCTCAACCGACATTTAACCGAATCCCCAAGACCAAATCTTGCGTGGAACCCCCCACATTCCCCAGGTTAACCCCCACGCATATTGGTTTCGGAGCGAAATGCCTCATACTTGCATAACCTGAATGTGATTCCCTCGGCTGATCCCCTTGAGGATAAAAAGATATGCGTTTCCTCGGTGGTTCGCTCATCTTTTGAGCATTTTATTTCTATGCAAATATGTCTCACAGGACGGGGTTGAAAGCCCTCAAAGGTGCCCCACTGATTGGGGCCATCACCTCAGTGTGTGCCTCTTCTTTCTTGCTGTTTGGATATGACCAAGGAGTCATGTCTGGGGTGGTCATCTCCGATTATTGGCTCGATGCAATGGGCCACCCTAGCACCGTTATGACTGGCACGATCAATGCGATCTATGATATTGGTGGAGTCTTCGGCGCTATCGGTGCCGCATTGTGTGTCGAACGACTTGGCCGAAAACGAGGATTATTGGTCGGAGCAGCTTTGATTGTCATTGGGGCAATATTAATGGGATGCTGTGTTGAGAGAATCCAATTCATTGTCGGGAGAATTGTCACTGGGCTCGGTGTGTCAGACTGCCAACTTCATCTGAATTCCAAAGGCTGACCCTGATGTGCTGGGACACGTTAGGAATCGGATTTTTGACATCCGTCGCTCCTGTTTACCAAAGTGAAGTTTGTCTGCCAAGCCAGCGAGGATGGCATCTATCGTGCCAATTGACTATGATGCTATTCGGGTTGATGCTGGCGTACTGGATGAATTATGCATTTTACTTCCATCCCGGCGCAGTGCAGTGGCGATTTCCCATTCTGTTCCAGGCCGTGTTTGCAATATACATTCTTGTCATCGCGCCGTTCTTACCGGATACACCTCGCTGGCTCATGCTCCATGAATCCACGCCCGAACGGGGAGAGGTTGTGCTTTCCAAGCTGCGGAACAAGCCCATTGACCATGTTAACGTGCAAAAAGAGCGGGATGAGATCTTAGCTGCGATCAATGTCGAAGCTGAACAGGAGGGGTCTTGGAAGTCGCTCTTTTCTGATGGCGGGTGCGCTGCGAACAAGCGGTTTTTCCTAGCCCTTGGTATTCAGTTCATGCAGCAGACCTCGGGTATGTCTATGCTTTATCTGGTGGTCTTTATCTTTTGCTGACCAGTCCAGGTATCAATATCGTGACCTACTACGCTCCCACCCTATTGAAGAGCTCACTGGGTATGACGCAGGAGCGAGCTCTTTTTATCAGCTGCTTTTTGCAGGTTTGGTACATTGTGGCGTCATTTCTTACAGTACTTCCAGCATCCTACTACCCGTTGACGATCTTGTGCTAACCTTGACAGTGGTACATGATAGATGCGGTTGGCAGGCGACGACTGTACATCAGCATGTCTATTGGCATGGGAGTTGTTCTGATTTGTGAAGCCATCACCGTGGCAATCGATAACCAACAGTCTGCGATTGCTGCTGTTTTCTTCATCTTTGCCTTTGAGGCTTGCTTTACATGGGGTGAGCCCATCTTCTATTTCCCCTTTTCATTCTCATTCCAGTGACCTAACTTGAACTAGGCTGGATGGCTACAGTCTGGATCTACCCCGCTGAGATTCTCCCACTGAAGATTCGATCAAAGGGCGCTGCACTTGCAGCTGCAGCAGACTTCTTGGGTAACTTTCTTGTGAGCACGAAGGAGTGAACTGGGCTGCCATTTGTTCTGACTAACCCTGTGCAGGTCGTCGAGATTACACCACCTGCCCTCGCGAATATCGGTTACAAAACTTACATTATCTTTGCAGTCTTCAACATTGTGACAGCCTTTATCGTGTATTGCTTTTACCCCGAGACATCGTACCTCAGCTTGGAATCGGTCGATTTAATTTTCCTACCCGACGAGCAACAAGATCAACAAATTGCGTTGGAGCAAACCTTTCTCCAAAAGACCCTGCAATGGAGCGTTGTTTCAAAGGCACGGATTGCTGTCAATGAAGCTAAAGCAAGGCACAAGGCTCGATTGGAAACAGACGCGGAATTTGAGGACAACGAGTTCGAATCCGAGTTGAAGGGGCATTCTGGTGCCAGTCATGCTGAGCATAAGGAGGTTTAAAAGATTACCTTGGCATAGACGCTAGATCTTGGCTCATCAATCTTGGTCTGCTGCCGACCATCGATGGCACAACCAAGATTGACCTGGCCTATCCAAGCTACAGCCGCCAAAAGTGCCATGGATATTGTCTAGGGGAGTGGATAGTGCACCAATGATGTGGTTAACAGGTGATTAAAATCCACAGGACTGATTAAGGTACATCGTTTACATAGTTGGTAGAAAGGGTCCTGGCATAGAAATTGGGTCCATTGCCAACACGCTTCTTGGAAAACACCTTCATAAATTTCAGTGACATCATGTCCTCTGTTCCATGCTAGCCTGCATCTGGTCTCTTTGTCACCAGGGCTCCTTCCCTTGAATGACCTCATTCTCCATGCTTCTCTGACTACCATTAGAACTTCGTGAAGCTACACTCAGCAATCGTTAGCCAAGATATTCCGCACCGTGTCATGGTTGTAGTGTAGATCTAGTTCATACCTCAGATTCTGTTGATCATGGGATGTCCAACGAGGTAACTTCGAACTCTTCCTGCATGAGAGCTTCATGAAGCTCAAGCCATTTGACCCGGCTGTCTTCCGTTCCATGCGTCAAGTTGAAATACTGTAAGATGCAAAGGCAACGGTGAACTGGGACCAGGTCCCCCTCGCTGTACGACTGTACAGGCCGCATGATGGGGAGGGGTGCCAGGGGGGGCCTCCTGGTCGAAGTCTGGAAGCCAGACTTCCCGGGGCATCTGTCGAACTGCCTCCGCGTTGCGGTGTCGGTTGTATCCGGGGGAGCTGTTGACATACAGCTCAACCCCATCTCACATCTTGATGATGACTTGTACGATTATTCCTGGCGCGGTGGTTTCGAGACTCGAAAATTTGATGCGCGGAAAGGAGGAAAGAGCTCTCTTCGTGGAGGGAAAGTGCTAGCTTGGTCTGCTCATCAAAGTCTGGAAGCCAGACTCTGGGCAGCATCATTAGGTGCTTAATTTTGGCACATCAATCTTGGTCTGTTGCCGACCATCGATGGTCCAGCCAAGGTTGACCAGGCATACCCGAGATATAGCCGCCAAGCATGCCATGGGAACTGTTGTAGGAAATGGATGGTGCGCCAATAGCGTGGCTAAGAAGTCAATGAAGTCCCCGACACTGGATGAGGTATATCGCTTAAAATAGTTTTGTAGAAATTGGGATCATTGTCAGCTAGAAGCAAGCCTCATCACAATCTTCAGACGGTATGGCCTCTTTCCCATTCTAATCTATGGTCTCTTTGCTCCTTTGACTAACCCCTTCATGCTCATCTAGCTATCATCTTCTAGTGACCTCACTATACACTCAATCAGATCTTGTTGCGGGTAACGCACCTATATTTGACAACTTCACACAGAAATTTGGTCGAAATCAAGAGTCTTGATTATCTACATATTGCAGTCGATTGTCAGCTGCTTCCTGATCGAGTTGACCAGCCTTGGAGACAACGTTGGCAGTCACTTCCCTTTCGAGATCAACTTCACTCTTCTCACTTCTCACTCATCTCAACTTTTACTCAGTGTGTATCATCCATCTCATATCATTTTCATCTCACTTAACATCATAAGCAGTCATTTCAAACATCCGACTTCATAAACAAGAAAGGGGAGTCACTGCTCGAAATGTCTTTCGACACCGTCAGCCCAGCCATATTGGTGAGATATCTACATGTACAGGTTCAATGCATTTAGCTGACTTTGATGATTTCCCGACTCTAGGCAGCCGAGCGGACACTCGCCGGATATTTGGGATTTGACAGCATCGCCGAAGTACATCGATTCTCGGTCATGTGGCCATGCCTTGAGGCATACCGAGCGATCCTTCTCGTCCTCCCTCCTACAAATGGGGGACTATTCCCACCTTTCCGCGAATCGGACTTTCAGGGCTCCGAAGAGTCAACTCAACCAGGTCCCATCATGAATGTCCTCATTCGCATGAGAGAAGGGGTCCAGCTGTTCATTAACAGCTCCCTCACCTACAACCGACAGCGGAACTCTGAAGCAGTCCGCCTCATGCCGCCCGAAGTCTGGGTTCCAGACTTCGACGAGCAGGTTGAGATGGCACTATCTCCATTATTGCGCCCAGTGGGGTCCTATAATGAAGATTGGATGATGCCAGTGCATCGGTGTCTGTGCATTCTCCAATATTTTCACCTCACGCACGGCTCGGAGGAGCGCCGCGAGGAATGGTTACAGCTCCACGAAGCCATTCCCGCCCACGAATTTGAAGTTACCACGGCTGATATGCCTTGGTGGATGTCCGGCAACGTCTAAGGTAGGAGCTAGACCACTGCAGAGTAAGAGAAAATTTTGACTAACGGTTGTTGAGGATAGCTTCACCAAGCAGGCAGCGCATTCGTGTGCTGAAGCGGCAGATATTTGCCCCGGCTGATTCTGTCAAGGCAAGAGCTACCGCAGGTGCATGGTCAATCTTGAGAGCTTCGCTCTCTTTCTCTCCTCTCTTTCCTTTTCCCCTCTGTTCGTTTTGGATCTATCAGAATTGATCTTTTGCTTTGCGATACGCTTCATCGTAGGCCGCTTCTGCTATCAGTGAGAACTAGAACATGATCAGTTCCAAGGTTGACAGAAAAGCTAGACTAAGTTAGTTATGGTAGAGCTTCCAAGGTCCTTCAACAGCTTAAGCAAGCCTTGGAATCACCTGGGCAA
This sequence comes from Penicillium brevicompactum, assembly GCF_028827555.1. Lineage (NCBI taxonomy): Eukaryota > Fungi > Ascomycota > Eurotiomycetes > Eurotiales > Aspergillaceae > Penicillium > Penicillium brevicompactum. Next base: position 1,948,045 of record NW_026623212.1, on the reverse strand, counting down.
TGGTCTTTGTTCGATGAGCTCTTTTCATAATTCTCACCACTCTGCTCGGCGAATGGAGAGCCTTGGAACTTGGTCATTCGCTCAATGTGAGAATTGAATAGTGCACAAACATCACCAGGCAACCGTGTGAGCCTAACTCGCCTTGGAACATGGTCATCTTGGAGGGATTGCCTTGAGGCGTCTGGTGTTTTGTAACCTCAATTAGCGTATGCGGGAACATGTACTCAGTTCCAAGGTTGAAGGGATCAAGATGAAAGTTTCAAAAATATCGAATGAGCTTTCTATGTAAAGAACCAGGCTCCAGGGAATATATCAGGGAGATACAATAGCACAGTATCAAGGTAGTCTCAGTAAACCGCCAACGAAATGCAAAATTAGATGACACAAAAAGAATGAGATCTGGACTTTTGAAAGCTTCCGCAGCAGTGGATCAAAGCTTGGGTTCAGAAGCCCTTTCATGAGACGAATCCTTAGATCACAACACTATCACTCAGTCAGTATATGGTCGTTCAAAATAATAGTGGAAGGGCCCACTTACCTCCAAGGGTTCTGCTCGTCACCGTACTGGATACCCTCAATCCAGTTCTTCATCTGGAGAGCAATCTCACCAGCCTCCTCATCCTCCTTCAAACCACACTCAACCATCTTGCCGCGGTAGCTGATGTTACGGACAGGGCTGACAATGGCAGCAGTGCCTGCACCGAAGACTTCAATCATACGACCCTCCTCAGAAGCCTCGGCAACCTCGGACATGCGGATCTTCTGCTCTTTAATGGCCCAGCCGAGAGGCTCAAGTCTCTCGCGAGCAAGGGTCAAGACAGAATCACGAGTGACACCTTCCAGGATAGTACCGTCGAGAGGAGCAGTGATAAGCTCCTTCTGTCCGGTCTCCTTGTTCTTCAGGGCAATGAACAAGTTCATTGTGCCCACCTCGGTGACATACTCTTCTTCGCCGAAGAGCCACAGGTTCTGCTGGAATCCACGAGAGGCGGCCTCGAGCTGGGGCAAGATGCAGGGAGCGTAGTTAGCTCCGAGCTTCTTGTCTCCCACACCACCGGGCCAGGCACGGACGGCGTAATCGGTGGCCTCCAATGAGATGGCCTTGAAACCAGTGGGGTAGTAAGGACCAACAGGGCTGGCAATCACGAACAAAAGAGCAGAGCCGGGTGGGCCGACTCCGAGAGTCTTCTGTGTGCCAATCATGGTGGGACGCAGGTACAAAGAGTAACCGCGAGCGCTGCGAGTGTTAGCATTGGACTCATCAGCACTGCTTGATGAACTTACTCGGGGATGAATCGGCTGTCAGTCTTGACAAATTCACCAATGATCTTGATCAGAGCGTCACCGTCCACGGTGGGCAAGGCGATACGGGCGGAGGACTTGTTGAGACGCTCCATGTTCTTATTAGGGCGGAAGAGACGGATGCCGCCGTTGCTGTCCTTGTATGCCTTCATTCCCTCAAAGCATTCAAATGCGTAGTGGAAGACACAGGTGGAGGGATCGAGGCTGAGGTTCTGGTAAGGAACGATCTGAGGCGCGTGCCATCCCTCGGTGGCAGTCCACTCCACGGAGAGCATGTGGTCTATAGTTCCAACGGGTGAGCTCTCGGCTAGATGAGATGCATTGGTTCTGCCATACCAGTGAAATATTTTCCAAAGACAAGATCCTTGGAGTCCATAGGTTCCTTGGGAGTAGTGGTCTTTGTGATGGTCAACTTTGAAGGGTCGAGACCAGGGAGTTGTGACGCAGCCGGCGCAGAGGCGCTGAATGCTCGCTGCCATGTCCGGCTGGCTGCGAGGCTCTGTTTAGACAAGACGCGGGGCATTGCCAGGCCGGTCAATGCCTGCCGGCGGGCCAATTGGTGAATAGACTTCATAGCTGCGACAATGTCAGAAACAAATTGGGAGCCAGAGGGCGCAGAGTGGAGAATTGTCTGTCAATTGAGTCACAGAGCGCAGAGTACACAAACCTATAGCGCGGAATCCAACGAGCCTTATGTATCCGAGGGAACAAGATGACTCCTCGCCTGGACTGCAATGAATGGCTCTGCGGAGGTCGACATCAACTCCGGTCACTCGGCCTCCAGCGGGCAATTGGAGCTCACCGCCCCACAGATAGGGCGTGACTCAGCTGTCGTGCAGGCAGACTGACCAATCAGAGACGTCAATCTTTGATCGACCCGCCGACTTCGGCTGGTGTCGGCGATAGCTGAATTGGAGGCCTGAGGCGCCCAGATCCGGGGAGCTGTTGATCCACGTGACTGCGGTCGCGATAGATGGCCAAGTGGATGGTCGACAATTCGTTGCACCATTGGAGTGACTGGCTCGTTTCCCTCGTTTTTCTCTCGCTGTCTCCTCAGGCTCTGTCGGTGAAGTTCCACCCACTGCCTCGCCGATCTACTAAATCTTCGTCGCGACCATCCCCTGCAAATAGCCATGTCTTGTGCTAGCGCTCTGACGACACTGTGAAACAAACATCTCCCTCCACCAAATATCCTCGGCAGACCAAAGAACGATTGAGGGCCCGTCATGTTCACCTCCGCGCTCAAGTCGTTCAATTCGAACATATCCGCCAATTATCAAATATCGCCCAACCCCACCATTTACTCAGGCCCCTGGAAGATCCACGATGCAAAGAAGAAGTCGACGGGAACCGCGGCTTCGGTGTTCATCTTTGATCGCAAGTCACTGGAGAGCCGCTCTGGTGGATTTGGAAGAAGCTCCGGGTCATCCAATAAGAAGCTGCAGGAAGATGTGATTGAACGCCTCAAACGCGAAGCGAGCAATCTCGCTCGTTTAAGACACCCGTCTATCCTTCAGGTCCTGGAGCCTGTTGAAGATACGAGAAATGGCGGTCTCATGTTCGCGACAGAACATCTGACTGCTTCGCTTTCTGGGCTCCTTCTCGAGAAAGACGACCAAGGGAACACTACACGTGCTGGTTCGCGGGCAAGCCGGTACATGGTCGAGGAAGCCGATGGGACAAGGAGGAGAAGAGATGTTGAGATTGATGAGTTGGAGATTCAAAAGGGCCTCTTGCAAGTTGCCAAGGGTCTCGAATTCCTGCACGAATCCGCTGGCTTGGTCCATGGAAACCTAAACCCGGAGGCTATCTACATCAATGCCAAATCAGATTGGAAGATCTCTGGTCTGGGATTTGCAGGGCCTCCCGACTCCTCCGAAACCAAATCTTCACTTCCGCCATTGGCTGTGTCTGAGGTTCTTTACCAAGATCCGAGAGTGCCAGCATCCGTGCAACTGAACTTGGACTACACCTCGCCTGACTTTGCTCTCGACTCTAATGTATCTTCAGCCGCCGACTTGTTCTCTTTGGGTCTCATCATCATCTCGCTATACAACTCTCCGCACACCTCGCCTCTGCAAACACACGCCAATCTAACTACATATAAGAAGCTCCTCAGCTCACCTTCCACCACACCGTCCCAAGGAAACAACTTCCTTTGTTCGAATCCGATCCCCAATGGTGTTCTCACGCATGTCTTACCGAGACTCATCACTCGACGACCTGCCCAGCGAATGAATGCCCGCGAGTTCCAGCAATCCCAATATTTCGACAATGTGCTGGTTTCTACTATCCGATTTCTGGAATCTTTGCCCACGAAAAGCCCAAGTGAAAAGACCCAATTTCTTCGAGGACTACAGCGCGTGCTTCCCGAATTCCCTGTTTCTGTGCTAGAGAGGAAACTTTTGGGCGTTTTGATGGATGAGCTGAAAGACCGTGAACTTCTCCCCTTGATTCTCCAAAACGTCTTTGGGATTTTGAAACGTATTCCTAATGGGCGTCGCGTCTTTCCCGAAAAGATCATCCCCGGCCTCAAGGCAGTTTTCGGGACTACGTCAAGCAAAACGCCAGCCGAGCGAGACTCCAAGAAGGACGCCGGTCTTATGGTCGTGTTCGAGAACATGAAACTCATTGCCAGCAATTGTTCAGGAATGGAATTCAAAGATGGTAAGCTTTCCAACGTGGCATGTAATGAATACACATCTAACCTTGGTTCTTATAGAAATCCTTCCACTGATTCGGCTTGGGCTAGACTCACCGCAACATTCTTTGGTGGACGCTTCCATCAAATGCCTCCCGGTGATGCTGCCAGTTCTTGATTTCAGCACCGTCAAGAATGAGGTGTTCCCTCCCATTGCTGCCACTTTCAGCCGTACCAGTAGCCTTGCCATCAAGGTTCGCAGTCTTGAGGCATTCAGTGTGCTTTGTGGAGCCTCGTCGGATGATTCCGATGGTTTAGATGATGATCTCTCTGGGGTTGTGGCGAACAAAGCCACAACATCGAAATCTTCGATCCTGGATAAGTATACCATCCAAGAGAAGCTGGTCCCTTCACTTAAAGCGATCAAAACAAAGGAGCCTTCGGTGATGATGGCAGCACTCAAGGTGTTCCGTCAGGTGGGAATTGTTGCAGACACTGAGTTTTTGGCTTTGGAAGTGCTTCCTGTCCTTTGGAGCTTCAGTCTCGGGCCTTTGTTGAGCCTGGGTCAATTTAATGACTACATGGCCCTGATCAAGACACTCTCAAACCGGATTGAGCAAGAGCAGTGCAAGAAGCTCCAAGAGTTGTCCACCGGCACTGGGGCGGCTGGTTTCCAAAACGGGGCCAATGAGCTGACCCAGTCCGCTACAGGCCTCAGCTCGCCAGATGCAGATGCTGCCGGCAGTTTTGAGCGCCTTGTCCTTGGAAAGAAAGCCTCGTCTGCCAATGGTGAGGCTATAGACATGTGGGGCGGGATGGATTCTGCTCCAGCCAAAGCTACTCCCCCAAGCATGTCGCCTTCCATCTCCTGGTCTTCCAATAATGCCGGCATGACCAACCAGGCCAGCACCCTGAGCTCTCAATCTAACCTTGGTTTCCGTTCGATTACTCCGGATCAGAAACTGAGCTCATTCCCCTCTCTGGCACCTGCTCCCCCTCGGCAGGCTTCGCCCATTACCCAGCCGGCTGCCCAGCCCTTCCCTCCTCTGCAACCACAACCTTCATCTTCATCTATATGGGGAGCGCCAGCCAATTCCACTACACGACCACAGATGGGCGCACCTAGTCCGTCTTTGACCTCCATGTCGACTATGACCCCGTCGAATTATATGTCCGGATCTACCACGGCAGCACCTAACTACTCCTCGTTCTCAATTCCCCCTCCCCCTGGTGGGGGCATGGGCTCTAGCAGCACCATGAGGTCTCCATTGAGTCCTAGTACAAGGTCAACATCCTTCCAATCCGCAGCTCCACCCCCGCCAATGGCGAGTCCAAAGCAAGGACTGGACAAATATGAAAGTTTGATTTAGGGAGAGAATATTTGTTATGGTCGATACCCCCAGTTTACTTCTTACTTTTTTTTGCTTCTGGCTTCTGGCTTTGTCTGCTTTTGAATATCTCGTACATAAAAAGTATCAAGTAAATAGCGCCAAGTACATAAGAAAAAAGATGAAGATGATAAGTACGGAGTCCGGAGTATACAACAATGCCAAGCAACGTCGATCGGACCTCCATCGGTGATCCGAGCGCGGAAGAGGAAGGCCTACCTGATTGGTACGCGCGATGTCATAGCTACCACTGCGAGCCCCTCATGTACCTCATGCGTGGCATTGCGCCGCACTTGGTCCGCTCCGTACTACCTCCCTTACCCCTCTACTCTCGTCTCTCCGCTCCTCGACTTGCACACGCATTCTCTTCATATTCACGTCTCAACATGGATGACACTGTCAAGAAACACTACCTGGCTGACTCTCCTCCCACGGTGGTCAGACTGGAAGTCAAGAGCCACTTTGACACTCTCAAAGATCAGAACCTCCGAAAATATGCACACTTCATGAGCAGGTACGGTGAATTCCGTTTTCCTTCGCCCAATCTCTGGCAACTCAATCTGCCCTTCAGCCTATCGGGAAGCTAACTTCTGGATTCTATAGAGCTGCATTTGAAGGCACCCGTGTCACTCTGCGTCAAGTCTCCCCCGAATCCGAACCCATCTATGACCTGATCATCTCCCTTTACCACGCGTCCAATGGCGACTGGAACAGCCTGGCCCAAAAGACACAAGTCAGCGCCGATGACCTCCGCTTCTTCCTCGAATATGCGGGTCAATTCTTGGGTAACTGCGGAAACTACAAAGGCTTTGGTGACTCAAAGTTCATCCCCCGACTCTCGCCATCGGCCTTTGAAGCTCTGGCTTCTGCGAGTGCCGAGACCAAGACTGCCTTCCAGAAGGCCAACACTACCGGAGGTGGTATCTACGAAACAACCGAGCAATCCATGATGCACCTGGGATACCCCACGGGTGGCCACATGACCACTTATTACCCCGACTCGCCGACAATTACACAGGAGGAAATTACGGCCATCGGTGACTTGATGGAGAAGAAGGGACTCGCCCTGGAGAACACCAGAATCCGAAAGACAACCTCCGGTGACTTTGAGCTTTTGATCGCGTCAGGTGTTTCTTCTCCGCCTGCCAAGGACCGCGACCTCGGCGATGTTGATACCTTCCAGCTCGACGGTGACCTGAGGGGGAAGACCCTGCGTCTGGTCTTTGGTGATCACCAAGAGGAAATGGCTAAGATTGCTCATTCAATCAAGCAAGCTGGACTTGTTTCCGCGAATGAGAAGCAGAAGAGCATGCTCGACTCGTATGCGCTCTCATTCGGTGCTGGTTCTATCGAGGCCTTCAAGGAGAGCCAACGTATCTGGGTTCAGGACCAGAAGCCTGCTCTCGAGACGAACATTGGTTTCGTCGAAACTTACAGAGATCCCCATGGTGTGCGAGGAGAGTGGGAAGGCTTTGTCGCTTTGGTATGTATATTTCTGAGTCAAAGCAGAGTATCTTGCTAACTTTCCACAGGTGAATCTCGAGCGCACTCGTGCTTTTGGAACACTGGTAGACAGTGCCGAGAGTATGATCCCTAAGCTCCCTTGGGGAACGGACTTTGAAAAAGACAAGTTCCTGAGCCCCGACTTCACTTCATTGGAGGTCTTGAGCTTCGCGTGCTCGGGCCTCCCGGCCGGTATCAACCTTCCCAACTATGATGATATTCGTCAAAACCTGGGCTTCAAGAATGTGTCTCTTGGCAATGTGCTGAGTGCCAAGGCTCCTAACGAGGCCATTCCTTTCATTGCGGAGCGCGACCAGGAGATTTACCGTCAATTCCGTGACCCAGCTTTCGAGGTTCAGGTCGGTATCCACGAACTTCTGGGACACGGCACAGGCAAGCTGTTGCAGGAGACAGCACCGGGACAGTATAACTTCGATATCAAGAACCCGCCCATCAGCCCTGTCACCAACAAGCCTGTGTCTACCTGGTACAAGCCAGGACAAACATGGAGCTCCGTCTTCGGTTCGATTGCCTCATCATATGAAGAGTGTCGTGCGGAGTGTGTTGCCATGGTCCTCGGCTGTGACTTTGGCATCTTGAAGATCTTCGGCTTCGGCGATGGCAAGGAAGACCTGGCCGGTGAGGCTGGCGACGTTCTCTTCGCCGCATACCTGTCCATGGCTCGTGCCGGTCTGGTCGCTCTCGAGTTCTGGGACCCCAAGACTCAAAAGTGGGGACAGGCTCACATGCAAGCTCGCTACAGTATCCTGCGTACTTTCCTTGATGCCGGCGATGACTTTGTGAAACTTTCACACGAGAAGGAAGATCTCTCTGATCTTGAAATTCATCTTGATCGCTCGAAGATTCTGACTCATGGACGCCCGGCCGTGGAGAAGTACCTCCAGAAGCTGCATGTCTACAAGAGTACCGCCGATATTGAGGCCGGTAAGGGGCTTTATGATGACATCACCTCTGTTGACAGCTGGTGGGGAACTACTGTCCGTGACGTCGTTCTGAAGAACAAGGTTCCTCGCAAGGTGTTTGTGCAGGCCAACACTATCCTTGAGGGTGATCAAGTCAGTCTGAAGGAGTATGAGCCGACTCTGGAGGGTTTGATTCAAAGCTTTGCTGAGCGCAAGGTTTGAACGAGCCTGCTTTAGCGATATATATGAATAGTACATAAAATACACATGGGGCCCTGTCTACATATACAACTACAGTGCCCCTTTATATCCAGGACAAAGAAGACTCGCACCATCCATGTCCTATTTTGACGGCCTATCTGTCATAAAACGTATGTAAACATTTCGAATCAATTTGAGACTTCATCACAAAGAATGCAATGAGTGTCTAGCCCTGGAGGTGGTCAGATATCTGCTTGTATATCCATGTGGAGCAAGGGTGTAGTGTATCAAAGGAACCTTGCCTAGCACAACCCCTGAAATATATCCAGACTGAACCACACAGCTCAACACTCGAATATACAGTCAAGTAGAATGCTTCAAATTGTAAATTAATATCGAATAACTGCAATCTAACACACACGGCACGTGCCAAGGCTGATATGGCGCTCGGACTTACCGCCGTAGTCGATCTACGCTTTCCCCAACCTAAGCGCTCACAACGTTGCCACTGCGTCTTTGTCTCTTTGTCTACTCGATCGGACTCTCACCTATATAAATGTGCCAGTGAACACGGGAAATCATCTCTTGATATACCACAGCTGCTTGGAACGCACTTCCGAGGGTAAATTCACTTCCGACGTGGGCCCGCACCTCCAGGCCACAAACACCGATCATTTTGGGTCGTGCAGATTGACCAGCCTGAGACCAGTCAGGCAACCTATAACACGGTGTCGCGAGAAACGCCGCCGTCAGACCCATCAATCACGGCGTGCCCGTCCCATTCCACCGACTCGTTAGAGGAGGACCACTGTTACGCCGCGACTCCGCTTTCCCCTGCCTCCGCTTCAAGCTCCTCCGCACACCCTCCACCCTTCTCGTCTCTCTTTGTTTCGCCTTCGTCCGACTCCAATCGCGCATACAAAGTTACTGAGCCCGGTCCCGCTTGCCCACCAGCTTTAGCGCCCCCGACTCCTGTCGAGGAGTCCCTCGAGCCGGCCCCTTCTTCAGCGGTCGTTGCTGATACAAAGGCTTCTTTCTCTGAACCTAAAAACGAGGGTTCCGCTGACGACAGTGAACCCCCTCCACCTTACACCGAAGGATACAGTCCGCTTGAATCATTCACCTACGTTATGGCTGCCGCAGGAGGTGCTTCGAGTATCATCACCCAGGTCTCCCAGACTGGGGGACCGCCAATCAACACTCTCGGTGGTAAGTGCTGTAACAATATCCGCTCAGTGATTGCGCGCTAATTGATTACCCCTGACAGACATTGGTGGCGATGAAAACATCTGTCTCGAACTTCGGTAAGATTGAGCAACCGATGACAACCTCTGATATGCTGAGCACATTGACTCACCTACCTACAGGAATGTTCGTTTCACCCTTTCTCGGGATGAGCTTCTGACTCTGCCGGAGTTTGTTCTCCTGTCTCTATTCCCCAACGGTCTGCTGCCGGACGGCCACGCAACCACAAATGGCTTCCACGACGGCGAGGTCTACCCTGTTGATGTAAGTGAAGTCATGTCTCAAAACTCCGGCGAATGTGCTACTAACGCAAGTCATTTAGTATGACCCCGCTGCTCTCCAGTACATGCTGGATTTCTTCCGCAACGTCGCCCAGACGATCCCCTCATCTCTGCCATCTGGCTCTACTTCACCCGATGCGGAACTTGCAGACGCGATGCAGGGCTCCGCCCGCGACATGCTGCAGGACCGTGCTGGAATCATTGTCCTCAGGGAAGACCTTGACTTCTACGTGATCCCCCCGCGTGCTGACATCGGCCACGAAGAGATGCTTGAAGTCAAGCGCGCAGCTGGCCGGTCCCTTCTGAAACAAGATGGGATCTTCTCTGGATTGAGAAAGAGTGAGGAAATCGGATCAACTGAGCAGCATCTGATTGAGATGTTGACCGCTGGGTAAGTAGCCGTGGATCCACCAAAGTGAATATCTACTAATGTGTGATGCAGTGGGTTTGACCGCGAAGACCAATGGGGCCACCGTGCCGCTGAGCCCAACAAGGCAGTTATTTGCAGTCTTGCCTTGGCTAAACTCCGCACTGATATCCGAGGCGACTTGTCCAACAACAATGCTGTGGGCATGGCCCAGAAGCTTCTTCTGTTCTGGCGCAAGCCTGCCCGCCGCTGCTGGTGGGAGGGTATTGAGCTTGATGATGTGGAGGGCGTTGATGGTCAGGTCAAGGTCTGGATTCGGCGCGTATGGACATTGGAGATGGTAAGTTATCATTCCTTTTACTGACCCCGACCCTGGAACCACAAGAACTAACCTTGCATAGAGCGTTATTGGTCTCCGGTGAAGTTAATATCTTCTTTTCTTTCTAACATCTATTTCCTTGCATCTTGTACTGCGACTACCATTCCCCCGGCTTTTTGCCTCGATGTTTCGTCTGTTCTCTTCCCCGGGTTGCATTTACAATGTCCCACATCTTCAATATCCAACTCCTCATCGCGACAGCAGGGCTGGCGTACTCTGCAGTTTGGATGTCATTCATTTCAGTATATTGATTTTCCCAGTCAGATTGGTCTAAAATTTGAATAAAGTACTAGTCATTAGTTGGTATCTGGGCTGTGGATTCATGAATATATGGTGTGTGGTTTGTCATATTCTGTTGGCACCTGCTCTTCATTTCAGTGGCTTCGATTCTTTCAGTCTTGTACAAACAACCGCCCAGAAATCAGCGTGTAATTCATCCATGGGACTAAAGTTGATTCAAGTTATGCAACTAACTGCTGTTTACGCAGATCAAGTCACATCTTATTTCCGCCTGAAAATCATGGCGGCCATAAAACACGTGACCGACTGGAATGGGACTAGCGTCGAAATGGGCAAAGCGCGACTGGACATTGCGCAGAAGATCAATTCCAAAGTCAATCCTTCCAGTTGCTTTCGATTAGGCCTTCGACGTGATTTCCTATCCATTTTCCTTTCACCTGCTGTGGACATCTCTCGAATTTTTGTCGCTATCTTTGCTTGCGCTTGGGCCAATTTTCTACGTGCCTCCATCCAGTGATCAGCCCTTCGAACATCGAGTCAATCAACAAATCGCAAGCTCTCCGCCGCTTCAATCCAACCCTCGAAGGGGCATGTCATTGTGCAATTGAATCGCAAACATGTCCCCTCTCCGCGGCTACATCACTTCTTACCCCCCGCGCATGCGCCAGTATGGAAACGCGTTGCTCACACCCGTCAACCCTCCGTCGCAGGCCGGTCCCACACCGCGCACTACCAAACGTGGTACCACAGCCATCAACTACGCCGAAGATGGATATGAAGATGAGGATTTCGATGAGACTGACGGTCCCCGTCGGCCAACAGGCCTAAGGAGCCTTCGGCGCGAAGAATCAGCCGCCGACAAGTTGATCCCATACTCAGAGAAACTGGGAAAAGAGATACATGAACCAGTGGAAGTGCAAGGTCTTTTCCGTGAATGGATGATCAAGCGAATGTTGCGACCGGCGTATGTTCTTTCTGACATGGCTTGTCTCTTCCCCCCTCCCTCAACTTGGCTAACATATAGCGTGGTGATTCCAGATGCGCCGATCAGCTACAGATTCAGGCGCAGCTTCCCTTAACTTTGGTCCCCATTCGAATTGATGTGGAGGTTATCGCCCACCAGCCTCTCGAACCCTTCCCTCTCCCGCGCATGTCTGCAGACCCTGCAATCAACCAGACCCTTCCTGCCTACCGCAGGCCTGATCCGTTACCCCCATTCCGAATCAAGGATACCTTCTTATGGAATCTTCACGAATCGCTCTCAACGCCAGAAGAATTCGCTGTTGGATTCGTGCGCGATCTCGATCTACCAAACCCCCAAGCCACGACAATGACGATTAGCAATCAGATTCGACAGCAGCTGGAGGAATATGCCGGTGTAGCTCTCCACCCTCTATTCCAGAGCACAGAATCAGGCGCCGCGCCGAGTCTCCCACCACAGACGGAGCCATCGCGAGATGCCTCAATGACACCAGCGGCCACGAATGTTGCTACACCTGACAGCCGGCCCATCATCACCACAACCGTCACACCTACCAAAGAAGCGCTAGTGAACGATAGCCTCCTCAACCCCGATGACGCCTACCGTTGTTTGATTACACTCAATATCAATCTGCAGAACAAGCTTTACACGGACAAATTCGAATGGTCTCTACTCCACCCACCCGGGTTGGCCGAAGAATTCGCGCGTATCACTTGTGCAGATCTCAGTCTCGGCGGCGAATGGGTCAGCGCCCTTGCGCACGCTATATACGAAGCCGTATTGAAGTTCAAAAAGGAAGTTTGCGAAAGTGGTGCCCTCGTCAGCGGTATCAACGGCTACGGCAACGATATCGACAACCTGGCTGCCAATGGCGTGGAGGCTGGGTGGCGCTATGACCCGGAGACTGTCTGCGAAGAGTGGCAACCTTCGGTTGAGGCACTGTCCAAGGAGGAGATTGAGCGTCGTGAAGGTGACCGGGAGCGCCAGATTCGTCGCTTGCGACGAGAGACCGCCAGGTTCTCATCGACTACAGGAATCACGCCCGATCTTCAAAGACAAAGCAGTAGTCACTTTGAAGTTGACGGTGACACTCCGTTGGGACGCGGTGAGCGGAACAAGCGTAAGCGCAGATTCCGTAGCTTAAGCCCCAGTGGCAGAGGCGGTACTCCAGGTGGTCGTGGCACCCCGGATACAGGGTCGGGTGCTGGATATGGAGGTGGTGGCGGTACACTCTCTGAATGGTACGTTGACATCTATTTCCAAATCATTGAATCATATCTAACAAGCTCGTTTTCAGGGAGCGCCAAAGCTGGCGATGCAAGAACTGTGCAGTATGGGGCACAGCAGTTTGGGCAGTGCGAGACGGTCCGGACGGTCCACGGGTGAGTTTTCAATTCAATTCAATTCAATTCCTCGACATCAAGCTAACATTCGTATCTAGACCCTCTGCCACAACTGTGGCTTACTCTACGAGCGTGATAAGGTCGCACCGGAATGGTCCAAGGACCTCCATCGACACGATATCCCCGTTGGCCGATTCGGCTAATTCCGCCATATTTCGCCGTTTGCACCTTAATGTACTATTAAGCTTCAATGACCTACTTCACGCCATCTATTTCCCCTTCAAAATTCCTTAATTCGCTGTTGCATCTTGCTTGTACGTTTATCATCGGCGCTACGGCGCAGAGTCTGCTTTGCAATCTCAATCCGCTTAGCAAATATTGAGGATGTTACCCTTGTTAGTATCTAATCTACTGTCCATTGGTTCTGGATCTGTGTGTCTTTTGTAGCCTTTCTTGTGTTGGTAGCCTTGGGAGACCGGCCCCTGGAGCGATCTAGCTTCTACTAGCTTTCAGTATACCACCATCCCTACGCCACAGCCTTGGAGTTGAGAGCTTCAGTAGATCTGATAGTGTTGAGCTTCCAAGATTGTCCATGATTAGGTTTTACTCATTTGTACTAGTAGGGGTTGAGCAGCACCATCAGACTCTCCGTGGCCGTGGACACAGTCCGTGGTAATGTGTTCATGAAAACAACGATAAGTCAAAAATGAGCATGTATTATTATGAAGATTCACGTGTATCGAACCATCATTTACCATCGAACACCATCCCCAGCGCCTTCAAGAAACGTGCTATTTCTTAGGCCAAGGCCAACTCCAATTCCGAATATGCTCGGGGTCAAGACCATTATCAAACGCCACCGCTTTAGCAGCGAGCTGTTCATTGATCAGCTTCTCTCGCACACCAGAGGCAGTGTTTCCAAGAGACTTGACGAGGTCAATCGCGTCGACAGCAAGACTGTATCGATCAGTCTGATTGCGCATAGCAAGTTCGAATGGAGTATCGATATTTCCCTTCTCCCTGTATCCCCGTACATGCAGGTTATGCTGACCGGGTCGCTTGTAGGTGAGCCGGTGGATGAGCCAGGGATAAGAGTGGAAGTTGAAGATGATAGGTTTGTCATCTGTGAAGATGGCCTTCCATTTCTTGTCCGACATGCCATGGGGATGATGGAGGGTCGAGATTAGTCGGAAGAGATCAACCACGTTGACGAATCGGATTTTCAGATCCGGTAGATTCTTCCGCAGTAGAGCTGTTGCTGCGAGAGCTTCGTGTGTCGACACGTCACCGCAGGATGCAATTACAATGTCCGGCTCCTCGCCTTGGTCGTTACTGGCCCAGTCCCAGATTCCGAGACCTTTGGTACAGTGCGCGATGGCTTCTTCCATGTTGAGGAACTGGATGTGATCTTGCTTGTCGGCGACGACGACATTTACGTAGTTCACACTGCGTAGGCAGTGGTCCATGACCGAGAGAAGAGTGTTGCCATCCGGTGGAAGGTAGATGCGGACGACTTCTGGGCTTTTATTTGCGACCACGTCGAGGAAGCCTGGATCTTGGTGTGTGAAACCGTTATGGTCTTGTCTCCACACTGTCGCTGTGATAAGGATGTTCAGAGAGGCGATCCGAGCTCTCCATTCGACCTCAAGACACTTTTCGATCCATTTGCAGTGCTGGTTGACCATCGAGTCGATGACGTGAATGAAAGGCTCGTAGCTGTTCAGCAACCCATGACGTCCGGAGAGAACATAGCCTTCCAGCCATCCTTCACAGGTATGTTCGCTTAGGATCTCCATCACACGGCCATCAGGTGCCAGGTTGCCTCCATCTTTGTCTTCCTCGAAGTAGTCTCCCATCCACACTTTCTTGCCTGCTTTGTACACCTCGGCCAGCTTGTTGGATTCGGTTTCATCGGGTCCGAAAAGTCGGAAGTTATGCATGTTCTGGGCGACCAGATCCCGGAGGAATATGGCCATGTTGGCCATGCCTCCCTTGATTGACTTGCCTGGTTCGATATCCGTGAACCCATACTTTCGGAAGTCCGGCATGCTGAGCGGCCGGCGTAGAAGACCGCCGTTGCCAACGGGGTTGGCACTCATTCTCGAGTTGCCCGACGGGGCAAGCTCTTTGAGTTCTGGGATCAATTTGCCGTTCTTGTCAAAGAGCTCCTCCGGCTTGTATCCTTTCATCCACTGCTCCAGAAGTTTGAGATGCGGAGGATTGGTGCGGACATCTGTGATTGGAATCTGGTGTGCACGCCAAAAGCCCTCGAGATGATGGCCATCGAGTTCTCGGGGAGCCGACCATCCCTTGGGCGTGCGAAGAACGATCATGGGCCAGCGAGGCCTAAAGGGCTTGTTGGAATCCCGAGCTTTCTTTTGATGCTCCTTGATTTCCTTGACACATTGCTCAAGTGTCACAGCCATGGCCTGATGCATGCTGTCAAAATCACTTCCCTCCACAAAGTATGGCTTCCATCCGTAGCCGACAAACAAAGATGTCAACTCCTCATGGCTCACTCGTGCAAGCACGGTTGGGTTGTTGATTTTGTATCCATTCAGATGCAGAACAGGAAGCACAGCTCCGTCGACGATAGGGTTCAAGAACTTCGTGCTATGCCAGCTGGTTGCCAAAGGCCCGGTCTCAGACTCGCCATCACCGACCATGGTCAAGGTGATCAGATTCGGGTTATCAAAAACCGAGCCAAAGGCGTGTGAGATCGAGTATCCGAGCTCTCCACCCTCATGAATACTTCCCGGCGTCTCCGGGGTAGCATGGCTTCCAATTCCACCGGGGAACGAGAATTGCTTGAAGAACTTCTTCATGCCCTCCTTATCCTCAGCTTTGTCCGGATAAACTTCCGAGTAGACGCCTTCAAGATAGGATTGAGAGATAATTCCAGGAGCGCCATGGCCCGGACCCGAAACAAAGAGTACATCGAGATCGTGCTTCTTGATAAGTCGATTCATGTGCATCCAGGTGAAGGATTGTCCAGCATCAGACCCCCAATGACCCAGGAGGCGGGCTTTGAGGTGCTCTAACTTAAGAGGCTCTTCGAGTAGTGGATTGTCACGAAGATAAAGCATGCCTAGACAAAGGTACATGCTTGCCCGGAAGTAGGCGTTCATCTTCCGTATTGTCTCGGCATCGAGAGGCTTACCCTCTAGGGTAGAACGAGCCTCTCCATATGCAGAGATGCTCTGACCTTCGGCTTTTGACGCCATTTTGTGTGACCTGGTGTGGTTTTGAGGTGTTTCACAGTATGCCAGTAGCTCTGTTTCGATTAGGTTGTTCCGGTGATTCCGTCACGATGAGCGCGTTGGCAGATACTGGGAGTAAAAAGAAAATTGGAGGGAGATCCAGAATCAAGTCATGCAATAAGTACCAAAACCTGCACATAGTGGAAACGAATTCCATACTGGTTGACTTGCTTGCCTGACAAGTCAATGACGTGTAGTTCACAAACGTACCATGCTTATGTGGTACGATGCACGCATGACTGCATTTATGCTGATTGATAATTCCACCGACCCAATGGCAGCCATTTCCAGGTTCAAAGACATGCATGTGTTCTTCCTCTGGATCTGGAGTAGTTCCCTCAAGGTGGAGAAAGATGAGGATGTTGAAGGTTGGAAGTGAAGAGCAATGTCCACATCTTGGCGTTGACACCTGATTGTTGAGGCTCAATCCGAATTTCATCCCCGTCGTTTACAAGCCTTTGATCTTCTCCTATTTTCACATCTCGAGGTCTTTCATCCTCCATGCTTAGACAGCTGAGATACTTCAGGTCTACGTGTTTCTCATCAGATACGTGTGTGCACACATAAAGTATAGCAGTTGGATTGAAACGACAGAGATTCTGCTACCCAGCGAATTTGCACCCTCTTGAGCTCCAATAAGAATCAATTCCCATATCTGGTTCCTTTTCAAAATTTCCTCGGGGCGATGGCCATTGCATCCCAGGTTTCAGGGCTCCGCCACCGCCCAATCTAAATTCCTCGAGCCTCTAGCACACCCCGCAAGATCTTCTGGAAGTCAAAGACATGCTCCGGCAACAGCATCGTGTAATGCCTACCAGGAACTTCATGGAATCCAGTGGTGGCTCGAGAAAAGTCCTGCCACTTACTGAGATGTTCATTCAGCCATTCCTCTTTGGATGACGCCGCGATTGCCAACGGGGTGCACCAAAAGACATCGATGCTGGCCACAGATCCCTCGGGGTCGTAGTCGACTGCCATGCTATGCAGGACATATGCCAGGGAAGCCCATCTTATCAGGCTTGGCTTGGAGAATGAGAGTTCTGCCAGGCGATCTGGATCAGACTCTCTCATCACTCCGTCAAACACCTCCTCTCTCGAAAGCCCCTTCAGCGCAACCGCCAATACTCTCGATCGTTCCTCAGTCATAAGTCCGAGGAAATAAGCAAGATGGAGCAGGCATTCTCGATAGTCGAGATCACGCATACGCAACTTGATATGCGGTGGAAGATTGAATGCTCCCACGAACTTGACTTCGTCACCGTTCTTTTCAAGAAGTTTTCCCACCTCAAACGCAATCATGGCCCCATAGCAGTATCCTGCCAACGCATATGGCCCGTGGGGCTGTGTTCTTTTGACAGTGGCATAGTAACTGTCCACAGTTTCCTCGATAGTGGAGAAAGGTATTTCGCCTTCGTTGAATCCCCTCGCCCGCAAAGCATGAATCGGCCGATCCTTCATGTATTTCGCAAGGTTGAGGAAAACCAGCACCTCACCTGCCCCCCGGGTGAACAAGCCAAAGAGGTGCTTTGGTGCCTTTGTCCTGCAGAGTAACCAAGGGGCTATACTCCCGAAGCGCTTGCAGCTCCTGCAACACATTGTGCAATTCGCGTACCGTTGAGCTTGTCATGACAGCCGTCAGTGGTAGTTCCTGACCCAGATCGATTTTGCTTTCCAGGTCTTTCTTCAGCTTGATAAGCTCCATGGAAGTGATTCCAACATCGAAAATGGGAGTTTCCACACCAAACCCTTCCTCGCCAAGCCCCAGAGATTCAATATAGATCGCGAGGATCTGACGCTCAAGTTCATTCTGCGGTGGGGTGCGGACTGCCTTATAATAAAGCCTCACCATTTCACTATTGATCTCTTGAAAAGATCTGTACTCGCCTTTTTCATAACACGTCTTGATCTTTTGACGAGATACCTTGCCAAGCGCGGACTTTTGAAGAATGGATTCATTCAATGGAATGATCTCCGGGCGTGAACCAGTAGCCATAATGACAATCTTGGAAATTGCTTCGGTGGTTCGCACACGCGTCGCCATATCCTCCGGTCGGTAGGTCGGTAGGTACGCCAGGCAGACCATTTCTGTGTCTGCGCCGGCCGGGAACGAAGAAAAACAGCAGTTGAAGCTAGGAGTGAGGCCTGGGATGTCGGCCCGATCAAGCAAGCTGTCAATCTCATAAGGGCTATAGTGGATTCCGTTGATGATCATTGTCTCCTTCAGTCGGCCTGTCAAGTTCAAATACCCGGTGTTCCGGTCGATGAAGGCTCGGTCGCCTGTCTTGAACCATCCATCACTGCTGAATGATTCTGCGGTCGATTGGGCGTCATTGAAATATTCTTTGAAGACCGCTTTCCCCCTGAGCTCCAGGTTACCGATCTCTCCTGGGGATAGACAAACGTTGTTGCTCGAATCATCTGTGATCCTCAATTCAATACCTGGCATACAAGTTCCGACAGAGGCAAATTCCAGCTTGTGGTCAATATCGTACTGCGGGCAGTTGGTATTGAAAATCGCACCAGCGCATGTTTCTGTCATGCCGAAGCCAGGAACGATGACGTTTCTCGGGGCTCCATAGCGGACAAGGAGTTTTGAGACCTCATCGCATGTTCTGGTTACATTTGCTTCGCCCCCTGAAGCCACATAATCCAGGCAACTGAGATCCCAGTTGTGCGAAACGCCATTCGTTGCGCCAGATGGAGCTGCTACCCCGGACAAGGTGGTACGAAGCTTTGCCAGGAAGGAGTTTGGAGCAAAGGTTCTGGTGACTCTGTGCCTATCGATCAGGTCTATAAATTTGATTGGGTCGGAAAGTACATCCGTGCTGTGGACATGAACCTGATCTTTGAGCGCCAACATAGCTTGCAGATGGATTTCGACGAGAGAGGCGGCATGATCGAGACGAATACAGTTCATGAAGCTATTTCCACGGAGAGCCACAACGGATAGTTTCCCGACCAGAACAGCTAGAATCTGTCCATGAGTGAGACACACAGCCTTGGATTTCCCCGTGCTGCCCGAGGTGAGCATCATAACTGCTGTGTCACCCAGTTCAGATCTAGTGAAGTCGAGCAAGGGGAGGGCGGCCTTTTGATCAAGTGAATCAACCGCCATTATCTTGATGGATGGCTGTTGGCTGAACTCGGATACAAGAGTGTTGCGAGTCAAGCACAATGGCTCCTTCAGTAGTTTCGACAAGTGGTCCAAATGCGCCATGCGGAGTGAAGGGTCGTTGGGAAGTGTTGTCGAAATGACAGGCACGCACCCTGCCAGCATAACCGCCCAGAACCATATAATAGTGTCCCAGTGGGATTCGAAGTGCAGAAGAACCGCACACCCGGGATTCAGATCAGAGGCAATGGGGCTTGCACGAAGCGACCAGGAGGCACGCTGCGCATGTTGAAAAAGTTGCTTATAGGAACAGGTTATCGGATCATCGGTGTTTCCTAAGGAGTAGCATATCAGGTTGCCACCATCTTCCTGATCCGAAACCTCTTGGAGCAGGTGCTGAAGATTTCTGAACGTCATGTTCGAAATGGGCTGATGCATGATGGATGAACTGATATTCTAATTTGGGGGTTTTCTTTCGCTGATGTTGACGGGAGAGTCCGGTTCCCCAGTTCTCAATCACTGCTATGTGACATCTCTGAACTTCACGAGCAGAGGTGGCTGGACTTATAACCTCCCTTATACGATCTAGTGGGACCTCTTGTCCAACTTTGGCCAAGGCAGTGGATGCATCGGTAGTCAACAGAAGGCCTGATACTTACATTGAGAGAACCTATGGATCGTTCTCCCTCAATGTACGCGGCACTGCGGCCTCGAAATCACATAGTCCCATATGCGAGGTTGCTCCACGTGTGTGAAACACTGCATGGCCCCTCTCAGCCAATATGAAAACCCCCAGACCCCGGCAGAAGCCGTACAGTTTACACAAATCTGAGTCCCGATCGTAAAGATGACACCCAGAGATGGTTACTTTTGATCGCGCATTTGCCTCATCAAGTATTCAAGATGTTCTCGTGTCTCTCGTGGCCTTTTTATGGATGTCAGGAGATGTCATGACGATAATAAGGAAAGGATCGTGCGCGGTGAAACCCGACCAGCTCTTCTCTGTGCTCTCTTATAACCGCTTTCTCTCGTATTTCTTAATAATAGTCAAAAGTGCTGCCTGTTGATTTCAAAAGGTCGTGTATTCTCCGAAGGTTTTCATACACCTTGTGGTGGATTACAAACAAAGTGTCTTTAATTCTGTTTTAGTAATGCCACTACTGAAGAGCCAATCTCTACATGGCTGAATGATTAGGTCCAGATGAAACTGTTCTTAGAATTGCTCTTGGGGCTGACCAATTTGGCCTACACTATCCACACTCGGGCAGCCCTAACTACATCAGCGCAGCCTACGGTAGGAAAATTCACATTCCAAGATTCTGCCCCAAATAAACCGAAATAAGTGCGTGAGTGTCCATATATGGTATATCAGAGACATTGTTCGGTCTTGAAAAATCCCTGTCTAGCTTTGGAAGACCTGAAGTGCGTTATCCATGGATACTTACTTCTGGTTGCGCTGACCATAAGGATTACTACATGACACGATATCAGATTCGGACCTGCTTATGCCCAAAAGTCTTATAAGCACGCTGCACGTACCTCTGACTGTGATGACGACCAGACCCCGAAATAACCACTATATGACTGCAACCTGCGAGCAGGGCCCGCAAGAAATGACTAATTGGCACCTTGACCTTCGTGTGCAGACTTAATCGCAATGCGGTACTTTAGTGGCACCGAATGTAGCCGCTTGTGGTGAGACCCTACAGTTTGAGATCAGCGTGACTGATTTTGCACATAGAGCTGAGCATTTAACAAAGAACATCCAATTTCATGACCCTTATACTATATCATATTACAAAGGACCAATTGTATCTGCCTCAAATTATGCTAAATCACAAAGGTGTGACAGAAACTTGATCTTTCTTTCCCTTT
The DNA here is from genome assembly GCF_028827555.1 of Penicillium brevicompactum. Taxonomy (NCBI): domain Eukaryota; kingdom Fungi; phylum Ascomycota; class Eurotiomycetes; order Eurotiales; family Aspergillaceae; genus Penicillium; species Penicillium brevicompactum. Next base: position 1,927,003 of record NW_026623212.1, on the reverse strand, counting down.
CCAGTTGTCGATGTTGAAATATCTTCTGTCGAGTGATCGATAGCCTCATTTCCAGCGTTGGGATATTTGCGATTTTTTTCACTACTTCAGGTTAGCACGAGAAGAGCCATCTGAAATGGATACTCACCCGTTTGGGCCATAGATATAGCGAATGACAAAACTCATAGCCACTAAACAGACAGTCATGACGGCCGAAAAGACATATCCCTTTGCAAATCGAGGGCCCTCCACAGTGGGGTATGTGAAAAGTGGAATCCAACATGTCCACATGGTAGATATGGCAGTAGCCAAAACAAGCACGACTGCGCGCTCCTCGACATTGTCTCGGTAAAGCACGTTGATCCACCCATAAAGTACCGAAGATACCGCGACTGCCGAGTATTGCACGCTGTAAGCAAACCATTTGGCCCCTTCGGGCACATTCCAGATAGCCAAAATGACCAGTCCTGTAAAGTTGATGCACGAGGCAAGAGTGATAGCCCAGGCGCGGTTTAACCACAAGTCGGTGCTCACGTTGATAAAAAGTACAAAGAAGATACCCAGTGCCGGACTGATTGAGTTGAGTTCGTTTTGCTTGGCTGCCGTATAGCGATGTAGACTCTTCAACCAAAGCAAGAAGGACGCTGCGTTGGCGCTGGAATTGAAGAAGAATCCATCCCAGATGAGTATCAGCCAGAATCGCTTTGTCGTGAAGATCCTTTTGGCTAGCTCCAGTGAGAATGGTGAGCTTTTCACTTGGGATCCCTGTCTTTCTAGCCGGGCGCGTGCAATATCTAGATCTCGTTGTGAAACCACCAGACGGTTAGGCTTATCAATTGTGCCAGGGTAGATAAAGTAGCCGATAATCGCCATGGGAATTGTGATGATGGCGTTGATGATGAACAGCCATCGCCATCCCGCTAGTCCATTCACCCCATCGAGGTATTCGAGTGTTGCACTTTGGAGGAGACTCGCGGTGAGAAGGCCGAGAGTGAGACCGACGTAGAAGGCGCCCCCTCGTCGTCCAATCTCGTTGCTTTTATACCAGGATCCTAGGACGAAGTGCACACCGGGGAAGTAAGATGCCTATCAGAGTGAGTAAAACAGACAAAAGCCTTTGAGCAGGGAGTGCTACCTCGAATATTGCAACCATGAATCTATAAGCCATAATTTCTGAATAGCTGGTAGCTCGGTACTGCAGCAGAGTGAAAATTCCCCAAAGAAGATCCAGAGTGGGCACCAGGTAGTGCATCGGCACCCGAGGGAAGAGATATACAAAGGGCAGAAGTGCAACGACATTGCCCACTGTGAAGATGGTCTGGAAATGCACTAGCTCATTCCCATTGAAGCCGAGCTCCTCAGACATTCCTGATACATATGCATTGTCTAGTAGCGCCGTTAATGAGCATTCCTACTATTCTTTTGCGGACATTTGCCTGTAGGAAGTTGACCTACTAATGTTCCCTTGGTCAATGTATTTGATCCAGTAAACAACGAATGCATACGGAACAATCAAGAGATCCAATTTCAATATCAGCTTCCTTTCCTCTGGAGTATCATCCGGAGAATACCAATGGTACCACTTTCGGGGCACAGGGGCTGCCTCTGCCTCTAGTACAGCCATGGTTCACAGTAAAGTTGCAGAATTTCACGAAAACCTGTCTTTTTCTGGTAAATCATTTTGTTATATAAATACAAGCTTATCGAACTACTTGTCTATCTCTGAAGTTGTAAATGTTGCAATTTGGGTTGTCGCTAACACCACCGTAGGCCTTTGGGGCTAAAATGATGCCATTGGAAAACCCTCCGGATCAATCAAACGCGAGATGAGCTCGGTAAGCATTCCAAGGTTATCTATAGCCGAAACTTAAAAATTTAAGCTAAATCGTGGAAGATATCGAAATAAATAAGCCGAATGGAAGAGTCTGTACTTTGTGGAAAAGAGCCCTGGGGGAGCTGACAGAGCGGAGATGAGAGATGAGGTGGTTTGAGGTGTCCAGTCAGCATCTCTCCCTTCCCAACTCTCCTCTCCTCTCTCCATTCCCTCTTCTCCAACTTTCTTCCTATTTTGTGAAGCTCATCACCTGTTTCTCTATCACTCTTGCATAAGGGGAAGATGGCTGTCATTCCTTCGGCTAGTTGCAGCACATAGCGATAAGTACTGCAAGACTCAAGTCGTGTCTGGCGCCGACTGTCACGACCTTGCCCTACCGCGATGGTATTCTATATCGAGAATTCGCATCACAGAAGATCATTATTATTACCAAGAGCCATGTACTGGCTAAGAATTTTGGTTCTCGAGACCAGACTGGTGTCTTGATAGGCTGATCAGATGTTGATGAGCATACCGGCCCAGACGCACAAGACCCGGGCCATTTATTCCTGGAGCCTGCCGGACCAACAGTCAATATTTCCGCGCTCATACCGGCAATGTCTCTCAATGGAGTGAGGCTGTGAGGCATGCTGGTTGAAATCGAGGCTGGGGGCGATGCACGCTAGCACTAGCGCCAGCGCCTAAAGCCCGTTACTTGCGTGGGTGACCTGCATGTTAACGCCCGGGTGACGAATTTGTCAAGACTGTTTTTGAGGATTCCTGCATGGCTATTTCAGGCGCGTAGTCAAACATGAGGAGGCGTACACCATTTCAGGGCTCGTGGCAGACACCAACTCCACCTCACTTATAACAATCTCTTCTATACCCCGATGGCATTGATTTAGGTCTATTAGAGTGGGCTGAGCAACTTATATTATGATTAGCAATACGTTAGCCTCTGAGGGGTGGGTTCAAGAACCTGACGGGCGAGGCACGTGGAGCATTCTCTGCACTTGCGTTCTCACAATCATTCTCTGTTGTTGGACCTCGGTGGCTCCAAACCTGCCTGCCAAATCGGATGGGGAATTCAGAAAATGGAGATACAAGTTCGATCTTGCCTGTGTTGCCTTGCTCGGATCGGAATTTATTCTGATGGTAGCCTTGGGGCAATGGTCTTCCGCCCGTCGATCTTTGAAGGTGGGTGATGCTATGCTCACAAGTTGATTAGTCTCCTGACAGATCAGGACTTTCATGACGCCGGATACAAGGAGTGGTCTATCAAGCATGCCTGGTTCGCTGACATGGGTGGATTTTTGATAACCTACCCGGGTGAGGATATGCCCTCATTTCCGGTAGACGCGAAGCAGCTCTGTTCTTTGGTCAAGGATGGCTATCTCCCGTATCCAGAGCTGGATGAGGATGAGATTGAGGACAAGAGCAAATCAAGTGGTTTAGCCAAGTAAGTGCACGGATTATTGGCCCTGAAACACCCATTTTCAAAGCTTCATGACATACTGACTCAAGTAGATTGTTTACAATAGCGCAGGCGTGTTGGTTTACTTTTAACACGATATTTCGCTTTGCTCAAGGTCTTGTCGTCACCACCCTCGAAATAACCACCCTTTCTTTCATTCTGGTTTTTCTGGTAACGTCTTTTTGTTGGTATCACAAACCCATGGATGTGAACAGGCCCATCACTCTGGAGCTTACTGCTTCCGTTGCCGCAATTCGAGGGAAATACCATCAAAACCCGGGACCTCAGTGGTATGAAACACCCTTCGAGTTCCTCTCTCGGGACGAGTGGTTCATCTCGCGATTTTGGAAATACTACATTCAAATTCTCCACTACTTGCACATACCTCTCTTCATACGACCTGAGCGAAGACCATACGACCGCATTCCCAGTCACTATGGGCCGAACGTGGACTTCCGAGCCGAGATTGTCTGCGCCCCGACAGTTCTGCTTTTTAGCTCTGTCTTTCTCATCGCTTGGAACACAGATTTTCCTACTACAGCTGAGCAAATCCTCTGGCGATTTTCGAGTGCAAGCATGGTAGCTTTTACCTTGTTCGGGGGTCTCGCTGCGTTATATTTCCACAAAACTATATTCAAAGCGGATATAGCGCAGCAGAAGACACATGCTATACAAAACAAAGAGGGTTCCTCTTGGATTTATCGTTTCCTGTCAAAATTGAAGAATATCGACCCTGAGCAGGATCCTGCATTGGAAATTCCACTTCGTGCTTTGATTCCGATTTCCCTGGTCTGTGTTCTCTATGCCGTGGGTCGAGTATTCATATTGACGGAGGATCTCATCGGATTGAGAAGTTTGCCAAAAAGTGCGTTTGAGACGGTTTCATGGTCCAAGTACATACCGCACTGGTAGTTGTCGGAGATTAGTGGTAGTTCAAGGCACGCAATCCTCCAGCCCTTTGTCCTTTCGTATCATGTCTTTGTTTTCTCTTCCTTGGACTTCCATTCTTATTGTTTGGCTCATGTGCAAGGCAAAATACCTTGTGTCAGAGTCTTCAAATGTTATCGGTTTATTGTTCCTTTGTTTGCGATCCACAAGTCAAGCGAGGAAAATTCTCAGGTACTCGGATACTTTTCTTTGTTCTCGTCCTCGAGACTTTGCAATATTCAAGGGCTCTTTGATATTGGCTATTTTTGGTTACCCAACAATGCCATAGTTGGATTTTGTCTTCAAAGAATCTCGATCCAGTCCCATACTTCGAGTTCACCTCTTTGTCTACCAATATTTTGTTGAGATTTATATACTTCGTCTTTCCCATAGAGTCAATAAGATATCCCATATTATTTTCAGTTCATTTTTCGATCACACAGCCCCCTCGCGAAAGGAATAGCAACCCTCTTCACAATGAGGCTCCTCGATAGTTTCAAGTACGGTGCCTATCAACTAGCCGGTCAGATACGGCAAAGATGGATAGAAGACTCAACAGCACCAGGCTGTCCAATTGAGCCATCAAAGCTATCGTGGCAAGACTTGACCGGTTTCCACAATGACCCAACCGAGCCAGACCTCATACCTGTTTCATACGACGCGATGGAAGATCACCTTGACGAGCTCCAAATCCAAGAACCAGACGAAGGTGGGTGGGCAAGAATGAGTATTCAGCAACTGGGTCTATATGTCAACCAATGGAGCGGCAAACAGCCCAGGCTGAATGTTTGGAAAGGTCAAGTTGCGCCTGGTGTACTAATGATCGAGGAAATCAAGCGAACGTTCGGTCCTTACGCTTCGGAAATCAGCGCAGCCGCGTATGCAACCATTTATCCGATTGACACGCTTAAATGTGTCTACCTTTTCAATGTTCTGAATGAGGATACTCGTGGTTTCATGCAGGACTATCTTTATACCGCAGAAAATGGTCTGGAGTGGTACGATGAGACAGAGCTAGATTGGTATCCTGGAAGCCCTGAGTTTGAAGCGTTGTTGGGGACAAGACTTGGAGGGTTGGTGGTTAACTTGATATTGGGCGCACTCGAGCGTGGAACGCGTCGCATATCTAAGATTAGAACCTTTTTCTGCTGGGGCGATCTGCATATGCGATTGATGATTGAGGAAATTCCCAAGGACACAAAGGGCGAGTCGGCTCAAGCGGCCCAGCCAGTTTCTGGTCAGAAACGAAAGCGTTCAACTTCTCCAATTTCGGACGATAGCTCCATCGAAAGACCACACAAGCGCCGCTGCTTTGACAACTAACTATCGGTTGCTGTGCAAGAATTCTGGGGGCGTAGGTCTTAAATTGATTGACTTCGTGATATCTCGTGTTTCAATTATAGTTTTTGTTTGGGTTTGCTTTGCTACTGTTTCGTTTGATATTGTTGATCTTTGTGTGTTTACCCAAATATCCAATGCCATCAGAAGACGTTGCCCTTCGTCTGGGTCATCGTCTTCACATTCAAGTTCTTCATCATGCCAACCCAAATGAATCCCAGCACCATGAATCCAGTGCCAGAAGCAAGCATGATTGGCTGAGCATAGCCATATGCTTCGATGATTGCATCGCGGATTGGGCTACCGACGGGGTAGCTGAGTTGCACCGGTAGGCTTGCATAGATAAGTGACAAATCGGATAAGGCCTCTTCTGGGAGAGTCTGCTGGAGCTTTGACAGGAAGGTATTTGTCCAGATAGCGCCGCAAATGGCACTGCCAATGGATCCACCGATACTACCCATCACGAAAAGCAAAGCAAGTGCCGCAGCAACGTGCTGGTGATCAACGGATGCAAGAACGGCCAGCTGCACACAAAGAATGAAGATGCCACCTGGGACAGAGAAGAAGATCTCGCACATGACAATGTAGCCGATGTATCCACCGGGGGTACGGAAGTGAATCATGAGGCCCAGCCCAAATATGTAGAGCGGCACGCAAATCCAGAGGATCCACTTGAATCGTCCGGTCACTCGAATCAGCCAGCCAGTGACGAACAAGAAGACAAATGAAACCACGCTGAATGTGTTTCCCACGTATCCAGCAGTGGCAACGTCCAAGTGGTACACTACTTGCAAAAATGACGATAGGTAACTCCCATAGCAGTAATAAGAGATCTGGTATGTCATGTTCAAGAGACATGCACCCAAGATGGTTCGGTCCGTGAGGAATTTGTAATCCAAGAATGGGACCGGGGCGAGATAAGTTTCGTAAAAGCCGAAGGAAATCAGGAGGACGAGACCGACAACGAGCATCGCGATGATGTACCCTGTTTGCCAGCCGCTGGGCGCAGTACTAGCCAGCGTAAACGGCAGCAGGAACACGACCATACCGCCAGCGAAGAGGATAACACCCATCACTATCAAGAATTATCCGAGGTTAGCAATCGACAACAAGCCTTGAAGGCGATTTCATGTTAGCTACTCACAATCGAATTCCTTGACAACCCACCAGACTGATTCCAGGCTGAACCTAAACTTGGTTCTTTCTCTGTTGATCGTCCCCTGTCTTTCTGCTCGCCGCAGATTGTAGGCCAAGAGGGCATACAGAGGCAATGCGAACGCCGGCAAGACAATTGCCCACATTCCATAACCCCATCGCCAATTAACATGAAGAAGGAACTCGGCAGCAGCCTTCGATCCAGCGAATGCCGAGATCAAGGCTGGGGACGATGTGAAAGCAAAGGCAAGACCTCGATTTCTCAGGTTCGTCACGTCTGCTGCAAGTACGTCCCAGCTGTATGCGAGGCCTCCAAAACCGACAGAGTAGAAGACCTGTGATAAGGTTAGCCTCTTGAGGTCAGAGTTGAAGTGCGATGACTCACTTCTCCCGCGCAGTACGTAGGAAGGTTGTGTGAAGAAGCCAGCAGTACTATTCCCAGTATGCACATGGCGACCATCAGAAGAAATCCTTCTGCACGACCCCATAGGTCCAATGCCTTAGCCATAGGAATATAAACTGCCCCTGCCATGGCAGACGACACAATGTTGATGACAGTCAAGAGCGAGTGACCGGCGAAAGAGCTTGTTGCGTATGCGGTCAAGCTGTACACCACGGAGGATCTCATGTTGTTGACCAGTGTCAGAAGCCAGATACTGCGAGAAAGGTTAGACGGAGTCCTCAATCGCAAATTGTGAAATGACAATAGTAGCCGTACAATATCAAAACCATGAACATAGAACTCCTCCCCCAGGTCAAAGTCACTGCCTCGATCTTCTGCACACCGGCCTGGGCATTTTCGGTCGGCTTATCATCATCTTTGTTAACCTCAGTGTCGAGAGCATGTGCTGCTTCTTTGTCACCCGCCTGCAGCTGTATAACGATTGGATCGTCAACAGGGGTCGTGTTGGCGGTGTCGGCGGAGTTGCCAACAATCCTGTGAAACCTGCTCAGGATAGTCATTTTTACCTGCAAGCAACCTGAACTCGGTTTTTTGTGGGCGAAGTCCGATTGTTAAATATCACCAGGGCATTTTAAACTTTCGGGCTTGGGCACGAACAAGCGACGTGAGGAAAAATCCAGTTTCTCATGCCATAAGAAAATTAAATCGGCAATCAACCCACAAGAGGCATGGGTCCTTGGCGTCTTCCATGTCATCTTGGCCCTCCAAACTCGAGATTAAGCGGGTTATGCTCCGATAGCGGGTGGCGTGAACAATCTACTGTGTGCCTCGCTGATGGGCTATTCACAGTCTTTTCCTAGAATGAAGTGGCTGAAATGTCTCCGTAGGCCAGAATCTAGATGCAGGCGAATGTTCCATGCAACCTTGCAGAGGCGAGTGGTGGGCGGTTCACAAATCGGATCAGATTAGATCGCAAATGGCCCCCAATTATCTTTGCGCTAACCACTCTGGGTTTCTCCCAAGCCCGAACACTCCCGTAGCTCATTCCTGAGGATCAGTACAATCTCCTTTTCTGCGGTTGAACAGGTGTTTGCCGCTTCTGAATACATTCTGCTTTGGCTTTAGGTCACTGGGTTGACATGAACATTGTCAGACCTTGAATCGTGCGATCCTTGGCATTCATCTGGCTCACTAGGAACCGAAGAGTGCAAAATTAGCACTAATTCTGATCGGCTCGGTGTATGATGGTCCCCGTCACAAGTATTGGGGGCCATTGACATCCCCATCAGGAACTCCGGCACAAAAAAAAAACAATAAAAACACAATGCGGCAGAATATTGTCACGAGCTCTCTATCTTAGTAAAGGCCAGTCTTCGAAAAACTGTGTCAAACCCCGATTCATTGAGCATGCCATCACACTCGTGTGTTCTTCGCCGGTGAACTCGTGCATCAAGGTTGTCCGCAGGTGGTGAGACCCTTGCAACAACTCGCAGATCTTGACAGAGTTCTCACTTGTCCTGAATATCGACGCAATGTGCTTTCTAGACTCAAATTGGTCAGATGATTCATCATCCCACCGGATGGGGTTCTCCTCGAGGGAACCCCAGAATACCATAAGAGACGGCGGGGTTTCGTCGCGTCGCTCCTTTGCTAGAAAAGTCTTTGCTGTCTCCAAGATGGAATGATCATTCCACCAGACAGAGGGACTGCTAGCAATGTAGCAATCAAAAGAGGTCGTGCGCGTAAACAGTGTATGCAAAGCTAGAAGCCCCCCCATAAGAGTGTCCATAGAGAGCTTCTCTCGAGATGGACACGTGCGGAAATCGAGTCTTGACATGGGGTTTGACGACTCCTTCGATAAAATCAAGAAACTGATGCGCGCCTCCGAATCCAGGGATCGGAGTTGCCGTTGGCGGCGTCAAATCGAAGCTGCGTCGCTTTGAATCGTACAATTTGCCGGTGAGAGGGTAACCGACGGCGACGACGACGCCTCCGACAAAGCGTGACTCCGCCGCGCGCCGCCAAGCTGCTTCGGTTGCGGTTAAAAACAAGGCGTTTCCATCGACGATGTATCTATCCCTGGTTGTCAGGCACAATGCTCCAATCGTCAGAGCTGGGAATAGCTACATGATGGGAGCTGAGCCCTCGAAGAAACGGCCATTTTGCCAACTCAGGGGCCAGGAAATCTGAACGAGATAAAGATCGTCGTGGGCACTTTTCATGTAAAGCTGCTCGGAACTTGGCAACGGGACTTCCATGGGAAGTTCTTCCATGACTTGGTCCATCAGCTCACCGGTAAGCCCAACAGCGGTAATTTGTTGATGTAGACACCTCGGTGCAAGATATAGGTGAGACGAAGGATAACCTTAGGAGCCGAGTCAGGGCGATGCTCGGCCCCGATTTCGGATCTGAGACATGACTCTCATCTGGGCTATATTGCCAAGGCTGACGCACAACGGAGCTCTCAACATGATTCCTCTCTTGTTCTGGTGCACAGCTCAGACATTGCCGGAAAGCAACAGGGTACGAGGTGATAGCTGGTCGACGTTAGGGAGATGAGGAGTAGAAAGAGTCAAAGCCGAAAGATCTCCGAAGTCTCCAAATTGGATGCCTGAGTCATGAGGCATCAACCACTCTCGATTCTCCATGTGTTCTTGCAGCATTGGGCTTACCCTCTAGACGTCTGCTTTCAATTCTTTCTCTGAGGTGAGATGACATCTATTAGGCTTGAGTTATCAGCATCTCATTTTTCCAATAATCTTTGAACTGAAGCTTTCAATTTTCAAGCCCTTTCTCTTGACTCAAAACAAATCTTGCTCTACCCCTTTGAGATCTCCCTTCACAGCACACACCTCTTTGTGAGGATCTTTTGGGCCATTTCATGCTTATCAGAGCATCTTGGGCCGCAGATCTCTGTGACTGGAAACCGGGGGAAAAAGAGATTACCCGGCTATTCGGCCGCATTCCGGCCTAAATGACAAGTGCAAAGCACAGCACTCCATAGAGCCGCTAGTTGGTGGAACGGAGCTGAAGACTGCGTCCAAATCAGCACTCCACAGCAAATCAATTGGAAGCTTATTGGCATCCAACAGGGCCGGCATCAGCCTGGACCACAGGTTGTGGGATCGTGTTTGATGCTTACACTTTCACCGCAAATTTTCTTTGGCTCTGAAAGGCCATACACGTTACGTGTATGTCCACCGATGCTTGAAATTGGCGTCGGCTTATGCGCACACCGTAGCCAGCCCTATTTTTCAGCTCATATGCGATTTCAATCGGGTCGCCCCTAGCATTGGGCCCGCACACGTTGCGTTGGTCTCATTGGGCCTCGTTATCTCATGAAGATCATATCACCGCTTATTTGCCGAGTGGGCGTGGATAGCATCGATACTAGTGCCGGCTGCGTGAACCGAAGCTCGCTTCATATTGCTCGATTTACTGCTTTGCATCGGCGTGCCCGTCAAGTCTCCTCTACAAAACAAGAAACGGCTTTCCAAGTAAACAGCGATATTTTCAACTCTTTGAATTCTCATTCCAAGTCACCTCATACGAAAGGACCACTGTTATTGCTCATATCATATTGACATACAATTTCCAGTCTCAATCAACCAAAATGAGGATACTTTGCCTTCATGGCTTCGGCATGAATCCCGACATTATGAAGCGCCAAATGTCAACGATAAGAAAGATCTGTGATCCAAGCTGGGAGTTTCACTTTCTCGCTGGAAATATTGAATGTTCACCCGCACCTGGTCAGTTCATGCGACTTGAGTGTCTTATCAGTGTGTTACTCATACAACCACAGGCGCTGAAGCCATGCCCGGCCCGTATCTCTGCTACACATCGACCTTTGATCCTGCCAGCATGAGAGCAGCAGAAGCTCTAGTCCATGCAGAATTTGAGAAAGAAGGACCATTCGACGGTGTTTTCGGCTTTAGCACGGGCGCATCAATTTTGGCTGCCTATCTCCTTGGGCAGCGTGTCGCACAACCAGACAAACCCCTTCCTGTTCAATTCGCTATTTTCTGCTCGGCAGTGCCTATCATTGCGTCAGACCCTACCTACTACCAGGCGATCTACGGTTCGCTTTCCCAGGAAGAGGAACGAATCATTCGCTCGGCTCAGTATGATCAATACCTGAAGCTCCCAGAACCCATTCAATCTGCAGTGACGGTCATAGGGAACGTGACCGATATGCTGAAGCCCGTGCTCCGCAATTCTCGCTTGTTCTTTTTGGATCGATCGCCATTGGAGATCCCATGTCCTTTGAACCCGGATTTGTATACGGCGCGTCTCAACATCCCCACCTTGCATACTCGGGCAACGAGAGAGCCGCCGGCTTTCAAAGAATCATCGTTGGCGGTGGAATCTTTTTGTGTCCCTACGCTGCGAAGAACATTTGAGCATAGTGTTGCTCATGGTCTTCCAAAAAAGTTGGAAGAGATTCAAAATATGGTTGCCGCTATGGAAGAAGTGATTGGCTCAGATCGTCGGGCGAGGTTATGATCGGAATGAGCGTCTTATGAATGATCTATATAGAATCTTAGAGTTCATAGAGCGTTCGTTTGGAATATTGGAAGCCAACCTACTGATATATGAAAGTTTATCACATTTATTATCTTTCCTCGGGTAACGGGAAATGCCTTCTTGGGAAGAGCAATCGGCTGTTCCTGGCTCTGATCTTCTTTTCGCTAGTCTATCTCAGCTTGAGGACGCTGTAGTAGTCACCAGGCTCGTCACAAAGTTCAAGCTCCTCTGTGGATGACTTCTTTACTAAAACTTCCCCTTATACCGTACTAGCCGCAGAACTCATGTAGTTCGCACCTTTCCTTGTCCTAACCCCAGCTCTCCACCAATCCAGTCCAGAGATATCCTGATCTCTCTCCGTTGTAGTCTTCCCATACCCAGCCCTCTGCAGGAAAGGACTGTCAAGTGTCCTCCATGGCAACTTATCAGTGGGTCGTACAAAGTACAGCAACCCGAGTCGACTGAGATGTACTTGATCACTGGGTGGCGCTATCACCCGATGGAATCCACTTTTCAAATACCCATTCGTAAGAAATTGAAGTGTATCGCCAATATTGACTGCAACTGATCCTGCAGGAATATGCAGATACTCCCAGTCTGATTCTTTCGAATGCTGAGTCTGCAATCCTGATATTGGCTGCTGGAACATAAACGTCATGGTTCCTTTGTCGGTATGTCCCCGAAAATACACGTCATCAAAGGTCTTGTTCTCCTTCTGTGACCGTGGATGGTAAAGCATGTATCGTATAGAGCTGTCGCATTCATCCTCGTAGCGGTTTCCGTTGACAAATTGGTCTTCGGGTAATTCAAGCATGAGTGCAAGTACACGCAGAACTTTGAAAGAAACATTCTCGTGCATGTGCCTGGAGAAGCTTTCAATTTGTTTGAAGTATCGGCGAACGATATGAGGGTGCGATCGTTCACTCGAGGGAATGAATTTGAAGATGCTGTAGAATTCCAAGGTGTCCTGCATTCCAGGGAAGAGGCTGAGTGCTCCTAGGGGCCGATAACCATTATAGCTGCCTCTCTCTAAAGGAGCACGGTGTTTGAGACGCTCTTCTTTGGGAAGTTCAAAAAACCTTTTGGCGATGGCAAATTGTAGGTCGATCTCGGCTTGAGAGAGGCCAATGTTGGTAATGTAAAAGAAGCCTTCTCCTGTTAATATTCTTCCATGCGTTGAGATTGATCAAGCATACCAACGTTATGCACATGCTGCTTTAGTTGCTGCGCTAGTCTTTCCCTACCTCCTGGGCGATCGTACTCTGCAAGATCGATGGTCGCGATATCTGCAAATTTCACTACCACGATTGTCAGTTTGTTGAACGTATATCATACATCATGGTCTGTACTGACGTGGACATCGCGTCTCAGATGGATGCTCGTATTCTGGTAGAGGCTCTTGATCTCTCAAAGGATCTATAGCGAAAGACATCACTTTGATCAGGGTACTTGTAGAAGAATCGAGAACATCCTGCCTTGCTCTGGGGAAAGCTCAAGCTCAGAGTCGCCACTTAGCTTTCCCCAGAGTGCCAGTGGCCTCGTTCCACTTTTTTAATCAAATAGTTTCCCGTCAGTACCCACTATAGAACATGTGAACAGACTGTTTTCCACATATGTTTCTTGCTCCTTTGCAATCCCCCGCCTAGAGATGCATCGATCGACATTAGATTCACCCCTCACCGCTAGTTGATTCGTTATGCTCATACATGCAAGTACATGAGGGCTAAAACAGCTCACTGATCCAAGCCAATCAAGCTCTTTAGGGAATTGTATACCCACATGGCTATCAGTGGGTTTGATTCGTTTGGATTCCACCCCGCTTCTAAAGTCTGCGAATGTGGAATAAGCAACTGGGCACATACTTCGTACTGGAAATAAGAATAAAGAACTTCGAGGCGGGTGCTCGACCTTGAGTACTCTTCGTCAGTCTCGCCTGGACCTATGTGGACAAACATGGTAATCCAGGGGATAAACGATAAGCAGAGTGGTCCTGCAAGGGCGCACATGCGAAATGGATTAATGTTTACCCTACATCACAACCCATATACTTATGGAGACAATTACCACAAAATGATTGCTGATAACCCTCTTTGAGAGGACTTGAATTCAACTGGCAGTCCGAAATAACTCATGTTTCGAGTCAACCTTGAAAGTAAACACGCGATTTTGAATAACAAATACATCACATCGCTTGAATAACTAAAGCAAACTAACAGAGTCATCAATCATGATAGATATTACGGATCACTTACGTGAAGCGCACAAGACAAACAAACGGACTGAAATAAGAAAAGCCTGCCACCAATCTATGAATAACTCCTCTTCGTAAGATGAATGTAGCCCCCAAGATAACCAATCAAACGTGAAAGCAATAGTCGATGCTCAGAGAGCATGAGAGAGAAACGAGAGATGTGAAAGCCATCTATCTCACCCTCCAAGGTAAAATGATTTCAGAAAGTACGGCGACGTTGCGTATTAGGTGTCTCGGTAGGCTCCTGGTCATCGGTTAGTAAGGAGGACTAAGTTTCACTCATGGGCTGATATACTAACCGAGCTTGCACGGCGCTTCAGGTTGATATTGTCGCCAGACTTGTTGACAGGCCCCAGTTCAGGCTTGGGTCCCGCCCCATGCGAGATCACATTATTCTCGCCGTCAACGCGGACCCCAGAGTTGACATTGATATTGATGGGTCGCAAGACTCCGGCGTCGTCGCGGAGAGCGTTGGCGTGGCTTAAAGCGCCAATGATCACGGCAGTGAGCGATCCCATGGGAGGTGAGCTTTTGGTTTCACCAGTCGGGGTGGAGGAGTTAAGGCCCGATGCTGGCAGAGTAATAGAGTTTCCATTGCCGGTCACATTGACCGAGTTGTCGATGTGGATTGTGATCGGCGTGGGCTCCTCTTGATAGTAATAGTCGGCTTGATCGAGTTGGTCAAAGGTCATCACGCTGGTGCCGCTTGGTCTGGTCACCGAGAGTGTGTAAGGTGGAGGAGCAGGGGTAGAAGTAGTGCCAGAGCTGCGATTGGCACGTGCCTCAGCAAGCTTCTGAAGGCTGTGTTTCACAGTATCCGATGGAGGCTTCATTGTTGATGGACTCAGATTGAAATCAATGACCACCGGTAGATGAGAAGGATGGAATGAGAGAATGGGAGAATGGAAGAATGAGAAGGTGAGAAGGTGAGAGAGGGGAAGAAATAGAAACAGCGCGAAGAAGGACTATAAGGCCCGACTGTCAAACGGATGAATACAATAGCAAGGCGAGCTCAATAAGCAGCCAATCAGAGGCCACCGTGGGGCATTCAATTGCCGAATTGGGAAATCTCAATGAACGCCGCTATTGTTCTCAATAAAGTCACGTGCTTACTATTGTTCATATTGTTCATTGGGGGTATCAATAAGATATGTACCGGTACCTGCGCTAAGGCAGGTGCCATCATAGTGTAGTAAGTATCTGTACACTTCTTCAATAGTCAAACTCCATTGAATGCAGATCCTTCAATGACTCAAATCAATGTGGCCTGGTCATGCCCGCTAATGCAGGAAATGTGCCTCCAACTCTCGGTTCAAAAAGCAAAACGGAACGCTGCGTCGATCCACAAGCCCCTGACTATTGATAAACCCTTCCAGGGGCTCATACGTGCTGTCAGGTCCAGGACTGGGCGAATGGGATATTCCTTCCGAGGCCGATGGAAAGTCCCTGGTATCCTCACCTGGACATTGCGTCAGGTTTCGCTCTCACGGTGGACCCGATAGGGGTTCCTTACTGGGGGGGATGTTGGCCCGGGTAGTAACGCCCACCTGGGTGAAGGGAATGCGCCGTCTACACCAAAATTAGCAAGGACAAAGGTCCTCGTAGACGGACCGAGTGATACCGGTGTTTCTGTCGCGTCGGACATCCAAACCGTTACGGGTTGGTACTGACTTCACGAAACTCGTCCCCTTCCACTTCCACCTCACGATCTCGAATCCGACGCATCAATGCCAGGAAGTTGCTTTGCGCGAACTTCTCACTTTGCTCATTGCGCACGCTATCTAGGAGTTGTCCGGCGGTTCGTGCGAGTTCATCGGCATCGCGTCCTCGGGTCTGTGGGTCTTGCTTCTCGCTCTGTGGGATGAGATCGGATCCTAGTCGAACGTCTTCGGTGACTGGCTCATATTCATGGGTGTCCTCTAAATTCTGCTGAGTCTCTTTTTGATCGGCTCCCTGCAGTTCCATATCTGCCCGGGCTTGGTCAAAGGCGGCTTCAAAGGCAGATTCATCAAATTGCTCCACAGGCTTCTGCTGGCTTTGCATAGCTTGGGATGGCTGCATCTGATTCATCGACCCATACATAGGATAGCTCGGTGCGAAAGACGGTTGGTAAGCCCCGTGCATTTGCGGTGTCTGATGGGCCTGTTGCATCGGTCTTTGTTGTTGCTTCATGAACTCAGCATGCCACCCGCCATTTGCTGTTGCGGGTGCGATGTTAGGCCGTTGTAGCTGCGCGGGGTGCGACGGTCCCGATATTTGTAAGTTCTGGAAGTCGGAAGCCCAACTGGCGTTCCCCATATGATGGGCGGCCGGATGGTGAGTGGCTGCATGGTGTGATTGTGCAAAGTGAGCAGGGTGTTGTAAGTCTGGTAATGCGGGGCCAGCAAGGTTGGCTTCGAATGCGGCGAACTCCGGGTCAAGTATGCCCTCTTGAGGGTTCTGAGATCGAAACCCCTGGGGATGTCAGTACCAAACAGACACTGGAATACAAGAATTGCAACCAACCTGGCCCGGTGATTGCCGTGAAGTTAACCGGTCTTGCTGTAGTGTCCGATCAACGGAAGTATGCTTCTGGAAGTTCTGGAGGGCATTGGATGGCCCACATAGCGCATCGCCCATGGTGACCTTATACCGACTGGCGGGATGGTGTAACAAGTAGTTTCGGAAATAATCAAGCTCTTTTCTCCAACTGAATGAGAACAAGATGTATGATGCGAGGACAAGATGTAAGACACCCGCCACGAGCTCCGTGGGGTAACCGATGGACCGAGGCCCAATCACGTGTGATGAGTCACGTGCGCTTAGTCAGTGGCGATAAGAGCGATAGGCCAAAGGGCCAGTTGTTTGGCTCCAAAGGAGAGCTGATCCGGAGCCCGCCTCACTAACTGCAATTGTTTGCTTCTATATTTCAAGATGGTAGGCTGCCAGAAGAACCTGCGCTTCTCAATTCACTCGCTGATAGCTTCACTTTTTAGGCGACCCCTCAGGTGATCTCGAATTCTGGGCACGAAGAGATGATTGTATGTGCTATGCGAACCCGAATTGGCAGTCGCTTCTTTCTCCCACTGTGTTCGAGCTAATTGAGGTACCTGGAATACAGCATGATGCTGGTCTCGACTACTATGGCCGCCGTCTCGCGACATGCTCATCCGACAAAACGATAAAGATCTTCGAAATTGAGGGGGAATCACACCGACTGGTCGAGACACTGAAGGGGTGAGCAGAGTGATGCAGCAAAGCGGGGATATTCTATTTACTGACGGGTCTTGGAACAGCCACGAGGGTGCCGTGTGGTGTGTCGCATGGGTGAGTGACCTAATTCCGTCGTGTGCGCAACTTGGCTAACCATGCAATTGTTCCCCAGGCTCACCCCAAGTTTGGCACCATCCTGGCCTCGTCCTCGTACGATGGCAAGGTTCTCATCTGGCGTGAACAGCCTCAAAATGCGACCTCCCCATCCAGTGGTAGCACTTGGACTAAGGTCTTCGATTTCTCCCTGCACACTGCCTCCGTGAACATGGTCTCTTGGGCTCCTCATGAGAGCGGATGCCTTCTTGCCTGTGCCTCCTCCGATGGCCATGTCAGCGTTCTCGAGTTCCGCGACAACAACTGGACTCACCAGACCTTCCACGCCCACGGAATGGGTGTCAACTCTATCAGCTGGGCCCCCGCTGCCTTCGCTGGTAGCTTGATCAGCTCCAACCCTGGACCCGGTCAACAGCGCCGCTTCGTGACCGGTGGAAGTGACAACCTGGTCAAGATTTGGGATTACAAGTAGGTCTTCTGAACTTTTGAGAGTAATGCGCACATGAAACTGACTCGATTTTAGCGCGGAATCCAAGTCCTACAACCTCACACAGACCCTCGAGGGCCACTCAGACTGGGTCCGTGATGTCGCCTGGTCCCCGAGCATTCTCTCCAAGTCCTATATCGCCTCCGCCTCGCAAGACAAGACCGTTCGCATCTGGACTTCCGACCCTTCAAAGCCGGGCGAGTGGTCTAGCAAAACATTGGAGTTTGACTCTGTGCTGTGGCGTGTTAGCTGGAGTCTCAGCGGTAACATTCTGGCTGTCAGTGGTGGCGATAACAAGGTCAACTTATGGAAGGAGAACCTCAAGGGTGAGTGGGAAAAAGTGAAGGACATCGAAGAATAGGGCCAGAATTCTACACCTTGAGAGCAGCCAGAGCTCACCGACACGTCGCCGTTACAACTGGAGAAGTCGAATGTCTTACTACTTAGCTCCGGTTGTGATTTCCAGCAATCATCTATTCCCTCTTAACGCATAATACGTTTTTTCTTTTTTACAAAGTACTACGCTCATAAACATCTGCTTGGCGGAAATGATTCGATTGCCAACTATTACTATGCTACTGTCGTCTCCTTTTGGGGTTTTGATTCCCCTTTTTTTGGTTTTTCATTTTTCGCGAATTGCTTGAGTTCTCCCAGAAACTCCAAAGACCAATGTAACCAGAGGCCAAGAAAAACTAATATCAAATTCAAAGGCCAAGCTAAACATCCCAGAAAATGAACGGGCCCTTGGCCGAGGGCTCCTTGAGGTCCATCCAACGCCCAAGCATGGTCCGTCCACCAGGGATGATCACGGCCTCATAGACATGCACCCAGCCATCAGTGCCTTCGCTCAAATCAGCGGGCTCATTGTCGACGCGCTCGCAGATGGCGAAGCAGATCCGCTTCCAGCCCTGGATCCCCCCATAAGCAACCTCAATCTCCTCAGTGAAGCCGAAGACGTCGTTCTCGTCGGGGCATGGGCCATGCATGCCCTGCTTTCCCTCGAAAGCGACACGAACGGTCTTCACACTTTTGGCCAGAGGGACGGCCTTGTTGCAGGCCGAGGGCCAGAACAATTCGGGATGGGGAGTGAGTTCGAGGGTCTGGAAATCGTTAGTCTGGACAGCAAGGTGTGGTTGTAGATAGCTTACCATGGCCTCCACCTCGTCCTCGTGCGTTCCACAGGTCTGACGGTGCTCCAAGTCGTCAAGGGAGAATGGGAAGGGGTGGATGCATGCTATCAGAAGGTTCCATTCAGTTCATGTCTTCTGCGAATCAATATTCAATTTGATAACTCACAGTAGTATCCCATCCAGAAGGTGCTCAGCAAGGAGGCCTTGCTAGGATCCTCTTTGCGAACCTGGGGCTTGAGCTCGTCGGGCAGAGCTTGGAAGGATTCGTAAAATGTGTGCTCGCTGTAACTCAGGAGATGCCGCTGCCAGAAGCTGTGGAATTCCAGCAACAGGGCAAGATCAAGTGCCTTGTGATCGATGAATGGCTGGGGCTCGCTGGTGGGTTGGTTTGTGATGATGTCGGTCGATTCGAGCGAGCTGTCTGAGCTGTCTGGGCTACCGAAATCGTCTTCGGGGGTTTCTTCGGACTCATCGGTTTCAGCACCGGATGACTGGCTCGAGGTTTCCGATGCATTGAAGTCCTCGGATTCGTCTTCCATGAAGCCGTCCCCCAGAGTGCCTTTTTCGATAGAATAAATGTGTTCCATGTCATAGTCGGTACGTCGGCAGGGCTGGGTGATGGCCGAGTCGAGGGACAAGGCGGACAAGCACTGTCAACCGTGTGTCAGTTATTTTGTGTTTCATCCCTGTTGTTGTGTGCACTTACCAGCTGGAGGGCATAGAACAACTCTGAGCGCTTTCCAGGCTTCAGTGGCTCTGCGAGGAAGTTGGTCTTTTGAATTACGTCGCCAATGCATTTGAGTGTCTTGGGGAGAAGGGAGTGAAAGGGAAGGGTCAATGATTCTTGCAGCATGGTTCGAAGAACTCTCATCCAAAGGCGTTGGCGATCATCTTCTTCTTCTTTGAAATCAATCTTGGCCTTCAGGACAATGGCTCGAGTGATATATTCAAACATGAGCTCGTTGTTTGCCTTCTTCGCCGGGACATTGTAACGTCCTTGGAATCGACCTCGCCAGACACCAGACTCAGGCGCAAGGATTCTCGCCATCAGTTCTTTGCATGAGAGAGACAGTTGAATAAGGTCCTTATCAGTGGGAAGGGCAATTGCAACTTCGTGGAGGACCTGTTGTAGAATATGAGCATTTGTTTGTAGGGAAAAGGCATTGTAAACATACCTCGTTGGGAAGCTCCAGAATGGAGTGGCCACCTGCGCTGATCTGCTGGCCTCGCATTTTGTTGGCGGCCATGGCCATATTCTTCTGATGATGACAGGGTATCTTGGGAGACTTTTCTATATCAGTGGGGGCTCAATTCTGAGTGAGAATGAAGTTCACACTGTATGAGGTCTCGCGATGATGGTGGTGAGAGAGGAGGAAGAAAGTGATGTTGAAGTAGCACGCAAGTGATCCAAAGTTGAGAAGAATGAGCCTGGCGATCAATAAGTTTAAAACAATAGAGATTCTCGGGGGTAGAGACAATCGAAACGAGCTGGCGTGTAGAATGGCCAACAATAGCGAGGGTCATTGATTAGGGCTCGGGACAATAGGCATGGTGCTCCTCTTGAAAACAACAAAAGCTATCCCAATTCAAATGCATTCAAGAACAATGGGAGACGGGAGATTCAATTGGATGAATAGAAATTATTATTTCCACACACCACGCCAGAAAACATTTCTATTTTCTATACTTCGCATGTTTCTATATATGTCGAGATAGCCGCCGTCGTTGTAAACTTTCCTCTACTCCCCAACCGCCTGCCAATAGGCCCTTGACTTCTTCCAGGCCAAGTCCACTCATCTCGGGGTATATCTTCCAGACAGCAAACCAGCCCACCACACACACAACGGCATAAAGCGCAAAGGTCCATGGCGGAGAGAAGAATTCCATCATGGGCAAAAACGTGAGACCAATCACGAAATTCGATCCCCAATTAGTGGCTGTTGCCAGGGCAGATCCCAGGGACCGCACATTCAGGGGGAATAATAGTTCGGACTGCTGCCAGGGCACATTGCCGAGTCCGAGAGCGTACGCCGCCGTATAAGTTGTCAGACAGAAAAGAATGGCCAGAGGCACAAGGGAGCTGGGGCTATCTTGGGTGTCACCACTGGCTGGGGCTTGTGTATTCCACGCACCGTCCAGAGATGAGAATGAAAGTGCGCAGAGTATCAGAGCAATGACCATCACTGGTATCGAGTAGAGAAGAATCCGTCGGCGTCCAATCTTGTCAATCAGTACAAACGCAAGGAGTGTGAAGAGGAAGTTCGTCATTGCCACCGAGAGCGAGGTCAGCGTCGGAGAGGAGAAGGAGAGGGAGGCGAAAATGGTTGCGGAGAAGTACATGAGACTGTTGAATCCGCAGAGTTGCTGCACAGCCTGTAACATCATCGCAATGATCAACGCTCTCCGGTTGCCCCCGTGGAACAACTGCTGGCCTCGTTCAAATGCATCATGGATCCACAGAGGTGTTGAACCCCGAGGCTTGGGCTGTCCCAGCTCCGAGGTCTCTTGCTCAATCTCCTTGCTGATGTCATGGACCAAGCGGTCCACCACTCGGTCACATCCTGGACAGTCTTGGTAAATTTTAGTCAAGACTTTCTTTGCTCGTGCGTTATACCCAGCCTGGACCAGCCACCTAGGGGTCTCGGGTAGGAATGCAAGAATCGCAAGCTGGAAGAAGGCTGGGAATGCTCCGATGCCCACGATCCATCGCCATCCTCCGGGCGTGAGAGAAAACAGCCACCCAACTATGTATGCCACGACCTGGCCGCCGGTTATGAACAGACTGAGGATAGTCACCAGTCTTCCTCTTGCGTGGGAGGGTGCTAGCTCGGATATGTAGCTGTAGACGAATGAATAAATTAGCAAGAAAGAAAGACAAAGGGTTAGTCCATTGATGGTCGAGGGTCAACGTACAGTGGAGTGACAGCACTCGCACTTCCAACTGCAAGACCCACAATGCTGCGTCCCAGTATCATACCCCAGACCTGACTGGTAAAGGCCTGCACTAATGCTCCTATTGCGAACAACGCATCTGCACCGAGTATGACCTTCCGTCGACCGAGCTTGTCCGCCAGTACGCCGGTGAAAGGGCTTGCGATCAACGCAAACAAACTGGTGCAAGACGTAATGAGGCTTTTGTCAAGTGTAGTCAATGTTCGGTGGGATAAATCTGATCCGACGGTCACCAAAGTCGACGAGATGACACCGGTGCTAGAGTTCGAGCAATTGTCAACAGACTGTAACAATGGGCCATATACCAAACACTGATTCGAAGAGAAGTAACATACTCGTAGCCAAAAAGTAGACCACTTATTCCCGCGGAGAAGGTCAACGCCCAAATAAACCATCCTCCTGAGTACTGGAGCTCGGGGGCAAGGGTTTCTTGTTCGGTGTCATGGTCTGGCGATGAAGCAAGGAGAGGGGCACTGGGACCTGACGGGTCCTGCTCTGCTACATTGGCCATTTTACCACCACTTTGCTTGTAACATCCGGAACTCGTCTACGGAGTACAGTATGCGAGATATGCTATGTGTTGAGGTGATGTCTGGGGATGCGATAAGGATAGGCCGATAAGGCGATAAGCAGACCCGCTTACGGAAATCGGGTTCCGGGAGCCGATCCGTGGGTGAACGAACTATATCTTTGCTGTATAAAACAACCACCTCAAAGAAGGGGTCAATCTATATCAAAGAGGTATCTGCAGATAGAAGCCTGCAGCTGAGATGGTACTAGAAATATGCTTTGTATTTTTTGACGGCGTGACTCTGTACATAGCCGGAGACATCTCGAATCTAGTGCTGCGCAACAACACCGGCAGCATTGGCCTGCTCGCTGATCTTCTTCTTGTAGGCGTTGACCGTACCATCGAACTTGTGGACAGTACCACCATCGCAAACCCAGAGACTTGTGCAAACACTTTGCAACATAGTCACATCGTGAGAAACCATCACAACACCACCCTCGAACACCCGAAGAGCCTCAGCCAAAGCATCCATACCCTCAATATCCAAGTGGTTAGAAGGTTCGTCAAGAACAAGAATGTGGGGGTTGGTAAGGGATAAGCAAGCAAAGGCGACACGAGACTTTTGACCTCCAGAAAGCAGTCCCATGCGCTGAAGACCGGTTGTACCGGTGATACCGAATCTATACCCAGTTAGTTGGTGCGAATATTCAAGGAAACTAGTCAAACTTACGCTCCCAGGTGTCGTCGGTATTCTTCGTCGGTCTTTCCGGGGTAGGTCACGGTCATGAAACCGACTGCACTGTTGTTCATGTCCAGAGCATCGACGTGGTGCTGGGCGAAGAAACCAATGCGAAGTCTCGAGTTTGTGGAAATGAGACCCTTGGTCGCCTCAAGTTGTTTCGTGAGAAGCTTCAATACTGTAGTCTTACCAGCACCGTTAGGTCCAACAATACCGATACGCGAGTCGAGCTGAACATCCAGATCCACATCCTTGAGAAGAGGCTTCTCTGGAGTGTAGCCGAAGCAAACTTCGGACATCTGTACAATGGGGGTGAGAGTTTCTCGACACCGGGGAATGCGAAATGCACGGTGTATTCGCTCTCGGGGGCTTCGAGAACAGGCATACGCTCGAGCTTCTTGATTCTGGATTGTGCCTCGGACGATTTCGCGGCATTGTAACGGAATTTATCAATGAAGGCTGACGAAACATCAATTGCAATCCTGTTAAAAGAGTTGGGGGCCACAAACCTTGCAAGTGAGCTCTCTCGCCCATCTGCTTCTCGTATTCGCGCTTAGCAGTCTTGCGACGCTCCTCCTTGGTTGCGTAGAAGGATTCTAGAAGATGTGAGTATCAATCAGGATTTTCGGGATCTTTGTTATGCTTACCGAAGTTAGCACCTCTGTAGTAATCCAGTCTCTCGGAGTGCTGGTGGATGATATCCGTAGCGACTTCGTTCAAGAATGCACGATCGTGAGAAACAACCAGTACAGTACTGGGGTAACCCTGAAGGTAGTTGGAAAGGAAAGTAATAGACGGAACGTCCAACATGTTAGACGGTTCTATGCAATGTTAGCAAGTTTCCTGTTGAGGGTGACCGTCGAACATACCGTCAAGAAGAAGCAAATCAGGCTCGCAGAACAAGGCTCGGGCCAGGGACAAACGCATTCTCCAACCACCAGAGAAGGTCTTGGTGGCGTACTGCTGGCGTTCTTGGGAGAAACCGAGACCAGCCAAGATACTGGCAGCTCGGGATTCGGCCTTGTCGGACTCCATCTCGGAAAGTTTGCCATAGATATCGCTCAACGTGATATCCAGACCCTCTCTCTGTTCATCGAGTCTGGCAGCATCCGTTGAGGTATCAGCCATTGAGGATCTCTCTGCCTCAAGCGCGGCCAGTTGTTTCGTGATTTTCTGTTGGGGTCAGTGAGCGTTCAAAACACACATTGGCTGTTGACTCACATCTTGCTCTCCGAGGAGATGTTTGCGCCACACATCGGCATCCAACACTGCTTGCAGAGCGGGGGTATCATCACCAGTGATCTAGAGAGGTCAGTAAAAATAGACGTGGAAAAGGAGGAGCTGCAAACTCACCTCCTGTTCGACGTGCAGAATGGAGACGTGAGTAGGAATGGCGATTTCTCTGCGACTCAGAGCGCGCAGAAGTGTGGATTTACCAATACCGTTCTGACCCACAAGACCATAGCGGCGACCATAAGCAAGGGTGAACGCGGCATCGGTAAGAATGCGCAGGCCACTGATGGAAATATCGATGTTGTCGAGCTTAATATCCTTACTCTTGGCCTGTGAGTCGGAGCCCAGCTGGAGAGGGTTGACGGCCATGAAGAACTCCTCGTAGGACATGGTCTCATCGGGTTGCTGAAGCAAGCGGGAGGACTCGTAGGTGACGTTCTTCATCTGCTTCTTGTCCTGCTTGGCACGAATCTTGCGCTCCGCCTTCTCGAGCTTCTTCTTGTCCACCTTGGACTCCAACTTCCTAAGGTTGGCAGACTCCAAATCGACAGTGTTTCCGGTCAAGCCCAGGGTGGAGGACATGTTGCGCTGCGAGCCCACGTTGATCGCTTGCTCCAGCTTCTTGGCCTTGAAAGGCATCTGTCTGCGTTCGGGGTCACCATTGGAGGAGCTGAGAGTTGTGATAAACTTCTCAACGAGATTGCCGATCGCCTCGTAGTTTTGCGGGGAGAAGTCCCCCGAGGCGGAGACGAGAAGTTCGGTGACAGATTCGGCCGCTTCCACCAGGGGCGACTGTTGGGCCGCATCGTCGACGTAGAGGTTGGCAGCATGGGTCAAATAGCCCTATCAATGGGTCAGCTTTCCACCCCGCGTGTTTCTTTGCGGAGAGACGTACCACTGAGTATTCTGAAATGATATGGTCCAGACCAGGAATCTGGGCTTGTAGTTGGGCCTCCATATTTCCAGATGCAAGCAGCAGATCAAGCAGCCAGAGCGGAGCAGGTATCTTCGACCACAGAGTCTGGGCTGGAATTGAGGTCATTGTCCAGAGTGGGCTTTTTTGCGTTATCGATAAGGTCACATGATGAGTCTCATGTTCGAAGTGTTGACCCTTCCCGAGGTCACTTCCACCATTCACCTACCATTACAGAGTAACTGACTGCGAACCTATATTGTCTTCTGAGGCTATTTTGTGGGGGAACTGGCATGTTCTACGGAACTTGAGGGCTAGAAGCGCAAGACCGTTCTCAAGGACTTTATCTTTGCTGTACA
This sequence comes from Penicillium brevicompactum, assembly GCF_028827555.1. Taxonomy (NCBI): domain Eukaryota; kingdom Fungi; phylum Ascomycota; class Eurotiomycetes; order Eurotiales; family Aspergillaceae; genus Penicillium; species Penicillium brevicompactum. The sequence goes on along the minus strand of NW_026623212.1, from coordinate 1,901,506 downwards.
TGTGTTTTTGCTGCTCTTCCTACTTCTTTCTACCCTCACGAGCAATTGTCTCTAAACACTACGAAGAGTGGGTTCAATTGATGTATGCTTTCTCATTCTATGAAGCAATTGCCTGATGCCGCAGACAATCAACCATGCCCTGCCTCTTTCAATTGCTGTGCAATATGTTTAGTCCGGCACTTATGAGCAAATTTCCTCATAAAATTGCGTGTCCAAACATTAGTTAGTACAAAGATGAATCAATTTCAGTACGGAGTACTCCATACTCTGTTCTAGTTATAGCTCTAGTCCAAGGATTTGTGGTCACTAACATCTACTCCGTACTCGATAAGATAGACCCAAGAGAACTAGCGCAATCTGCACAGAATAACTCAATCATTAATTCTTTTATTGACAAAACCTTCAAGCCTTTTGACTTCAGGCAGCATCAGCACTCAAAGATGCGGTGTAGCTACCTCAAACGAGACCTCCATTCTGGCTGTCGATGCATCCAGCAAAACTGAAAATGCCCAAACACTATAAACAGAAGCCAATGTGATTGTTTCAATCCGGCTACTACCGGTTGCCCCGGGGAATTAACCTCACTGTGATCCCAGTTGATTGCCAGTTCAGTTCGCAATCACATGTAATATAGGGCATAACATCACATCCGGCCGTCACACAGTTTGGAACAGTCCTTGTAGTGGCGCAGATGATCGACCTGGAGTGTTTCAGTCTCCCCGATATGTTTGAGCATCTGCGACTCAAATACGGAGTACGGAGTATGGAGTACGGAGTAGGTATTCTAGCTACAGCCAGATGCAAGTCGCATCGATGGTCTTGAGTTGCCGCTGAAGGGACCTAAATTTGGAGCAGGTTGCAGGTTGCAGATCGCAGGTTGCAGATTACAAAGTTTCAGAGTCGCAGAGTTGCAGAGTTTGAGAATGCAGTTTCATGAGCATGGAAGTGAATGGGATTTACACGCGATGCGAGCTCACTCGTACTCTCGGAATCAATAGCCCATGGAAGAAGCTCGGGAGAAATTTCGGATTCATCACAAATCTCGGAAATTGCGCACGGGCAGAATTGAGCCCCAGAGCTCGTGATTGTTTTAGCGTGAGCCGATCAACAGGGATGAATAGACGAGGTTGAGACTGCGATATATAACGGGTGACGGCAGTGAGGTCCCAGGTTACACATCCCAGGGCCGGGAAGTACCCTGGAAGTCAAGACAAAGGAACTCCGTAGGAACCCCTATTGTTCCAGAATCCGACCTTCCAAACCGAATGATTGGATCTGCCGATCGCGAGGGATCTCAGGGCTTCGGAACCTTACGATCGGCCTTGGCTGTTAGCGGGAAAGGGAAAAGAGAAAAAAATAAGCAAAATCAGTCAAATAAGCAAATAAACGGGGAACAACAGCTTGAAACACGAGGTGCTCCGCTTCATTTGAGACGTTCTGGCGCTACTGTACTATTGACGGTTAGATGCCACATCAGCGGGAAAAGGAGAGGGGGAAATCGAGGAAAAAAGAGAGAAAAAAAAGGGCAAAGCGGGACAGATCCGGCAGTAAGAACCGATTCAGGTTTGTTTATGCCCCAGGCGAGCCATTTTACTTTGAAGAGTGGACATGGAGTGGGTGGGTGGATCTAGATGACGATGTCAAAAAACACGATATTCCAGACCATTTCCGATGAGCTTGCAAGGCCCCGAGATTGATATATGAATAGGAAGGAATCTCAAGGGATATCAAGGATAATACTCCGTACATGGGATATATTAATTGATGCACAATGTAAGTACCATATGTACAATGTTAAGATAGTATATAAAGAGGACCTTACATACAATGCACAATAGTATGTCATGCCTTCAATCTCTCGGAGAAATCCAGACCCAAGGGGAAATCAGGATTATGTACTCCGTATACAATGGCCATTTGAAAGTGGGCCTGCAAGAGAAAAATTGGAATATCGGGTTGACAGATGGGACCTAACGTCGAGTGGAGAGTATACAGCGCGTATGCTCCAGAGTAGGAAGCTCTTTTCACCTGGGATCCAGTGTAATATCAGCGTGCCATGGTTCTGCTTCGGAGAACAGTTCATCGCAGGAAAGCAGTGGGCACTGATCGGCCTAGAATCTCGAGACTAACCCCAGCTAGTGGCAGTCTAGGGGGTCCGTAGACGAGATTCCAGCCAGCCGAAACCAGATGTGGGGAATCGGTGGGATCGCATGGCTTTTCCTAGCCAGTTTCCTTCGCTGAATGTCTGGGGGGGAGCCACTGAGAGCCACTGGTGTCCAGTCAAAGACGGATTTCTCCGTTCTTCCTTGAAAAGAGTTCTGGCCGATGACGCCAATGCAATGTGAGCCGCAAGGGATAGGTGCCAGTGGCCTGCCAACATGGCGCCTAATCTCTCGCCTGCATTTGCAATAACACCCGCAGGATCGTGCACCGCTAGCACCGTTTGGCATTCGGGACATTTCTGGATTTTCTGGGTTCTGCAACTGTTCAGTGCTGCAGTTAGTAACTCCATAGTGGTGAACTGTTGTAGACTGGGTGTTTTTTTCTCCCCTTCCCCTTCTTATTTTTCTTGTTCTGCACGAACAAACCCCCTGTGCTTGTTAGTTCAATTAGTCCCAATAATCCACCTCCAATAACGTCGAGTCCAAAGGTCCCTATCAAGGGCTTTTTGCGGAGGGGAGGACTTATTGAAGCTCCTAGCGTACGCAGGGCGGTGATATCCCCGGCAGCTTTTGTTATTGTTTCCCCATCCACGGCTCAACTCATCTTCTTTGGCCTCCAAGGGGCGTGAGGCGATCAGTTTTCTTTCTTTTTTTGCGTTGCGGTCTTTGTTTCTGGCTTCAACACCACCTTCCGCTCTTTTCTTAAACTTTTCCGGTGGAAGTTGAGCGTCAATCGTGAACCTCCCTCCCGCGCCAACCTTCCCGACCCCTCTCCCTCTCCCAGCAACAAATCCCCAGCCTTCTTGTGCATGCGCATTCACCTGGAATGTCCTTCGCAAAGTCCTTTGACTTGGAGCTGAGCGTCGGCGTGTTTCACGCTCTTACTGGCGCCCTCTGAGGATGGATCACGTATCCACGGTAAGCCCGCCCGAATTAGCACTCAATTCGCGGAACCGCCCCAAATGGACCCAAACCTCCAGCGGTTTGGGCGGTTCTGAATGTCCCACTGATTTTTGGTAGTTGTGTGCCTTGAGCACCGTCGGGATTGCGCCCGCGGGTCTCGCCCTCGGACGCGCAGACCGAACCCAGAGGCCCAGCCTCTTTCGGCGCAAGACTCTCGCGCAAGACTTGCCCACCCAACCACCCACGCCCGTCGAGGCGAAGCCAGTGGATCCTCGACCGAAGACAGCCGCACCGTCTCGAAGTCCCGCCGCCGAATGGCTTGCCGCAAAGGAGGAGGAACTCGCGCCAGCCCAATGTGAAGGGTCAGATTTGCGGCGGGCGTCCATGTCATTCAGTGCAGCCCGGCGTCGACGTCGGGGCCAGACATTGATGAGCCCGCCGTTGCAGATTCCAGAGAATGAGTCCACCGATTCGCCGACCGAGACTCATGCCCGGCGGCCATCGACCGGTTGGCTGCGCCGATTGTCGATGGCATCTTTCAACACGGAGAGTCCGAGTGCGCAGAGCCCAACTACACCGTCGTTCAGTGGCTCGGCAAGTCCCATGTTCCCTCAGTCACCTGGTCAGAGGAGACTGCCAAACAAGCTGGTGAAGCGCCCGGCTTCTCAACAGGCAAGTATGCATGCCTTTGGTATGAACACCATTTCCGGTCCGTCGCCCGCTGCGCTACGCCGACCGGCCACCAGCCACCAGCGGTCGGAATCGATGATTCTGCAGACTCCGGTGACCACTGACTTTGAGACATACTTCCCCAAGACGCCTGCGGCCTCACCTGCGGTGGAGGACTTTGATGTTGAAAAGCAGAAGCAGTGGTCGCCATTCTTTCTTCCCAAGGCTGGCAAGCTGGTCGACATGCTCTCACGTAGATTTTCCATTTCTACGGCACCCAAGGCCCAAAGTGTGCGCCAGATTGTTTCTGACCAGGGGTCGCTACCTGCTCTGGTCATGGCGAGTGAGATCTCATCCGGCATGGCCACACCGCGTGGGGAGAAGTCTGTACCTGAGACGCCGGTTGAATTCCGCAATCCCTTCCAGTCAGCGGCCCCGAAGCCTACTCTGGCGAGCCAGCCACCGGTGCAGGAAAGATCCTCGGTTTCAAAAGACTCTGGGGAACAGCGCAATCACAAGCACTCGTATTCGTGCAATGATGTCGAGCCGAAAGTTGTGATGGCGAACACTGTCACCGCACATGGGAAACCGATTATGGGACTTGTGCGCGGTGGTTCACTCAAGCGTGTCAAGGGCCGGACGTTCTCGATTCCTCGCTCCGAGCTGGCCAGGGGGGATAAAAAGGTCATGATTCCGAGCTCACCTGCACCCGAGCGCCGTAACATTACCGATCCAACGGTCTTTCAGCCGCCGCACCCTATCTCCCAGCCTGGGTGGGCCGTTTCCGCTTTGGAGAGACGCGCCCAGGTTGGTCCGCGGTCCGTGTCGCAAGATTATGATGTTGGCTTAGGCTCCCGGGGTGGTTCACGCCCGTTGAACTCGGACGATGTCGCTCTATCCGCGTGGCAGCAAGCATCGCGCCCAGGTGGTCCAGCAGCCTATGGCTCTCTGCGTCGTCGCCCCAAGGGTTTCTCGATCTCTGGTTCGGATCCTTCTTCCACTGTCATTGGGTCAGATGATACACGCGTGTTCACTTCCTGTGATGAGTACGAGACCGACGTGATGTCGGATTACTGGGATTCCATTCGTACACGCGAGACCAGCACTAGTGGACTGAAGGGACTGCGCATTGAGACAATGTTCGACAAAGCAGGTGCGAGCTTGGTGAATGAAGAAGCCACGAGTTTGGAAGCCCTACTTCCGCGGGGGTCCTTCGCCGCTCGGTCTGAGAGGGATCCTCGATTGTTCCCGGAATCGTATTTGGTCTCGCCTCCTCTGACCCATGTTTCCATGGCCGATCAGCCGCCTTTGGCCGACGGCGCGGATGAGGACTCGCTTAGTATGATTGGATCGCTACCAGGTGATGATCGCCCAGCTTTTGCTTCCCCGCCCAACGATGCACTGTCAAAGTACGCCGAGGCCGATTCGCCCTTCGGCTCACCTATTAGCCAGATCGGACCGTTTAGTGGCGCGTCGGATCTCCATGTCAACAAAAAGGCGAATATCTTCGACTGGTCGGAACAGACACGTCCGGATCGCGACTCTGGAGAGTTCGAAGCGCGTCCCCGAACTATGCAGGGTAAACAAGAAGGTGTCGATCGAAGCAGCCGTGCTGTTTGTCGGAAAGCGCCATCTACCGTCCATCTCCGTAGCCAAAGCGTGCCAGTCGCGAGCGAACTCCCCACGAATGAATCTCGGCAAACTTCTGGCAAGTTTGGTACATGGGGTCTGGGTAGTAAGGGTGTCAGTGAAGACTGGGATAGCGATTTCGACTTTGACGAGTCGGAGGAGACGCCCGTCGCAGAAAACAAACAATTCCCTGAGCCCGACCCTAACCGCCAGAGTATGACTGTTCCGAAAGCTATTCTGGAACGTCAAGCTAGTCTTCGCGGTCAATTTGGACAGGTTCAAGAGCTGACCCTGTTGGTGGAGGAGTTGAAACGTCTTCGTCACCAGGCTAATACGCTGGATATCGTCACCGGCCCGTCCAGCGAATTGTGGAAAGAAGCCGAGCAAATTGTCAACTTGGCTACTATTGACGAAGAAGAAGAGCGTCGCTCACCACCAGGATCGCCTTCATCCCTCACCTTTAGCTTTGATGAATCTGATGATGATGGCCTTCATACTGCCTCTTCGAAGCGCGACAGCGAGGTCTCCTGGGACGTGCATGGCGACACTGAGCATGTTTTGCCCCTTTCTCTCGCGAAAGACTCACCTAAATCGAAATCCGTGCTGGATCTGCTGCAATCGCGCGAGCCCAAGTCAGCTCTCCAAGAGTTGGACTTTGGCTCACGTACTAAGAAACTTCCGTTTGATACCTCGTCGTTGAAGAACCTGGTGGTGCGCGCGGGAGTGGTCACACGCGCGTTAAAGGAAGTCATTCGCAAAGCAGAAGGTGTTGCTAGCAGCCCGCGCGATTTCCCTCACGATCCCCCTTCCGACGCATTTTCGACAAACCTGACCTCGACTTTGACGCCGCTCTCGCGGAAATGTCATAATGTACAACTCCTGTACCATCGTGCAATGATGCACCTATCTCTATCAAATCCTCACTCCCTCTCATCGTCTTCTTTCCGCACCCCATTCCCATGAGATGAAACGACAACCTGAAGATCATTTGCATGAGCATCTCCTTCATCCCTTAACCCTAATATCTCCCTCCCTACCTGGATCTTCTTCGATCTTGGAGACTCTGTTCTGCGATGTGACCCCAAAAGCCATTGCTTCTTCTTTCCTTTTTTTCTCTTCATGTACAACTCTAACCCCCCCATGTACATTTCCATACTTCTTCTCTTACTGTGACTCTTCTTACCCGTGAATCTCACACTCCCTACGGGGCCCACGACCTTTCTTTTATTCTTGTGTCTCTTTCTCTTTTTTCTTCCAATGTCCCATATTTGCGCTGCTCATATTCTCTAATTGCGCCCATCTGAGGATCCGGACGCAATACCTGTCTCGCCGAGCCGCGGAAAAGCATCCGAATAGTTATGTTTGAGTCCTGACATCTGCGATACGCTGAATCTGCTATCCAAGCTCCCAAGCTAAGTCTAATGCAAAACAATGTTCAATCTAATCGTGGGAATCCTTTGGATGCGCTTTTAATTGTAGACCAGGTTGAGTCCGAGTGTGTTCCTTAACCGTTTCAGTACTTCATCATAGTCCCTCTCGCCGGTGACGCGCATTCTTCCTAGCCCCGCTGCTCCATCCATGAGGCGGAATTGGAGTTGTCAACTCAACCGACGTGCAATGATGTTCTGGTCTGGTTACTTCACAATAGCAGAGCTTGCAAAGACCGGGCCTACTTTGACTGCCGCACTAACATTGTAATTCTCTAGTTACATAGCAATGGCAGAAGCCCAGCACTCAAAAACGCATAAGTACCGATAGTCAGTGCAGAGATGAGCTTTTATGGGCAGACTGGTCGCCCAGGTTTGAAGTCCAAGTCACACAGCAGCCTCTCTCGGCGTCGGATGCAATGATCAACATGGTTACGAACTCAATGAGGTCCCAACGAGCTGTCTCCAGGTATGGAGTAGACCTCTCGACGTTGACGGATTTTAAAGATAGTCCAACAATCCAAACAGTGAGTCGCAGAGAGATTTCCGATGTACTTCTGTCCATGGAAGTGGTCATAAGGACTGTTGGGATCTAGATAAATTGCCTCCTTGGCCATGGGTTTCCTATTCTAATACACAGGTCAGCCAAAATCTTCGTATGTGATCAATTGTTTTAAATGCAACCAGGTATCCTGAGGTACTCCCAGCGTGATACTCAGTTCTACGAATCCGATATTGAAGGAACTGTCACTTTATCATGGCATGGGTCCAATCGGACGTTCTAACAGTTCCCAGGTTTACTCCCGAGCTTATAGTCACCTCTCCATCTCTGATCTCGATACTTGTGGAGTCTTCCAGGTTTGGATATTTCCAAGGCTGCTACCTTTGTGATATGTTCAGATATATGGCTACCTTTTTAAGTCAATCCTTCCAGGTTATTTTGTAAAGGGAGAAAAGTGGTGGTTTCAGGAAATATATATTAGAAGAACCGACTAGCTGCCATTGATCCGATGTCCGTTTTCAACATTTAGGCGGAATTTACATATCACAACTTCCAAGGCTCAGGGCAATATTGGGCAATCCGATATCCATGGATCATTGTGTGTTGAGATATAGGAATGGTGGAACTCGCATCCTCACCCAAGGCGGGTGTGGTGTTCCAATATTCAGCTAGATTGGCCTTAAATACGATTACGGGGCCTGGAAGAAGACTAGAGATATGATGTAGCGGTGAAGCCCGCTAGTGGAGATATGGAGACATAGATAGGAGAGAAAGAGACAGAATAGATGAGCATATCGGATTAGATTGCAATGTCAACTCGTACTTCGTGAGCGGGCTGGCTCGACGCCAAGGTCTTACGCCCTGCGTGGAGATGAGCGGATCACACCAGCGTCTCAGCTTCGACCATTCAGAGGGCTCGTATCCTCTACCCAATGGAAGAAATTGTCCTCTTGGGGGAGTATTTGGGGAGTATGGCAGGTGTTCGTTTTCTGTGAATACCCTCAGATCAAGCAACGAGGTCGAGCTTGGCAAGTCTTGCACTCCGAGAATAGAGCAGAAACAAGAAAAGAGGCCCCCTTTGGCCCTTGCAGGTTGCTAAATTGGCGAACAGCCACCCACTCCACTCAGGGGCAGCCGAACGGCGATTGGCTACCGGTGGCTGGAGACCAGAGGCACGTCTCAGTGCACCTTGCTTGTTCCTGGGGACACAACAAATAACCCCAATCAATTGACGAGGCGATGTAGTGAAAAAGGAGAGGAAGATCCAGCGTAGAGAAGTGCTAAATAAAGAAAGACACAACACTCAGGGGGAAACAGAAAAAAAGAGGATCAGATGCGGAGAGAGGCAAAGGGCGCTAGGACCCCAATCTAGAACTCTTCTCTCCTTCTCCTCTTTTCTTCTCTTCTTCAACTTCCTCACCCTATACATTCTCTTGTTTTTGGTCTTTTTGGTCTTTTTGGTCTGTTGTTGACTGTTTGGCTTGGGAACTTAGTTCCGTTCATTCTTTTGCCCGCTAGTCACTCGCTCTGAACTCATTTGGATTTCTACGCCTGTCTAATGACCCGATTTCGATGATCTATTAGCCTTTGTGTATTGACCGGTCTACGCCTATCTCGCGGGTCTATACCCATATAGACCCGTCATGTCTCATTCCGGTTTGCGAAATGTTCGCCGGGATGTGGTTCCCGCCCATCGATTACCATTCTTGGTCCCGAGCACCCCTCTAGCCACAAGCATGCCGACCATCGTGGCGAGAGCTCCCGAGGCATCGGAATCCACCACCAATGGTGCCAAGCCCACCAGCAATATGACCACAACGGTCTTGCCCGTCGTGCTCGGTGCGGGTGTGCCCATTCTCTGTGCCATCGTCGTGCTCATCGTGCTGCACCGGAGACACGTCAAGAAGCTCCTCCGGGAGGATGCCATGGATAAACACAAATCGCTCGACTTCGGCATGGACACAGTCGGTCCGGCCACGAGGAGGAAAGGTGGTCCACAGGGAGGAATGCCCCCGATGTCCGAACCCGGTCACACCAAGGGATTGTCTCTTGACGTCAGCCCGTATCTCATGCCGCCCGGCCTGGTTGGCTCCCGCGATTCCCTTCACTCCATGTCCATCGACGATGACAAGTACCGCCCTGCCACCGCCAATGGCTCCGTTCGTTCGTTCCCCAGACACCGCGACGATGCGTCAAGCCTTGCAGGCTCTCGCTTCGGAGGCGCAGAAGAACCCAACTCGGGTCTTCTCAAGAATGCCCAGCGTATGTCCCGATCATCACCACCCTTGTACACTTCTCCCACCGAGTCTCATCCGCGCAGCCCTCTGGCTCAGCGAAGTGATTCTCAGCCAATGCATGGCTTGACTCCCCCGCCCCCTGTCGCACAACAACCTGGCATGGCAATTGGAAGCCCCAGTGTCGACAGGAGCTACTCCCCGGAATCTCTGCCCCATGTGGATGACACTCCCCTCCACTTCGGTCTGGATGAGCCACATAGCGCTCCCCACGAGGAGCGTCCCAATTTCCCTCTCCCGGAGCCCTCGCATTCCCCCGACCACGGGGACTCTGCACACGTTCCTCGTATCTCCCTGCCGGTCAGCGAAGTGACCACGAGTGACTATGGTGACCGCAAGTCGGACTACATTCTCCCCAGCGATGTCCATGGCTCCGATGGACATACTTACCAGCACCCGGAGCTTCCTGAAGAGCCTCACAACCTGGAACCGGTCTATGATGACCGCCGTAACACCAAGCGGATGACCCTCGGGGTGCGCCCTCTGCCCCCAGAGGATCCCGCTGACAACCCCGAACAGCGTGCCAATCGAATCCGCTCCTTCTACAAGGAGTACTTCGATGAGAGCAAGACCGGTCGCGAGACCACCTACTACGAGGACTTCGGCCCGGAGTTCTATGAGGGCGGCGGCGCCCTCGGCGGTGGTGGTTTCGTTTACGACCCTGTCACTGGTGAATATTACGATGCCAACGCGCCCCCAGTGCCTGCTCCTTACGCGGAGCCTTACACTCGGCGGGCCATGACCCCTCCTCCTCGTGCTCCTCCTCGCTTCCAGGGTGCCGCCCGGCACCAGGCCACCAACTCGGCCGGCTTCGGTGGGATGCCCAGCCCACGAGCCTTCTCCTCTGCCTCCGGGCCCCGGGCCTTCTCCTCCGCCTCCGGTCGCATGCCGGGAGCTCGCGCCCGCAAGCCTATGCCTCCTCCCTCGCCGCTCCAGGTGCTCCCCACCCCACACATGTTGACCGACGATTCTCTCATGACCGCCATGGACTTCGCCCCGGCCAACGGGTTCAAGGAGCGTCGCGATGGCCGCGCCGAGACCCCCACCGGAGGCATGCGTCCCTACAGCCCCGCGGTTCGTGCGCACACCCCGCTCGCGTCCGCATTCGATGAACTGGCCGTGATGCCCAGCCCCCACGCGCTGCGCAAGTCGGGCACCTTTACGAACCTAGACTTCGTCCCCCCGCCACGTTTCCGAAATGAAGGTGGCGGCAGTGACGCGGGCAGTATCCGCAGTGGTCGCAGTGGGATGTCGGCCGCGCATCAGAATAACATCCGCATGGGTAACTACCGCGTGAGTCGTCTGCCGCCCGCGGCGGTCGGCACTCGGGATGATATGATGGTTAGCCTGAAGCCCAGCTGGGATATGGTTAACAATAAATAAGGGCTATGATTGTGTTATTGTACTTAGGGATTTCTGCCGACGGCGTATATAGAGGTTGGAATCTGTTTTGTTTATCTTTCCCCCTCCGTGACTTTGACTTTTTCAAGCTTTTCATTTCGTTTTGCCCTCTGGGCTGTATATATATATAGTATATACATTGTTTTGTTTCCATTCCAATCCCAGGCTCAGGGCTAGAACTCGGTAGACTTTAGGGCTCCCAGTGGAATCTAGATCTAGGCCCCCAGGCCAGTTCCTTTTTAGGGGGCCTTTCTTACATTATAGTTCGTACCAGACGAGCAACCCCAGATGATCCGAGATCACACCGATCATTCTGTCCGGTCTTCGAGTACAGAGATGTATGTCGATCCGATCCATGTTATTAGGGGAGGCCTAGACGCGGAAAAACAAGATTGGACAGTGTCGATCGCATTTTAATTAGCACCGGAGGACGGAGCATCATAGACGGCACTAAGAGGAGTACGCAACAGCACTAACAGCACTAAGCGCACTAAGAGGTAAGACCGTTTAAGTGGAGCCTGCATCATCGACTTTTGGAGTCTTCTGTATGGAGTATTTAATTGTGTATGGAGTAATATTTTGTACTAAATAGGGTCTACTCTGTACGGAGTACTCTGCACTCGATATAGTTGAGTGTATGAGATGTATACTTCTCGTATAAATTAGGGCAACTCTAAGGGAAATGGCAGTGTTGCCTCCTTGCGCCCACGGTTCATTCGGGGCAGATTTTTATTACCGTAATGGTACCAGGTATTAAAAGATAGAATATAATATCTTCAGACTAGAATATACAAGAAATTATAGAGGGATAATCGGAAGTACAGTGTGTAGTATAAGGAGTAGAATCGAGACAATACCTTGAGAGTACAAGTGGTACTCTGTTAGTACTCTATGAATGCTCTGTACTCCGTAAGTATCAGAAGTATGGTCGTATCCGAGTGAAACCGCACAAGGGATTGCCGAAAGCAGCATGTTGTTATGCATTGTAAACAGAGTACTACATATGATCTACTACCTTCACAGTGATCTGCTCAGAATTAAGAATAATATAGTCCAGTCTAATAGTAAAGTAGTCAAATCCGATGTAAGATACGACGTTCTATTAATACACTAAGAATGCGGATACGCTGCGATCGTACGAAATCTCCACTTCCCACTTCTTCCTCCTCTTCCACACACATCTCTTCCCATGGCTGTCTGGAGCCTCTGAGTGAGTTGGTTTGACTTCTTTTTCTCATTGCTCTTTTTTTTCTTCTTTTGGGTCTTGTTTCATTTCTTTCATGTTTGGTGGAGAAATGCTGTTCTAAAGTCCCCGTTTTCTTTTCCACCCCTGAAGCCACTCTTTACACGCGTCCCAAAGCGTCCAGTCTCTCGTTCACATTTGATCCAATTCGGTTCTTTTTAACACCTCCAGGCATTTCCGAATCCGGAAGCCATCGTCTGCTAAATACCGGGTGTCGAGGATCGCTTGGATCCCATCTCTCCGATATCATCCATCATGTCCTCCAAGGCTGCTTCGACTGCCGCCGACGCCGCGGGCGCTGCAGAGAGCGCAGCCGCCGCTGCCACCTCCGCCTCCGCAAGCGCCAGTGAAACCGCCGCTGCTGCGACCTCGACCTCTGCTGCAGAGCCGACAACTACGGCGGCGGCTGCGACAACTTCATCGACCTCGTCCACTTCTTCCACCTCTTCCACTACCACCGCAGCCCCGACCACCAGCACCACGGCGCCCACGACGAGCAGCTCATCCACCGCTGACCCGACCACCTCAATCCCCTCGACCACGAGCGAGGCACCCAGTACTACTTCGGTGCCTTCGACTACAACTGCGCCGTCCACCACATCAAGTCCCGAGACGACGATTCTCTCTTCAATCTCCAGCAACAGCAATGGTGGAACAACCGTGGTATATGTGACTTCGACGGCTTCAGTTGAACCCGGCACGAGTGCCTCCTCGACCGCATCCTCGACCGGTAGCTCGGCTGCAGATTCGAGTTCCACCGCCGCCGCATCCTCTTCCGGTCTCTCCACCAATGGCACCATTGCCGTCGCAGTCGTTGTGCCGGTCGTCTCGGTCGCCCTGATCATCTTGGCCGCGCTCTTCTTCTGGCGCAAGCGCAAGGCGAACAAGGCCAATGAGGAAGAACGCCGCAAGGAAGTCGAAGAATACGGTTTCAACCCGAACAACGATCCCACCCTTCCCGGAATGGGAGGTGTCGTAGCCACCAAGGACGACACCTCCTCCGGTTATCGTGGATGGGGTACTACCTCCGCCGGCCGCAAGGCCTCCACCAACCTCTCCAGCGGAATGGGTGGCCTCCCCATGTCTCACGGTGCCACCCCCAGCGAGGGCACCGTGCAATATTCCGATGGCGCTCGACCGGACTCCGGTGAAATGGAGCCCATCGGTGTATTGGGTGCGGCCCCCGTGGCTGCTAACAACCGCACTGGTGACATCCACCGTGGGCCTTCGAATGCTTCGTCGGCTTACTCTGCCGCCAACCGCTCCGAAGCCTCGGAGGAAAGCCACATGTCTGCTGCACACCCCTCTGGGGGCTACTACGGCGAGAATCCCTACTACGGGGATATGAACAACCACGGCGCTTACGGTGGTGAAGACTACCAGCCCGTGATTCGAGATGTTCAGGCCCGCCGCAATACTCGCATTGAAAACCCCGGCGTTTACCCACGACAAGGAAACGCTGGTATCGCCCAGAACTTCTGATGTTTGCAAATACTTCGTTTTCTTGTTTTCCAAAAGCTCGGCCTGGCATCTTCCCACACAGACACTCCTTTTCTTTCACCCTCCCCCTCTCTTTCTCGCTCTCTCCACCGCCGACTACATTCATTAGTTTTTTCTTCGGGTCTCTCACGTTCCAATTCCCGGCGCGATGGACTTTCACTTCGTCATGTCTCTATTATCCCCCCCTACATCTTTTTTTCCCCTTTCTTTTCTTCTCCCGCCCTTAATTGGCCGCGCTTGGCTTCGATTTTGCCATTTTGTTTTTTTGATATATCCCGCGCATCTGGTCCAGCTGCATAGCTTGTTTTGTCTTTGTGTAAGGAGCTGTACATTTCCTGCTAAGCGTGGAGTTTCCATGCGGACATACGGGTGTCTGTTACTTGTTCTGTACTGGTATAGGAATTGAGAACTTACTAGAAAAAGCCTTTACCATGAGAAGATCATCTCGTAGTATATATTAGATTGTAGTTGTGTAGTTTATCCTTGTTCCTGTTCGTCTTATAGTCCCATGAAGTCCAAATGCAAACAGGCGGACATTCCGGGCAGAATGATAAGTCGGGTGTAATCAGGTAATCAGTGAGGTAATCAGCCTGGAACTGCCAGATTCAGCTCAATTCCAGTCCATTCGGCTTATTCCGTTTAACATATCAGCTGATCACAGCACAAGGCAATTGAAGAAGTCAAGAGGCCAGAGTTCACGAGGTTCGGAGGCCAGCAAATTGTCCGACCTACAGCCAGTGAGCCGACAACGTGCGTCGGCTGTTCGCGGTGATTGGGGCATTCCCCCCAGAGCTCCCCACTAGCCACCTTCGATCCTTTCCCGACTCTCGCGCTTTTATATACTATACGTACATTTCGGATTTTGGGGGAGTTAGGCGAGGTACCTGGTACCTGACTTTTTTGGGCTCATTGCCCCTCCTATCTTTTTGCTTCTTCTCTTGAGCTTTCCCCCTCTTCTCATATATGGGAACCTTGCGACGCAACGTCACACCTGTGATACACCCGATTACCCGCGATATCGAGTTGACCCTCTTACTTGAGACCTGTCCCGGAGTCTTCCCCTCACTCGGAGTACATTCACAGAGCAATTCACCCCTCAGCGCCGTCTGAGTACCCCTGCGCTCTCTCGCTTCCCAGAGCTCGGGAGAGCTGAAGCTCTCTCCGAGAGACCATCATGTAAGCCCCGCCTGACCATTCCTCTGCGTGACTGGTCCTGACGCAGTGTCCAGGAAGTTCGGCAAACAGATCCAGCGCAGGCAGCTAGATCTCCCTGAATATGCCGCGAGCTTCGTGAACTACAAGGCCTTGAAGAAGGTGAGTCAATGGCGGGGTTACACAAGCATCGACAGGCTGTTAACACCCGCAACAGCTTATCAAGCAATTGAGTGCCACCCCCAACATCCCCGCACAAAGAACCGCCGAGGAAATCGCACGAGACAATGCGGATCCTCAGGCTGCCTTGCGCGCAAACAAGGAGGTCTTCTTCTTCAGATTGGTATGTGACATGAGCTGACTCCCCTCGTGACTGGGATGGAACTGATCGGTCTGTGTAGGAACGAGAGATTGAGAAAGTCAATGCTTTCTACTTGCAAAAGGAACAAGAGGTATGGCCACACCCAATACAACCCAACACAATATATGACTTGTCCGGAGACTCATCAGGCTTGCTCTAGTTCACTCTGCGTTTGAAGACACTGGTAGATAAGAAGCGGGTGATACAGTCCCGCACCGGCTCGAATTCGAAAGCGCCCTCGAATTTCGTTGCGCTATTTGAAGGATTCCAGCAATTCGACGGCGACCTGAACAAACTCCAACAATTCGTCGAGATCAACGAGACGGCTGTCTCGAAAATTCTCAAGAAATGGGATAAAACCTCCAAATCTCGCATGAAAGAGCTATATCTCCACCGTGCTGTGGAAGTTCAACCGTGTTTCAACAGAGAGGTTCTCCGCGACCTTGCAGACCGAGCGACCACTGCGCGACTCGAGCTGGAGGCTTGGGCCGAGGGAGAGAACATACAATACGATGCCTCCCGTCCGGCAGACCGTAACACCTTTGCCGGCAGCGAAGAGGATGAGCTAGACACTCAGATGCTGCAGTCTGCATCCACAGGCAATCTACAGACGCTACGAGAATGGCTGGTGCGGTTACAGACATTACCTGATGCCCGCGAGCGTGCAACGCGCACTTTCCTGACTGCCATCAACGGCTTTTCGGACGATGTGCTTGCGCTTCTGTTGGAGAGCGGACTGGTGGACATCCACGCCGAAGACGATATCAACGAGCGCAACTGTCTGCACGAAGCTGCCATCTCCGGTCGGGACTTCGTCTTCAAAGCTGGTCTCAAGGCGTCTGTGGACTTCTCCCGCTCAGATGTCTATGGTCGCATTCCTCTCCACTATGCCTGCAGGAACGGCCGCGCTGATATGGTGCGGGACTTGCTCCAGGCAGGCCCCGAAACGGTCGATTTCCTGGACCATGACAATTTCACACCTTTGATCCACAGTATTGTTAAGAGCCAGCTGGCATGCGCCCAACATGTGCTCCAGAGCAATGCCCGTGTTGATCCGGTGTCGATGCAGGAGCCAGATCATATTCCTTTAAATTTGGCTTGTCAACATGGCTCCCTTCCCATTGTGAAGATGCTGCTTGAGCGCAACGCCAAGTTGCTGCCTGATGCCGAGGGGCTTTACCCCCAACATATGGTTGCGCGTGCCTCACAATCGCCCGATATACTGTTACTGCTGAAGCACCACGGCGCAGATCTTGACCAGAAGGATAAGCTCTACCAATGGACTCCATTGTTCCATGCCGCCAGCGAGGGCTGTGTTCCCTGCTTACGCACACTTCTTGAGTGTGGCGTGGACTCACAAGTCGCAGATGAAAAGGGTCTGTCGGCCATGTATTATGCTGCCTGGGAGGGGCATCTGGAATGTATGCTTCTGCTTTGGGCCCAGCCAGCCCGGGGTAAAGCCTCAATGGGACCGCTTGATATCCTGAACGGTGTTCGGATGTCAGAACCTGGTCTCATGGGTGAGCCGATGTCTACAGACCCCAGTGCCTCCGAGATGGAGATGATCGATGGTATCCCAGACCTCGAGCTGCCACCTCCCATCATTCCGCTCCGTCGCTACGGCCACAACTTCCTCGACAAGAAGGTCTTTATCCAGCTTTTGTTCGACCAAAACAATGTCAGCTCTATTGCCTTCGACCAGGCTGGTCGCCACCCGGCAGCTCGTATGACCATATCTTCCAAGCTCTCCGATGTGATTCCACGCACTATCATGCTCCCCATGCAGGAAGATGCACGCTCGATCTCTTTCCACATAGATCAACTGGACACCTTTGCTGTGGATTTCGAGATCTTCCCTACATTTGGCTCAAAGGTCATCGCGAAGAGCGTTGCCCTCCCAGATATCTTCCGCGCCGAGACCTCCAGCACCGGCTCAGCCTGTCTCCCTCTCTTCGATCCTCGACTCCGTGGTATCGGCCAGCTGCGCTTCAATTTCCAGGTTATCAAGCCGTACCACGGCGATCCCCTGGAAATCACCCACTTTGCCACATATTGGAAGGCAACCAGTGCGCAAGATTCAGAGCACAACGGCTTCGTCACCGGATCCAGTCTGTCAGGCGACTATGTTCAGCTCTTTGTGCAGTTGACTCGGGATCGTGTTGCCGTTCTGTACCCGCAGTTCTTGATTAATCACCATGGAATCGAAATCCCGGTGTGCCAATTGACCTATGCGGAGTTCCAGTCCATGGCGGCGGAGCGCGGTATCAGCCAATCTCAGATCCTCGAGTTCTTGTCCACAGATGCAGCCAACGATATGCCCAAGACTCACCGTCTCATCGCAGCTTCGTTCCTGTCATTACGAGACGTCCTCCGCCAACTCCCGATTGACTTAAATGTCAACATCTCTCTTCTCTACCCAACCCCTTCAGACGAAAAGAAACTCGTCATGACTTCTTTGGCAGATGTCAATACTTTCGCGGATGCTATTCTGACTGATGTCTTTGACCACGCTCGCGCGGCCAGAGATCAGAACCCCGACTTCATGCGCTCTGTTGCATTCACTTCATACAACCCCAACATTTGTAGTGCACTCAACTGGAAACAACCCAACTGTGAGCATCTTACCAACCCCCTTGACAATGACCCATCACTGACTTTCATCAGATCCCGTTCTTCTCTGCAATGACCTTGGCCAGATCCGTGACCTTGCTGGCAATGTCGACTCCATGTCTCATGTCGACAGCAGTGGTCGCGCATCGATGTCTATCAAGGAGTCTGCACGTATCGCCCAAAGCAATAACTTCATGGGATTGATCTGCAGATCTAGTCTATTGGTTCGTTTCCTCTGACTCTTTTTCACCTGCCCATACTAACCGCTTCCAGAATGTCGTCCCGGCTCTTGTGGAAACCATCAAAGAGCTCGGTCTCGTCCTGGTGGCCGACACATCCGATGAGACTGGCCAGTCCGACCGAGTCGAAGAACTGCCTACCGACCCAATGGGCGTTGCAGAATGGGCTTACCGCATGCCGGATGGTGTCAACGGCGTCATGAAAGCCAACGGCATCCTTCGGTTTAACGACATGATTGACATGTAACCGGGTTGCGTTCACTTAATATCCACGAAGTTTACGAGCTTGGGTGCTTTGGATTGTTTTCTGTTTTGGTTTGGCTTACCGACATTGGGATTGTAGAGAGGAGAAAGCAATATTAGAGAGCTAAATGGCTAAGATAATGTACAATGGGTCCCGCTATGCTTTAATTTCAAGTACTCTTAGGCTTCCTCTTGCCAATATTCCATCCCCATCCCCGTAGTGTCTTCACAACCTTGGGCAACACAGCCGCCGTCAAAGGCACTCGAATGAAAATGAAGCTCTTGTGAATCGCATACGCAAACACCAACTGTGTCCAAATGCCTGCCATCGAAAATAGTCAGTATCGATTTCATATCGAGATTCAAAAGCACATCTCGCATGCGCCAAAACTTACTCGCTTCATCCTTATTCCTCTCCTCAGCCTCAACCAACTTCCCCTGTCCATCCGACTCATCACTAGTCGGCCAAACAGCCTTGAACTTATCCTTCACAAACTGAACAACTACATGCTCATAATGTCCAATCCTCTCAACACCCAGCAGACGCACAGCCGCAAAGCAGAATGGGAAATCAAGCGCCGATAGCGCAAGATACACTCCCAACGCAGCCCATCCGTATTCCCGCGACAGCTTCTTCAGTCGCTCAGATAGGGATGCCTTCTCCGTGCGTCCGGCTTGTCCATTTGCATTCTCACTACCACTGCCATTGCTAGAGCCGGAATTGTAGCGTCGGTTCAGACGCTGTTTGGGGAAGAGCGTGCTCGGGGTTGGGCGCTTGAGTCGTGCTGAGGGTGTTGTTGTGAGGGTTCGTCGGAATGCTTGCGCTTGTGCTTGCGCGAAGATGGGCCGCGATGCGCGGGATGGGATGTTATTGAAGGTGGTACGGTAGAGGATCTCGCTTGGACGCGAGATCCATTTTGACATGAGTGTTGGACGGAATGACATGTTGTTTGTGGTTGGGAGAGGACTTGGGGAATCGGGATCTTTTTTTGTTTCTCGGCGTTTTCGGGTTCCGGTCCGATCGGAGTTAGGACGGGTTCATGTGGAAGATGCTAGTAGGTCGAGAGACGGATGATCGGTGTCATATATATCAAGTCCGGGGTTGTTTGAAAGATGTAGAGATGTGAGATATCCCCAGAGAAGTCGAAGTTGGAAGTTGATGTTGTCCAAAAGATGCAGATCCAAAGCAGATCTGTATACTTCGTGATGACTAAGCGCCATGCACCAAAAACTTCCCGCGCTCCTTCGACAACATCGACACCTCCATAATTCGCCATGTCGCCGCGTTTAGCACTCCAGTCGCCCCTATGGGGGTCCTTGATCACCCCAGTCTCTACCCGGTCATTCGGTATTCGATCACTCACACCCCCAAAACCCAGCCGTTACAATGCCGGCCCCGGTCTGCCAGTTCTTGAATCGACTCCCGAAGCCGCTCTTCGTCGCAAGGCCAATTCATTGCCCCTCCGCTCCGGTGCCATTACAACTAAGAAGGGCATGACCGCTATTTTCGACCCTGAGACCGGAAAGCGTATCCCCTGTACCGTTCTGCAGTTGGATCGTGTCGAAGTTCTCTCGCACAAGACCGTTGCGAAGCACGGATATTGGGCTGTGCAGGTTGGTGCCGGCTGGAAGCACCCTAGAAATGTCACCAAGGCGCTCTTGGGCCACTTCTCCGTCAACGGCTTGTCGCCCAAGCGTCACATTTACGAATTCCGCGTCAAGGATGAGGCGGGTCTCTTGCCCGTTGGTGAGAGCATTGAGGCCGGTTGGTTCCAGGAGGGACAATACGTCGATACCCGCTCCAACACTAAGGGTAAAGGTTTTGCTGGTGTGATGAAGAGACACGGATTCGGTGGTCAGGACCGTAGTCACGGTGTCAGTTTAACGCATCGTTCTATGGGTTCCTCCGGCCCCGGTCAGGGTGGTGGTTCTCGTGTGTACCCCGGAAAGAAGATGGCTGGAAACATGGGCAACGTCCAGAACACTGTGCAGAACTTGAAGATTCTCAAGGTCGACTCGGCCAACGGTATCGTGGTTGTCAGCGGTAGGTGAATCGTCTTCCTTGGTTGTGGCACGGGACTAACAGATTTCTTCCCCAATATAGGTGCCATCAGTGGTCCCAAGGGTTGCACTGTGAGAATCCAAGACGCCATCAAGAAGCCTTGGCCCGAAGTGCCAGTCAAGGCCGTGGCTGAAGCGGAGGCCACTCCCGCAGCTGCTTGAATTTAATTGGAGAATCGTCTTTGGCTCTGACCTGTACTATTACACCATACGCGCGATATCGTTTTTATTTGAGCGGCGTTTGTATATGATACAAAAAATGATATCCTTCTTTTCCTCTCGATGGCAGTCGCCCCTCAGGGGCTTCAAGGTGGACAACATAACAGAATTGTCCCATAAATAATCTCCCAAAAACGCCAAAGCCAATGCACTACTTTATCTGTACACGCTGCTATACTTCACTCCCGTCGGAACGGGTCAGCACTCTTGTCCAGCAACTCGATCACCTCTCCATCCTCGGTCTCCAAGCTCCATTCTTCAGTGTGGAACTAGAGAATGCACAATTAGCTTCGTATATCACAAGACGACTAGCCAGTAGCCAGGCTTGCACGGGTAGGACTCGGACTCACGTAGCTCATACGATCCGGCCGAATACTGCGGAACTTCATCTTGCCCTGGGCCTTGGTACCCTTCACCCAGAACGAGATATTGATCCGTCCATGCAATTGGTTCATCTCTCCACTAATCCACGGAATCTGCTGCGCAAAGTAGATCTCGTCACCCAGAATCTCGCGGGCCCGCGGGGAAGTGCGCAGCGCATACAGCGTGCTGCTCACAATGCTGGACGATTGCTTCTGGTAATTGAAGATACCCAGCAAGCCAGCTCCACTAGCAATAATGAAGATTGGCAGTGTGAGCAACCAGGTCCGGCTGCCGTTCGGGTTCGGCAGCTCTCGGTCTGCGCGTCGCTCCATCAGAGGTCCGGCGTTCGGTCCGGGGGCTGCGATCAGGGTGCGTCGGGCGGGCATGGTGGGACGGCCCATGCGGGCGAGGGCGGCGCGCCGGGTAAAGATTCGTGAGAAAACCATTGCTGAGGGGTTTTGTGGTGGAATGGGGAGAGGTGGGAAAGATCGCAAGTTGCGGAAGAAAAGATGTTGGCAAACAAGACAAACATCGGACGTCACAACACACTCCGATCAATCAGCTACTTTTCGACCTTTCTACACATTTCACGATGGCAGTCAGGTTACGCAAGGTATTTCGATATCCGGAGGAACTGGATGAGCGTGAGGAGTTGGATGAAGAAGAGCAGGAACGGGTCATCGAACAGTTACAGAGCCAGAATGATGCTCGCAACGCCCAGTACAGTGTACATATCAATTCCTATACAATCGAGTTTCCACTGCTAAGTTTGCTAGATGGTCTTCACGGCTCTTCCTTTAATGGCAACCCTCGTCTTTGTTCCCTCGGTGCTATCACCGCTCAGTCAGCTGGAACGACTGTACTCTTTTCTCGCCCTAACTTCGCTGGTGACCACGGCCTATATCATGAGATGCTCTCCTCTCCAGCCAGATCTCAAGGGCAAGAAACCCATGAACGTCCACAACGAACGTATGGCTCAAATTCACGCTGCTTTGGTACCGGGAGCTAGTGCTATATCCTTGCTGCTGGCTCTGGTCTATTTGTCGGCTGGGGCTTATGGCATCCAACCGGTGTTATATTTAATTCCTGGGGGTATGTGTGTTCCATATTCATCTCAGGTCACCGGGCTTACCAGATTATACAGCTCTCCTGGCAACCGTCCTACTCGCTCAGAGGGTGATGCGCTCAGTTGACCTTGCATCCCTCAAGAATCTCCAGTATGAATATAAAGGTGCTTAGGGATTATCTAGCTGGGTAGCAAGCGAGAAATAGCATTTGGCTGATCTCCTGTCTCAATGATATCAAATCTATTCAGAGTTCATAGTCACAATCGGAGCCGGGATCTCAAGAGGCCGCGGAGAGTATCAAGGCCACAATGCCAATCAATGTTTTAGAAAGTGGAAGTAGCCTGGACAACAATACAGGGGGAAAAAGGCAGTTGGATGATGCATTCAAATGATGTTTCCAGTATCAAGCACAGAGAAAGAAAAAAAGAGAAGAGAAAAAAAACACGTCGCGGAAGAGTCGAGCTCTTGGGATATCACAAATCGATAAAACATGATAGCAACCTTGGAAACGCTGTCATTCAAAGTTCTCAAGAAAAGTTCTCAAGAACACACAAGGGAACGCCGTCCCATTACCGGAGTTAGAAAGCCGTGCCTTCACGCAAGAACCAAGTCATGGCCAGGGTGCATTTCTTCCATCAGGGATGGATCGACAGGCATGTCTGCATCGTAGCCATTTTGGTGGCCGTTCTGACCGCGCTGAGTGGGCTGATCAAACGGGCTTGTCTCGAATTTGAACCCTTGAGCTTGCAGTTTGATGTGTCGTTCAAGTTCAGCCTGCTGAGCCTCGCGTTGACGCTTTTCGATGCGCCCATGTACATCATCGCCCCGGAATTTCTTAAGCCACCAGAGATTGGATTTGCGGAAGTCGACTAGTGATTCAATACTGCGCGGATCGGCGACCGAGCTGGTGTCATGACCCAGTACTGTGCAGTTTGGCTCGTAGGGCTTCATGTTGGGATCGTGTTGACAAGCGCCGCAGCTGCACACCTTTCGGCACTTGGGGCACAGCCAGTGGTGCTTCTCCATTGCTTCGTGGGGGAGGATCTCGAAAGCCCGGTACAGACTGCCGTAACAGTACCGCTGGTCGCAATTTGAGCAAGTTGCTAGTTTCCAGTTCATTTCTTGATGGAGGCAGACGTGACAACGATTCGTGTCCTCGGGCTTTTTGGTAATCGATGGTCGAGTCTTTCTCTTCTTCCGAGGCGTACCGTCTTCGTCGTCATCGTCATCCGGGTCACTTCCTTTCTTTGATTGTCTCCGTGTCGGTTTGGTAACCGGTTGGGGATTCTTAGCATCAATCCACGGACGACGGGCCAGCTGCTCCTGGCATATCTGAGCAATTGATTTTTTGCCCGCCTGTCCTCGGGCGACCACGAAAGTCGGAAACTTGTGCTTGATCTCCTTGTCATCCTCGTCTGAGGAAACGATGAGTCGACGCCATGAATCATATTTCTCGGTCAGCTGCTTGATGGGAAACTGTTCCACCCACTGAAGCTTTGAGATGCATGCACAGCTTCGACCCATCGCGTAACAGTCCATACATACGTCATACGCACCCAGTTCTTCTCCATGGTGTTTCACATCTGCACAGCCGTTGCAGGTGAGGAATCGATTGAAGATGTTGCAGCGACAGAAAGAACAAGTCACGTTGCTCTGGTACTCGGTGAATTCCACGGTTTTTTCCAGCTTCTTCAGGGGAAAGCTCTCGGACAACAGAATGTTTTTGTACAAATTGAACAGTCGTTTGAAGTCCACCCACATTCGATCAACGACGGGATGTTTGACATTTTTTGCCCGTTGTAATAATTTCCAGTAGCGTTCCAGGGTGAAGAACACAATGGCTTTGTTCTTGTATTGCTCATCACGACACACCATCCTTGCGTGGGGTAGAGCTTCATTCAAGGCCATTTCAAGGGTATCAACCGTCGTTCGATTCCACGCAACTTTCATGGTGCGGGTTCCGCGGTTCCACACCTGATGAGCGGCCAGTGGTGGCACCAGGATCAAATCACCGGGCTTTTGGTCAACCACAAAGGTAGTGAACGGTGCAATTTGCCAAGCATGCAAGGGAGCAAAGAAATCCTCGATGTCAATGTCATGACCGAGGACAGACAGCCAATACTCCGCAACCACGTGCCGATCTTTGGTGCCAGTCATGAGCCATATTGACGAGCCCTCCGTGGTCGCTTGCCCGTTCTCTCGGCCTCGACAGGAAGCATCGACCATGAGATTGTGACCTAAACTAGCACACATTTCTTGGTGTGCCGGAGTATAAGTCCCTTCGTGGCCAATGTAGCACATCAAATTTTCGGCTCGCATATTTGGAGGCAGGCTGCTCATCAGATCCCCAGCCGGAGCGATCAGCTGCTGTTCCGCAGTTCGCGGAATCTCAGATACATTTGATTTTCCCGAGGCAGGGCCCTTAAAATCCTTGGGTGCCTCGTTGAGATAGAAAAGAGATGGTGGGATTATGTCCTCAATGTATTGATGCCATTCCGGCGGGCAGTCGATGTCTTTCATGTACAGACGCTGGCGTGCTTTGAGGTCGTAGTGATCCGCGGTCATCTGACGTGCGAGGAGCGGTAGGTTCTCGAGGTAGTGGCCTATGCTGAAAAAGGCATTTTTCTTCTTCGTCAAGTCGCGCACGACCTCAACTGAAGGCGCCAAGGTGATCAGTATCGAGCTGGCAGTTGTCGATTCCCAGAATGGAGCTTACCTTTGGACGAGTAACGTTCACGAAGCCATTTCTCGGAGAAGAGCTCTTGGTCTAAGTGACTTTGGAACCCTTCAATAACAAGCGGTTTTCCGGAGAGAACGACTTGGTACAGTACCAACTTCTCGAAGTCTGCCAACGGAAATTGGTTGACTGAGTCGCAAGTAATTCGCATCGCAAACTCAAAGTTGGGGGTGGAATCGACGACCGCATTGATATCGAGGCCTGGTGGCATAGGCTCAAACGCCATGCGACTCCTGTGAGCAGGCATGGCGCAGAGGAGAGCACCAGAGGGGGCGCTGTCTACTCGGTGTTCAGATAGTACAAGATGGGCTCATGGCCGAGGGCGGTTACGGAAGATGTCAAAGCATCTAGAAGAAGTTGGAGAGTAGTCAGGATGAATTGTAAGAGGGGAAGAGGGGGAGAAGGAGAGAACGTCAAGGATATAAAACGGACAGAAGTCGATTTGATTGTGAAGCGGAGGGGAGCGCGGGTTTACTTCCATACGCGCCATGACACCTGAGGCATCAACCGTTTTCTCGGAGTGGGCGGAGTTGCGTTCGTTGGATTCTAACAAAGAATACAGTCTTTGTCGCACTTTCATCCCTTCTAGTAATATTGAAATTAGATCTTTGACCTTGTCGGTAACTTTAAAATTGTTCTTCGGAGCTGCCCACAGACGGGGTTGCTCTGTATACTCTTTCAACTAGACGTTGGATGCTATACTTCCCCCAAATAGGCTTAGTCGGAGGGCGGTTTTCCTGCATAATTCCCGGAGCTCTCTCAACCTCCGCAATCTTGGATCCTCGGTGCAATATTCCCAGACATGAATTGCATTCATTGACCCAGCTGGTTCACTAACATTCACCATGCTGTCTAGCGCCCACCTCTTGCGCGGCCGGTTGTCTGCGCAGACCAAGGTCACCGTCACCGGCCTATACACTCGACGCCTATCTTCACTCGCTCGCAATGCCTGTTCCTCGCAATTAAAACACGCTCGCTTTCCTTCAATTCCCAAATCGCACACATCATCAATTCAAATCAGACGCAACTCTGTCAATTCACCCGTGAGGCCATCCCAGACGGACAATGCGGAGAAGAACCCGGCCACACACTACATCCCCCCACAGACCGGCTTGATCGCGTCCTTGCCAAAAGCATGGATTCCATATGCGGAACTAGTACGCTTGGATAAGCCTACTGGCACATACTACCTGTTCTTCCCAACTCTCTTCTCCACCCTCCTTGCCGCGCCAATGGCTGGCGCCGCCCCCCTTCAGGTCCTCGGGATATCAGCCCTATTTTTTTCGGGCGCGCTGATCATGCGGGGTGCAGGCTGCGCCGTCAACGATCTGTGGGACCGGAATCTGGACCCTCACGTTGAGCGTACTAAGTTCCGCCCTATTGCGCGAGGTGCACTTTCGCCGCCCAAGGCACTCGTTTTCACCGGTTCACAATTCTTGGCTGGACTGGGTGTCCTAATGTCCTTCCCAACTCAATGCCTTTGGTATGGAATTCCTAGTGTGCCAATTGTGCTGGCCTACCCTCTCGCCAAGCGCGTGACCAACTACCCCCAGGCTGTTCTGGGTCTTGCCTTTTCATGGGGAGCGATCATGGGCTTCCCAGCCTTAGGGGTGGACCTGCTGGCTAATCACGATGCATTGATGGCGGCCGGGGCCTTGTATACCAGCTGTATTGCCTGGACAGTTTTGTACGATATGATCTATGCACACATGGATATCAAAGACGATGTCGCAGCCGGAATCAAGTCCATTGCCCTCCGCCACGAACACAACACCAAGGCTGTCTTGAGTGGCCTGGCAGTGACCCAGGTCTCCCTCCTCGCAGCTGCCGGCGTTGCTGCCGGCGCGGGCCCTGTCTTTTTCGTCGGTAGCTGTGGCAGTGCCGTTCTTTCACTTGGTCTGATGATCTGGAAAGTCCAATTGAAGAGCGTCAAGAACTGCTGGTGGTGGTTCAAAAATGGATGCCTGCTGACCGGAGGAGGAATCTCCTTGGGTTTGCTCGCTGAGTATGCGACGCAGTACCTTGGATTGTATGATACCGCAGAGGAGAGGCCGCTAGAGGCCACTTTGACGCAATAATGAATGTAATAATATCAGTGACAAACAGCCTGCTTTGGGTGCTTATGGCTTCTGCACCGACTTCATATAACTTTCGATGGCGGTGACAATGTCCTTCCACTCCATCATGCCTCCGCTCCCCACGTCGCCACAGGCTAGGTTCTTCTCAATTGGCGGCAGCACCGTCACCCAGCCCTGTGGGTTTGATTCACTCCAGCCCCATTCATCGCGTAGCACTTTGAGCTGTTTCTCGGTCACCGGGTGGATCATCATTGCCGTGTTCATACTTGGGGCTACGAAGATCCTGGGTGTCCGACTTTTGAAGTCCTTGTCTACCAGCCCCGTCGTATCCCAGGCCCTGATGGTTGATAGGAGCAGGTTGTCCGCAAACCCGTTGGTCATCTTTGCCATGGTGTTTGCTGACATTGGAGCGATCAGAAGAAGATGGGCCCCTAGTGGATGATTAGTCCAGCTAAATTTTGTGATTCATGTCAATTCTACTGACATTTACGAAGTTCAATGTGCAAGACCGGGCCCCCGCGCGTCCATGGCGGGGACCATTCATCTTGGTCACGATATATCCCATCCACGCCCTCTATTTGGCGCAGAGAGTCAAGAATTGGTTGCTCTGAGCTCTGGTTCATGAGGAACTGCTCTGAGGCCTCTGTGACTATGATGCGGACGGAAACGTTTTCATTCTGACATAGCGCCGCCGTTATATTGGGCAGTTTGATGGTGGCAACAGAGCCCGAGGCTGCCAACAGGATGTGAAATTTGTTATCATCCCTGTAATGTTGAGCCACGAATTGGGAATTGTCCATGATGTGTTTAGTAGAATGAGAAAGCGAGTGAAGTTGAGAGAGAGAGAGAGAGAGAGAGAGGTCAAGAAGAAGTGTGAGAGTATGCAACCTGAGGCAGGTCCGAGCTTATATATCAAAGTGGAGATCGGCAGACCAACCGCCAGCCGCTGATTAAAAGTTCCCTTTCCCGCGGCTATTGTTTGTTCCTCTCTCTTTCATATTCTCCCCCAATACACAATCTTTATAATGTTCTCCAGGGCAGTTGCATCGGTAAGTACGGTATCTCCTGTTCTTGTTTATCTGACTGACACTCCCAGGCTTTCCGCCCCGTCGCGCGGCCAACCTTCTTGCGCCCCGTCCGTTCCGCGCTTCAGTTCCCTACGGGCCCCTCCATCCCCTCTGCTCTCCATGCCCGTCTGATCTCTGACGAGACTCGCACCGCCATCGATAAGGCTGTTTCTTCCGCCCCCGTGGTCCTGTTCATGAAGGGTACCCCCGAGACACCGCAGTGCGGATTCTCGCGCGCCAGCATTCAGATCCTCGGCCTGCAGGGTGTTGACCCCAAGAAGTTCGTTGCTTTCAACGTTCTCGAGGACGCAGAGCTGCGCTCAGGTAGGAATTCTTTATCCGAGACTGGCGGGTTCAAATCACTAATTGTGTTGTAGGTGTGAAGGAGTACTCCGAATGGCCCACCATTCCTCAGCTCTACCTCGAGAAGGAGTTCATTGGTGGCTGTGATATCCTGATGTCCATGCACCAGAATGGTGAGCTTGCTAAGCTCCTTGAGACCAAGGGTGTCCTCGTTGCGGCCGACGAATAAATAGTTGGGTCTGAATGATGTCACCTTTTGACAGTCTGTAAAATTATTTATATCGGTTTTCTCTGGTCATAATATACCTGCTGGTCAGATAGTGTTCTTGTTACAAATGGCAGTTGTCCTTCCATGGCCTTCTAGATGCATTTGTCAAAATGTCGAGTAGTCGCCCTGGAGGTTGTACGCTGGGGGTCTATAACCCATATAGGTTCATGTAGCCTTTCTTCTCTCCTGCCATGCTATGTAGCTTGATTGTAAGTCGCCATGCGAAAGAATGAATCAGGCGCTCGAGAGAAAAGAGAACAAAAGAAAAGGAACCTCAGTTGATGAGGTCTATAGCTTATGTACAGTTGATCTTCATTACATTAGTATTCCCTCAAGCTTGCTTACTGAGCTGCGGCGGCGGCCTCCTGTGATTTCACTAAATCCTCGGCAACGGCCTTGTCCAGCTTGGCCCGTTGCCGCGCTTCATAAGCTTCACGACTCTTCAAAATTCGGCCGACGATCTCGCCGGCATTCACGTGCTGGAACGCATGCTGCTCAGCTTCCCGGAAGATACCCATCTTCTTGGGATCGGTGTACGGATCGTAGGTCAGGGGAATGAAGGTGGTAGGTCCATGGTAGACAGCATCGGGAGTACCCCATGGCATGGCTTTCAGGTATGCCTCGCTGGGGGTAAAGGGTGCCGAGAATGCGACGGCATGGATGTACTTTGAAAGATGTCAGCAACCAGAAGATGCGCAACGGAATTTAAATACTTACTCGGCATTGGAGCACACACAGACCACGCTCGAATATGTTCATGATGGGGTAGTTCAGTCCCTTCCAGTGATTGATCACGTCGTCATCATGAATACCTGCGACGATATAGGCCGGAGCATAGTCTTCGTTAAACTCCTTGAGTCTCTTCTCAGCTTGCTCTGGTTCGTACCAGCCACGTTGACGAGCCTCTGCTTCCTCGAGCTCAGTCACCTTGCGAAGGAAAGCAATGTGACCGGACGAAAAGAGATCAAATCCTCCGTCGACATAAACGATGCGCTGTCCCGGCCGGGGTCCCTTTCCATCGACCAAGGTCTCGAACTGGCCAGCCTCTTCGAGCACATGATCCAACTTAGCGGTACCAGAGCCACTCCACGTCCACACTTGCGGGCCGGGCTGCAGCCCGCTCTCATCTGTGGCATAATCTTTGATTCGGCGCAGGAGGTCTGTGGCAGAAGCTTGACGCTCTTCGGGACTTCCAAATCCTTCCTTTCCAGAGAGGGTTCCCTTGACTGATTTGACAAAGTGGTTCCTGGTACATAACAACATGCGGCCGACCAGATCGGTGGTCGAGATTCCAGGGGTTCGCTTGACGACGCGGAAGCGGCCAGCAGCTTTCACGAATCGATAGCAGTCGTTGCCGTCGCTGTCTGAGGTAATATCATCTCCGTGCACCACGTATTTACAACCGTAGTGGGAGACCCAAGGTAGGTAGGTCACATAGGGGGCGTGGGGGACACTCTGAGTGGCCCAGCGACAGGCGTCAACGGCAGCAACACTATGAAGAGGGTTGAAATTAGCATGAGGACTATGCTGCAAGTATCCGTGTTGCGAACTCACCGTTCTTCCAGTGACATCACAGTTGGACCCTTGTTCTCAAGGATCGCTTCATCGGAGTGTATTCCGACGTAAAGAGCTTTTCCAAGCTGACGAGCTTGAAGCATAGCTCCAGCATGGCCTATACCAAGAGATCAACACTCATGTTACAGCAATTGAATGCAAAATCGGCGGGCCTACCGTGGTGACTGAAGTCGAAACATCCGTCCACCCAGAGTCGGTCCTCTGAGATTGGGAGGTCTTCCTGAGGATCAACAGGCCATTCTCCAGGCTTGGGGATGTGCTCTTCAGGGGGTGTTGTGTCCATCTTTCCAATATCGCAGAGGAGAGGAGTGTAGGTGAACAGGAAGTAGGAGGGGTGATCGACAGATAAATTACAAAGGGGGTAAAAGGCATACGCCCAAACTTCGCGGGGGACTTTTCTCCTGAGTCCCCGTCACTTTGTCGAGCTCATATCGTCTGTGTCATATTCTATTCTTTTATTCTTGGGTTCTATTATACATAATACTTTGGGCTTCCGCCTCTTCCCTCTCCTACCCTCTTTGGACCCCCTGTTGTCGCCGTGTCGCCTCAATACCTCCCCCGAAACTACCTAAATGATCCCCTCTACATTTACCCCAAGCCTCACTCGAAGGGACACGGCCAAATCGGGCGCTGGATATGAACCTTCCCATGGCCTCCCGCCACCGGTCTCGAGTGGAGGGGGTCTGCTAGGGCCGCAGAGTGCAGGCGCCATCTATCAACAGATCCACGAGATGGCCGCGAAACGCATATCAACCCTCGACTACCTGAGGAAAGCGTAAGTGTGGACCACCCAGTCAGACAATGAACCTCAGTTCGCTAACTGAACCTACGCTACAGACACGAAGGAAGAGTATATTGGTTTAATACCGTGCATTTTTCGCGCGCTGATATCGCCCGCCTACCTTATTTCGAAGCTAAGAAGCTATCTCGCCGAGCCATCAACTATCTACTCCTGGGATTGTCTCTGCCCACTATACTCGATGTGAATTCTACGCCGTTTGAATATCTGCGAGCTCTTAATGCTCTTCTGCTGGAGTTTGAAGCCTTCCAGCAAGTGCATCCCCCGGATGGGAGCTCATCGTCAAGTTTAGCGAGAGCCCGTATCCCCCAGATGTTCAAGCGTGCGGCGCATGCAGGCACAAAGACTCGCCGTGCCAGCTCGGCAACAGATATTGGACTTCCCATGCAATCCAGTGATCCGTCAGATTTGAAGAATATGGCTGGGAATCTTGGGTCGGCCTCCTCTGGGGCCTCTGTCACTTCCTTCCCCCTTACAGAATCCTCAGATCTCCTTCCCGGGGAAGAATATACGTATCTTCTGACGCCTTCGTTGCCTTTTGAGCCGGATTTCTTCGAGACGTTTGCGACGCTATGTGATGTTTTGATTGACTGCTACAGCCGTCTCACTGCGCTCGTCTCTTCACCCTCGGTCTGCACGGTAGCCTTGGGTGAAACGTTCTCAAAGGCGGACGCCAGACTACGGAAGATCATGGTGGCTGGCGCAGTGCGGGAGTTTGAAGATGCGAGCCGGAACAGTGCCAAAAGCGAAGTTGCCGGTGTGAGTCGGGTGGTGCTTGGGGGACTTTTGGGATAATTGAGGGTATTTGGTTCTGGTCATGTATATGGTTGTATACATTTTCGGGTCTGGCGTTCTTTCTGTGGATATATATGGTTTGGGTTTTCACGATATATGAATCAAGATGCTGTACGATAATAAGGTTGGAATGTACAAAGTATCTGAACGACTGGTGACCGAGGTTACTGAACCAGAAGATTGGCTGGAGATCTGGTGATAATAAAACAAGGTGTATCAAGTTCTATCAAGTTCTAAACGTGATCTATATCCATGATAATACACATGCTGCAAATATGCGTTGACAGCTTCTAAACGACAACAGGATACGCTTGGTATAAGTAGTGAGACAACTTTTTTTTGGAGCCAACTGGCATCGCGGACAAAATATGGCGAGGTGGTATTCATGAGCAGAGTGAAACAGAGTCGAGACGGTGGAAAAGAAAGACCCAAGAGCAAAAATGAAAACTCCGAGAGGCGCCGCGTGCTTTTGTATGCAAAGAAGAAAAGGCGCCCAATTAATGCAATCGCTTCGTGGAGAAAGAATCAGGTGTGGAAATAGCATCAAGGTCGGAGAGCTCATGCTTGCATGCGCTGCTTCTCGAGATCGCGTTGTTCGCCGAAGACGCGGCGGCTCATCTCCAGGACGGTCTCGAAGCCTTCGCGGCCGATCTTGGCGTTTTCGCGGAATCGCTCCACACTGGCGTCTTCAACCTTGTTCTTGATCTTTTGCCACCCACCACAAAGGGCGGTGATTTTCGCCTCTTGGTGGAATGCGGTCGTGGTGGCCGGGTTGAGCGGGCATTGTTGGTAGGTGACGGTTTCGCGAACGCTGAGGACGTTTGACCATGTGAGGTTGGTGGAGCACATGGTCACTTTCTTGGATGCCGGGTCGACATAGGAGATTTCATAAACGTGGGAGGTGTTGGTTCCCCCGAGGATGGAGAGAACCCATTGTGGTACGGACTGATTGCATGTGATAAGACGCTCGGTGCGTAGCTGATAGGCACAAGTTAGTACAAAGTGAAATCTCGGTGAGACTGCAAGGTCTCCCAAAGGAGGTTTCGGTGACTCACGATGCCGGTGCTCGGATCAACAGTGCGGGAGAGAGTGTCGACGCCCACAACATGTGTCGACTTATCATTCCATGGGCAGTACTTGCGCCAGTTTGCAGTGGACACCTCGTCCCATGAGTAGTCGAAGGTGCAGCCTGAAGAGAAGACCTTCATTGTGGCGAGAACGACGCGATGATAAGACAAATGAACCTCGGGAGTTGACGGAAATGACGGAGTTGACGGAGAGAGAGGTGAGAGGAGGAAGAGGAGGAAGAAGAGCGAAAAACGAGTCTCAAGTGAGTCAAGATTGAAATCGAAGTGAGGAGAAGTGTGGAGAGAAGGAGGCGAATCTGAGTAAGGACCTGATAGAAAAAAAAACTGGAGTCAAGTGGATTATGCGAGGCGATCAGCAAATCTAAGTTTTTCCCTTTTTCTCCGGTTCAGGGCACGGGTTTTCCCGGCTTATGTCAGCTTCCAGAACATCTATCTTCAGCTCCCCCCTCTTATGCATATACTGCACATACATACTTTCATTGGTATTCAAATCCTCCGGCTTTTTTTACTCACAAGATGGTGGAACTCAGGAAGCGCAAGGCACCGGCCAACCCTCCGGTCCCAGAGAAAAAGACCAAAGCTCCCAAGCCTCAACCGGATGTGGATGCTGATGTCGCGGCCGATGTCGATGTGGATGTGAAGAAGAGCTCCAAGGTCCCTGAAGTGGATGATATAATCGACATTGAATCCTTCGGGGGCGAAGTGCAGACCAATGATGGCGAGACAACCTCCCTCAAGAAGCTCCTGGATGAAAGTAAAGCTGGCGTGGTATTCTTTACATACCCCAAGGCCTCAACACCTGGCTGTAAGTATCTCTCCGTCGCCGTTGGCAAGCTTGGAACATTCGGAAAAATTACAAGATGACTGACTGCGACTCATCTTCAGGCACCAAGCAAGCTTGCTTGTTCCGTGATAATCACACCCATCTGACCTCCTCTGGTCTTTCTATTTACGGTCTTTCCGGGGACTCCCCCAAGGCCAACACCACGTTCAAGACCCGGCAAAACCTTCAATATCCACTCCTGTGTGACCCGCAGGCCAACCTCATTGCAGCCATTGGTCTTAAGAAATCGCCCAAGGGCACCATACGCGGTGTATTCGCCGTTGATAAGAAGGGTAAGGTCTTGCTCCGCGAGTCTGGTGGCCCCGATGCAACTGTGGATGCTGTTCAGAAGATTGTTGCCAATGCGCCCAAGCTCGAGGAAAAGGAAGCCGAGCCAGAAACTAAGCCCGATGATAAGGATGAGAAAGATGAGGCTGATGGATCCGAGTGATTCAGCCCTGGCGAGGGGAGTAGTGTACAGCCACAATCACATCAAGCGACCCATCAAAGACACCACATATTAACATGAAACGGTCTATAGCCTTTAGTTTACGGACATCTGTAGTCAGGATTGGAAGCGAAGCGAAGCGTCAATTTTCTTTTGATTCTATCTGTTTTTTGTGTTTTGGTTGCAGTTCCCGGTCTGTACCTGGTTGGTACGGTCTCGACATTAACCATTAACCATTGACCATGATTCCTCCGTTGGGGTGCAGACATTGTCCGGAAATGTAGCTGCTATCCTGGCTGGCCAGGAACACAAAACACGTTGCCACCTCACTTGGCTGGCCTGGTCGACCAATTGGCACGGCATGGAACTGTTCCATGGCAGCGCTTTGCATTGTCGCTGGAATCAGTGGTGTCCAGACTGTCTTGTTAGTGTCAGGCAGAGAAGGGATGGGAAGAGGGAGACTCACTTGGACCGGGGCAGACACAATTCACTCGGATGCCCTTCTTGACTTGTTGATTTGACAGGGCACGCGTGAATGCGACAATCGCGCCTTTGGTTGCAGTGTAATCCAACAAGTCACCTCGGCCAATATAAGGATTGACCGATGCGCAATTGATGATGGTGGAGCCTTTCTTCATATGAGGCAGTGAATACTTGGACAAATAGAAGAAAGAGTGAATGTTGGTATCGAATGTCCGTTCCCACTGGGATCTATAACAGGTTTTAGTATCAGACTGGATGTCTCCAGGTGCAGCTATACTCACTCATCGATCTCACTGATGTCGCTCAGCATGTCTTGGTACGCCGCGTTATTCACGAGAATATCGATGCCGCCCATCTTTTGCAAGGAGACGTCGATGATCTTCTGGCAATTTTCCTTCTTGCGAAGGTCGATGGCAAGAGTATGACATTGCTGTCCATGCTCCTCCACTCTTTTCCTGGTTTCTTGGGCATCGGATTCCTCTTCGGGGAGGTATACGATCACACTTGACGCACCCTCCATGGCAAACAGGATTGCAATGGCTCTGCCAATTCCCGAGTCACCACCAGTGATGATGGCCTTCTTCCCCTCGAGCTTTCCTGCAGCTTTATAGATCTGGTAGCCGCCATCTTCGGTTGGGATATGAGCGGACACGGGCTTGGGATCTTCCATGTCCGACTGCAGACCCGGTTTGGTCAGGTGCTGAATGGGAATTTTGTGGCCTGTACGGATGAGCTTCAAGGCTAGACCAGTGGGAGGTTTGTATACTCACCCGGCTCGAACTGAGACTTGGACCCACTGGCCGGTCTCTCGACATACTGGGCAACGGGCATTTTGATGAGTATATACAGACGTAGTGCTGTCGTTATTGAATATCAATTGTTAAACAGGTGAGCATACACAGATGGGAACAAGGGGGACTCCTGCTTAAGTAGATTATTGGGCAATAATGCATAGTCCAAACAACTGCCTTGGACTTTCTGTCACTATGACGATTTACTATTCTGAACCGCCCGACTTGAGGCGATTCGCAGCCCAAGGGGGCAACCGCTCAAGATAACCTTAGTCTAGACCCTTTGAATGTGGTGGGGGCGGCTCTGCGTGTAGCCACAATTGATCGTGGGTCCCTGCGAGATATTTTGCAGTAATTCTGCTATATACTCATGATGGAAGATTGGCGTCATGTTTTAGTGGCGATGGCCAGAAGGCATGAGGCAATGCCCTTGACTGTATTTATAGTGCTTGTAGTGGTGAGCAATCAGTAATAGCAGTAGGCATCATGCATTTGAGACCTAGTGATGCTGGTATAGTGAACATGGGAGAGTGTAAAACAATCCATGAATGTTATTTAGTTCTCCAACGCCGTTCCAGCATTCAAGATCAGTTGGAGATATATCTTCAAATGAAAACTTGAACTCAAGATTCCTGTATTCCAGGGTGTATTAAGACACATCAAGTCATTTAATAAAAACAAAAGAAGAATAAAGAAGAATAAGAAAGAAAAGAAGAGTAGACCAAAGTAGTCCTGGAGGTAGAGATGTTGTTATCTTATCGCCCATCGCGCTGATTGGTCAACCCTCCGATAATTTTTTTTTTTGCATTTCCAACTTGGACCTCGAACTTCACTGCACACCCTGGCGAGAAAGCATTCCCGACAGGAGATCCTGCACACAACATGGCCCTCTCATCCGCCTTATCCTCCCCATGGGGATTTCTCCGACCCACCAACGACCTACACACCACCGTCGTAGACTCCGCAAAGCACATCTTGGACACCCTCGCGGGATCCGTCGTGGACGCCCAAACCACTCGTCGCCAAATCAACAAAAAGCGCAAGAGATCAGACGATGCCGACCAAATTACCCAATTACAGTTGAAAAACCTCTACGTGGACGGCTTTACCTCAAATCAGATATGGGAACAGGCAACTCGGATCCTCGAGTCCACGGGTGAAGAAGTCGAACGGGATATCAGCTTGATCGCTCAGCACAGTGGTTACCTAGACCAGGATGAATCTGAACTCGGAGATCTCTCAGACCCCGAGCTTGCGCAATCCGATAGCGACAGCCAAGAGGGTATGGAAGAGCTCTCTGGGGGTTCAGGCGCTGAAGAGGAGGAAGAATCTGAGGCAGAATCTGATATGGAGGCCGAGCCCCTGGGTGAGGAAGATGACGAGGATATGGATGACGAAGAAATGGAGGACTGGGACGACGACAAGTCCATGGGCTCCGAAGAAGCGCCTGAGACCTTTGTCGAGGATAAATTTGGCCTCAATGATGGATTCTTCTCTATCGATGATTTCAACAAGCAGTCTGAAGCACTGGAACGACAGGACGTCAAGGGAGGACCCGAGGAAGGAGAAGACAGCGACGAAGAGGAACTCGACTGGCACTCAAACCCACTGATGGCCGGAAGTGCCGCCCCCGTCAACGACAGCAAAGCATCGAAGAACCGCGCGGTGGCCGAAGACGAACAGATGGATGACAGCGAGGAAGAAGGGCCGACATTCGGCAATGTCGATCTCAACGCCGACACGGACTCCGAAAACGAAGATGCCGAGAACTTTGGCGAGGAAGAAGCTGCGGGCTGGGTCAACACGAGTGATATCAAATACGCCGATTTCTTCGCCCCTCCGCCCCGCAAGGCCTCGAACAAGAAGTTGCGCGCACTTCCGAAAACTCAACCTGATGCCACACCAGTCGACGAGGCTGATGTCACCCGTGCCATTGATGACGTTCGACGTGACCTGTTTGATGACGAGGACGCCTCGGCCGAGGAAGATGGCGACGATATGGACGAATCTGGTGATGCTGGCCCCAAATCCTCACACGAAAAGCAAAGGGCGCGGATCGCAGATGAGATCCGTCGACTGGAGGCGGCCAACGTCGCCAAGAAGGAATGGATGGTCGCCGGTGAAGCCAAAGCTGCGCAGAGACCTGTCAACTCGCTCATCGAAGAAGATTTGGACTTTGAACGCATTGGAAAACCCGTTCCCGTCGTCACTAATGAGACCAGCGAGGACATTGAGGAGTTGGTCAAACGCCGCATCCTCGCCATGGAGTTTGACGAGGTCGTCCGCCGTCGGCCAGGCGCGGAGACCCAGCAAGCTGGAAGGAAGCCTCGCTTCGAGCTGGACGATACCAAGGCCCAGCAAGGTCTTGCTGAGATGTATGAGGCGGATCACCTCAAGGCCAATGATCCCAACTATGTGGATACCAAGGACCGCAAGTTGATGCGGGAGCACGCCGAGATCAACAGCCTGTGGA
Source organism: Penicillium brevicompactum (assembly GCF_028827555.1). Lineage (NCBI taxonomy): Eukaryota > Fungi > Ascomycota > Eurotiomycetes > Eurotiales > Aspergillaceae > Penicillium > Penicillium brevicompactum. The sequence continues at coordinate 1,863,733 of NW_026623212.1, read as the reverse complement.
ACGATGTGAGCGCTCAATTGGATACGCTCTGCAACTGGCACTACAAGCCGAAGATTGCCCAGGCCAGTATTAATGTCGTCACCGATGCTCCCACCATCATGATGGAAGAGGCACGCCCCACCGCTGGCGGTGCTGCTGGCGGACCCGTGGGACTTGCGCCGCAGGAGATCTACGCCCCCGGTGACGATGGCAAGGTCAAGGGCGAAGTGGTCCTCAAGAACGGTGCATCGATTGCCAAGGAGGAGATGTCTCGCGAACAGAAGGCCAAGAACAGACGCCAGAACAAGCAGACTCAAAAGAAGGCCAATGCCGAGCCCTCTCAACAAAAGACAGGCAAGGCAGCCGAGAAGCAGCAGATGATGACCGATCTGAAGAAGGGAGGAGTCAAGGTCATTGACAAGGAAGGTCGCGTGACCGATATCAATGGCGATGCCGTCAAGGCGGGTGGTCAAAACAGGGGAGATAATCTGAAACTGTGAAGGGCTTGTATTATTCTGGAGTCATATTTCTTTCTACATCAAATCTATTTTCAAGCATTGCACATATCATCTCAAGTGGCACTTCTGGCCGGTTTGGTCTGTTTCGCACGTATCGTGTACATGAAGATGTTCTCTCTGTTGTACTCTGCGGCACCGGGGTCATCGGTGATTAACTCCATGTCAAAGGCCTTCTTAGCCATTTTCATGAATCGCTGATCCGCTCGTCTGCGGCGCTTGTAGCAGAAGTAGCAGACCGAGTTGGGTCCCAGTAGCTCCTGGAGCGTGGTGATCAACAGAGGAAACGCCGGCTCGAAATAGACGCAGTCGGCGGCAATAATGACGTCCGGTTTTGACGGGATCTGGTGTGGGATTGGTTCTCCCCAGTTTAGTATCGCAGCAGTCGCATTTGGGCCGAGGTTGTTCAGTTGGATGTTATCATTCATTAAGGATAGCATGGGTTCCTGGTCTGTGAGATAGATGGGGTTTTCGAGGTGACACCCACGGGCCATGGCGAGTCCAACCAGGCCTGCTCCAGCCCCCAGTTCCACGCTAGTCAACCGTTAGAACCTCGGGAGACCACGAGTTGAGGGCCTCACCCACATTGTCTTATCGGATAGATCGGTGGCATGACGGCATAAGAGGTATTTTGCCAGAGCCATGCCCGCAGGCCATAATTGACCCCCACATCCGTTTTTAATATCTTCTTTGAACTGCAAAGGTTCCTTCAGGATGCCGTCAAATGAAGCGTCTGTGGTCACCGCAGCATAGTTTTCCCGACGTGGGGCCAGGGATTCACTGATACTGAACCCATCAGGACTTGACGGTGGGCTCAATTCGATATCCTGGGGGGTTGCAAATGGAATTTCGATCATCGTGGGGGGATTGCATAAGGGGAAGTTTTTTTTTGGGTGGTGGGGAGTGTTATCGCTAAATAAACACAGATCACATGATACGGTGGCAAGCATAAGTCAGAAATGGCCATATGCTGGCAATTGACTAGAACTGTTCCTATATACCATCTGGATAGGTACATATCAGATCTAATGTTGTCCAAAGGTCCAGTGCGCAGATACTTCTGGCATCCAGCCCAACACAAGCTTTGGCCCGTGCGAATGTGATCGACACCGTAATGTGCAATGCATATGCAGTGTGCACTGCTAATGTCGTTCTCAAGTTCTATAGTTCTGTGCATACAATCACTTCAAAACTAGCATTAATATGTGTCAACAGAGAATGATGTACCCACAATGCCAAGTGTCAACCCAATTGACTGTCTGAACATTATGAGTAGTCGATCCATGTGGGTAATGTGGGTATCGAGTTACATTCCACACTTCTTATGCACACTACAAGATATCGAACAATGCTGAGTAGTAAGATAGGTCCAAGGACTTTTAAGCAAGTGGCAGCTTCATCCCATATACATACCAGCTCGTTTTGTAGAGTACTTGAACGGGCACCGTCGCTCTCATAGATCACTCCTATACTTGCAGGGGACATCAATTGAATTATTCAGGCAGTTTCATATTCGTGTACATGTACAAGCATTAGCTGACTTGAGCTTGTTTCAAGTCTAAAGATATCGGATTATATCCCGCTAGACCCTGACATGGCACATCCATGCACTTTAGTCAAAGGGGTGAGTGCGGGTTCCCCACCAGGTGAGGAACAAGCTGAGTCCCACGGTCTCAAACACACGTGAGACCGCACCAACAGCAATGGTGTCAAGAGGCCTCTTCTCAGAGAAGACTTGGGCCACAACCTGCGAGGAGATTAGCATTGCAACGGAATAGAGGAGTGAGGGTGAACATACACCTGGAGCGGAGGTTGCGAAGAAGATAAGTGTTCCCAGGTAGGCAGCACCCTTGTAGCTCAAAGTACCGGTGGCATTGATCAGAGCAGCAACACCGTAGGTCTGGATCGCACTGCCGGCGAGGGAGCTTCCCCAGGCCGCGGCGGCACCGGCAGCTTCCTTGGACTTGAGGAATTCCTCCTTGGAGTTGGCAGCTTGAGCCCGGTGGTAGGTGTCACCAAAGACGGGGGGCTAGGATTCCCAGGGAGGCAGTGTGGGTGAAGATGGTGCCCAGGGCAATGGCGGAGGGCTTGACGGGGGGAAGATCTGGGAATTGTTAATACACATGCACTCTATCACCTAACATGGGTTGGAACTCACAGTGTAGAGTAGTCATGATGAATAGTTGAATGATGATAGTTGAGAAAAGTGAGATGGCGTTCCTTATAAAGAAGTCAATGAGGTGACGTCGTCATGATTCAAAGGAGGCCGAAGTATGCGGAGGGCCATGACGTCAACTCGCATTCTACAGCCAAGGTTTCCATCGGAGCAGGGAACCATCCAAAACGTAGAGAGTCCGCCGGTTTTGGCCCACAGAAACTTGGTTTGACGGCTTACCTACAATACTTGGACAAGGTCGATCTTTGTGGGGTTAATTGTCCGGGATGATGAGGGGAGTGGGTTGCGGCAATCTCCGGACCCTTGACCAGGAGGTGGACTACTCGATCTGAATCTATGTACAATAATTCCCCTCGTGATCAGGTATTGCACCAACGCTCACTAGAAAGAGGCACAACTGAAAAGAAAGACAGACACGCCTCGGGTGAATGCCACCTCAAAACCAATTGCCTGGGCTACATCTCCCAAACATGAATATGAAGCGATCCGGGTAGATTGAGAACTGAAATGGAATATGTTATTTTTCCGTGCTACATGGATCGGTCTAATCAAACAAAAGTGCGGCAGGTGTATCTGGGCAGTGTTAGCTCGGGTCGACAGATCAATTGGGGATATTGCACATTGCACGTACTTCTCGGGGTAGCCGTTCTCTGTCCCAAGTTCATACTTGGACTGTGAAGGCTGCGAAACAGGGTTGATGTTGGCAGGGTTGGGAGGGAGGCCATTGGCACCCAACACACCCTGGATGCTCTTCTTGTCTTGCTCGAAGAGAGCGGCCAGACCACGCTCCTCGCCCTGCTCCTTGACGGCAACCAATTGCTGCTCACCGGCCTCTCCGAGCTTCAGAACTTCGTCCTTGGGGGCAGCGTGGCTGCCAACAGTGAGGAGGCCCACGGCATCGGCCTGGCGCACGGTGCTGAGTTGCGGGTAGCTTCTCCGAGTGTCGCGCTTCCAGTAAGGGTTGTCGGCGATGTCACCGGCAGGAACCGTCACTGGGTCATCGTACGCCAGAGGGGGGAGAGAGCCCGGGGTCGGGAGACGGTATTGGGAGTTCAAGGGGATACCGGTCGAGCGGTTGGGGTCGATAGCGAAAAGGCGACGGATGCGCTCCCAGACACCAACAGATTGGACGGAGTATTTCTACCTCCATGATTAGATCAATCCAATCAGAACACTCATTTGCAAAAGCCCAGCCTACCTGGTTAATAGAGACGACATTTGACGCCGACTTGGCGGCGTTCAAGAGAGTGCGAGCCATGGCGAGAAGACTCTAACCTGCAGCCGATCCAATGTCAGTGTTGCGTTCAAGCAGCAGGTGGGCTCAGCTGCCAATGGCTTTCGCCCCGTGGAAAATCACTGTGACTTACTGGTATAAATTCCCGAAAGCCGTCAAGCGTCCTGAGCAATCGTTAAAGACGGCAGGGTAACTCGGAAGTGCGACCAGGTACGGATTATCCTTCCGCCGAGTCTCCATTAGTAATTCTTGGTCGCCATTGGTCTTCTCTACTCTCTACACTCTTCACTTTTGCACAAGTTATTCTCATTGGGCTTTAAGACAGAACAATTGAATTATCCATGACCTATGTTGCCTATATTACTCAAGTGAAATTGAAATCAGGATGACATATGGTGGCAAAATCCAACATCATACCCGCCGCTTTTGGGAAGCCTCATGACCTCGAAACTACTGTATACACAAACAAGATGTGGTGACTTGACCAGCAAAGGATAGATCCTTGGATTCTGTGGTTATGTTGGATATTCCGACATGGCTCAAAAAAAGAAAGAAAGAAAATGAAAGCGCAAAACATAGAAGAATATCAGGTCGACCTGATATTGATATACAAGATAGAAAGACACAAGTACTCCACTCCACAGTGATAGCATCTAAATTCACCATGCAGCATGATTGATAAAAGAAACAGTCCCGTTCATCACATTTTTCCAATTAACGGCGGTACCACATGCGTGTAATTCTGGTGTGGCGCATCTTCTTCTGCAGCTGGAAGATACCGTACATCAGTGCCTCGGAGGTAGGAGGGCCTGGGTTATCTAGTCAGTTCTTGTACCGCAGCCTGAGAAGAGGTTAAACTTACATCCAGGAACGTAGACATCAACCGGCACAACACGATCACAGCCTCGGACAACCGAGTAGCTGTAGTGGTAGTAACCGCCACCATTGGCACAACTTCCCATACTGATGACCCAGCGAGGGTCGGGCATCTGATCGTACACCTGGCGCAGGGCGGGGGCCATCTTGTTGGTCAAGGTACCGGCCACAATCATAACATCGGATTGACGCGGAGAGGCACGGAAAATGATTCCAAGACGATCCTGATCGTAGCGGGGGGTCGAAAGATGCATCATCTCGACGGCGCAGCATGCAAGACCGAAGGTCATGGGCCACAGGGAGCTCTGACGAGCCCAGTTGGCCACTTGATCGAGAGTGGTCCTGGGAAGCGTTAGCGGAAGTGTTGAGGATGCATTGGAAGTGGAACCACGAACAAGACATATTGCATAGCACCCTCTTTCTTTTCCTGGCTGGGCAGAGGCACTTCGGTGCGGGCCTTGCCTGACGCAGTCAATTGACCGGTCGATGTTGGGCGCTCAAGCGCAGTCGCGGACTTGATGGATGAGGTCGAGAGGGCAGCCAAGGGCTGAGCACGGGGAAGAGAAGCCACAAAGCGAGGGCGCGCGGCTACTGTCCATCAGCGAATTGACCTTGTCGTTTCAAGGTTTGATATGAGGGAGGGTGCTTTACCACACAGAGCGCCAGAGATGGCGGGCCTCGCCATGGGAAGCATCTTGCAAATCTCTTCGGATGAGACTAAGGGGAATCAATGAGTTGCGGGCTCTGCGATTGAATGCGAAGGGTGAAATCGGAGCCTGGGTCTGGAGAGGGGGAGGTGATATGAAATCACGAGAGGTGGCGGGCTTCGGGTGCACGACAAGGAGAGAGACCCCAAAAAGGTTCCGAAGTGGAAGACCTCGAGAGTGGTATAGCCACGGTTTGAAGGAGATGATGTAATCAATTATGTCTCTTCTGATTGGCTACCCCCTCGTAATTTTCAATCTTCTCAACCAGGTATGGTAAAGGCGGTAAGGTGCTCGTAAATGGAATTTGGCTGTATCGTCATTGGTTCAAGGATATCTCTGCCTTGGTGCCTTGGTGCCTTGATGCCTGGATGCCTGGATGTCTTGTCCGCACGGGAGCTAGTTACTTGCGGGGGTCAAACACCTCACGGCTGGCTCGGTGGTTTGTTTGATGTTCCACTATCCTGACTGTGGCAAACTCTTTTGAAAAGAGCTACTCAAATACAGGAGTTATCTGACTTGATATGGAGAGCTAATTTCTAGTGTCGCACTTCTCCAGGCGTCCGAGGAATACCCATCTCTTACACAAACCACAGCCCTGGGACAACTTGCCCACCCTGGGATCTCTATCAGAAATGGCAGGTCCAAGAATTGCCTGCATTGGCGTGATTGGGAAAGCAGTGTGTATCCTCGCAAACCCTCCTTCTCTTGGATAACCGTACTGACCCAATGCGCCAGGATAACCCCCTTCACATCTCACTGTTTCCCCCGTACTCGGACTCTACTATTGAATTCTCCTTCTTGCTGAACTCGTGCCTTGACATCTTTGACATCCGTGGCAAGCAAACCTCCATCGATCAGGATCTGGGCCTCTTGCATGCAATTGACGAGCGGCTCGCAGCCTATGGCTGGTTGACGACGACGGGAGTGAAACTATTGATAATTGTGGATGTTTCTGGTCAAGATGAACCTGCAGGCCCTGGAAAGCCTGCAGCTGCAGCTATCAATGGCTTGAGGGACTCGGATATGAAGCCGGTATGTCGATGATCAATAACAAGCTGTCGAAGTCAGCCTCTAACCGTTCACTATAGGCATTCCGAGCATTGCAAAGTGCATATATTCAGCTTTTGCAAAATCCATTCTATTCCCCCGATGACCACATACCGGTTGCCGGAAACTCAACGGCTTCAATTTCAGCTAGTCAGCCCATTTCAAACAAAAAGTTTGTGGCAGAAGTTAAGCGCATCGGCGATGTGTGGGTACCAGGCGCGGCTTTATAGAATAATCGTCGCAATTGCAAGCATTCCAAACAACTTTGCTTCATACGCAAGAACTGGGAATCGGTTTATTGAATCCATTTTGGGCAGTAACAGTATCAGAATGAACCACCTTGGTTCGTTATTGTTCTTTCGGGTCATGTTTATCTTTCACGGTTTGGATGGAAATGTACATTCAGCGTGTTACTATTGTGGTTCTCGTGTCTGGCCCTCGGACTCGGTTTCTTCTAGGGCAATCATGATCTCTGGAATCTCACGAGGATCACAGACAGCCCAAACACCTCCGCCCTTGGCATCAACCCGTCCAACTTCTTTGCCCACTAGGTTGCGTCCAACCTTCCCGGGTCCAATTCCAATCCACCGCCTCACGCCTCTTTCCTGATGGAGATAGCGAATGCTATCCCACCATCTTACCGTATCAGTACATTGCCTTGAGAGAAGGTCCTTGAGGTCCTCTTTGGACTGGAAGGGCAGGGCGGAAACATTCGAGATACACGGCAATGAGGCCGGAAATTTAATGTCGATCTGTTCCACTGCGTCCCTCATGTAGTCCGTAGCTCGCGCCATGGCAGGGCTGTGGAAGGGGCTATCACTTTTCAGTTTGACAGCCCTTGGATCATGCCCCCAAACTGGCGCAGCTGAACCAATAGCGTTTTGATGCGGTCAAGACTACCGCTGAGCACAATTTGATTCCTGGAATTGATGTTCGCGACGACCACTTGCTGAATTGGCGGGGCCGGGTGCAGTGTGTCGCCCTCGGTGCCCGGGGGTCAACGCCAAGGAAATCCTGGACTGTGCGAAGTAACCCGTCTAGGTGTTCGGGTTCACAGAGCAGTGCCACCATGCCATATGTTTCGCCAGATTGCTCGATCAGTGTGCGCGTGCACTGGGCCATAATTTCAGCCCGGCGTCGAACCAACCGGAGCGCGTCGCCAAATGTAAGGTAGCCACCGGCGACGAGTGCAGAGAATTCCCCTAGACTGTGTCCCAGTGTCACGTCGATTCTGGACTTGACATCAAACCCAAACTCCTGTTCTAGAATGCGAAGTATCAAGACCGAGGTCGCCATTACGGCTGGCTGGGAGTTTTCGGTCTTATTGAGCTTCGAGTTGGGCCCGTCGGATATGATAGCAGAAAGTTTGAGTCCGAGGGTACTATCCATCTCATCCAATACCTGGGCGGAGGTGTGGGGGAAACTCTCAATCCAGGCATTGGCCATGCCGACCCGTTGGACGCCATGTCCTAGTGTCCCTCAGCTGGAGTCCACGGGCTTCGAGGGGAAGAAGCAGAACGTACCTGGGAAGAAGAGAGCCGTGTGCAGGGCTCTTTTTGAAGAGAGTATCGTAAGGCGCATGGGGTTTAGAGGTCGTGATCCAGCCATGGACCTCCATCGGATCCCCGACAGGCCTGAAAGCATTTTCTGTTCCTGCAACTCTAATCAGCCCTTTGGGGTCTTGGAGTTGGCAGACCACATAAGCATGATGTCTGCAGACGTTTCTAAACGGCCGTATGTGTATAGGGAGAGTTAGCTCCAAGGCATTTGTGGGGGTGAGATGCGGGATTCACGTGAGCACGGGGTAAAAGACCTCCGCGGGCCGTGTCCATTCGAAATAAGCCGGTTGCGCCTGGTATGGTAACCCCCTCGAGAGACAGTTGAGCTTTGCTTGATTACATGTAATTGCTGCCTCTCTTGTATAACTAGGTTTTCATCGTAGTAGCTGATCTGAAACAGTTGTATGAGAACTTGACTCTGGAAGTATACAACAATTGTTATTTTGACCAAGTACGGATGAACGGATATATAGATATGGTATATTGTGAAAGGTAGTTCATATACCGACAGATTTCAATCTGTATTATACCATAGCCCTCCAAGACGATGTATAAATGACATTGAAGCAAATGAAAGAAGGTAGAGTGAAGTCGAGTGAAGGAAGTTGGGAGCTCTCGGGAAGATCAAAGAGCCTCTGCCAAAAGTTCCTTCACCGCCTTCGGACCTCTCTCTCTATTGTTATTCTACTCTGTTGATCGCTCTGGACTTTCGATTGATTTCCTTTCTTTGAGCACGAACAAACTTCAATCCTCTCGTCCTCGCTCACTCGGCGATTCAGTTTGTGAACAACACTACGGTTTCCGAGAAAGCGCGTCTTCGCGACACGCGGACATCAAACCATGTTCGTTCCCAAGGCCGGTGGTCGCAGCACTCGACGACGCCCACGTACAAGCTCAGATGACTCCGTCAACCCCCCGAAGGCGAAGAGACAGCGCTCTGTCTTGCGCCGTCCAGACGAATCCCCTTCCGATACACAACTAGGACGCGAGATCGCAAAATTGACGACACCCACCCAAGCAAATGGTGAAACCCCTAAGGACTCGACCACTGATGCTCATCCAGCATCCCGGACCGCAAAGCAAGGGGATATGCTCGGAAACAGCGAAGGCACGGTCGTTCTGGTAAGTGGACACGAGATCCGTGTAGATCTGCTCAACCTTCTCAGGCCCTGGGTGCTAATGCGCGGGGAATGAATAGTCAAGCACCGATTTCTACACCGTGGACCAGCTACCTGGATTGCCAGATCAAATTCGCGGACCGCAATCAGGTATGTTCTACCCATATAGGTTTTCCCCCATTTGGTTGTGGATCATTTAACATTTGGAGATACAGAACCCCTCAGGTGTTTCTTTGGGTCTGGTCATGACCACGCCCTCGCTCTAACTCGCTCACATGCCATCGTGTGGCCGTACTCTGCGCCCACCTCGTCTCCGTCTCCTTCGCAGACCTTCACAGTCTCAATCCCAGAGTCATGCCGAGACCCGAAAGGTGCAATTCCCCTCGGAGTTCTACTTTCCACAGCCACGGGAGAACAGCCCGGGCTCCTTGTGATCATTCCATCGACAGGCAAAGTGATCTACTGGGAAACGGTCTCTAGCGCGGCGTCGCTTGGATTATCCCGACAGAAGCAGAATGGTATTCAAGGATCTACGCCCGGTATGCTCTCAGGTGAATATGCCACAGAGGTCCTGAACGGGGAGCCTTCTGGTGTCATCGCAACATTCTCTTCCGGGCGAGTGGCACATATCACTCTCAGGGATCCACAGGGAAAGCCGACGGTGCTTGTCAGCTTCCTTCGCAGCAACGCGGGCAACGGAGGTGGTGGGTTGTTCGGAAACCTTAAGAACGTCCTGGGTGGTGGTTACTGGAGAAAAGAGGTCACTGCCGTTCGAGCCGGAGGTTCCCACCAGCGCGGTCAACGTGATGTGGTCATTGCAACTTCGACTGGCCTCTTGGAAATTTGGGACACACACTGGAACCACGGCAACACTCTCAAGAAACGGTTCGATGCGAAGGAGGAAATCCTGGCTGCTCTTCCTCAGGCCCACAAGAAACCCGCCAATGCCGTTGAAGATCTTCAGGTAGTGGACTTTGCTTTCTCTGCAATGCAGTCTGCAGGCGATCTTTCTCACCCCTCCGATGGGTCTTGGCGCCTATTTTTGGTAGTAAGATCACCCCAATGGTCTGAATCCAGGGCTTTGTTTGTCATTCAGGTCCACTTGTCAGGCACATCCGGTTGCCGTGTGGTGTCCACTCATCCCGTGGACCTTCATCACATCTCCGCCAGCGTACTCGACGATTCGAAGCCCAAGATATTTGTGCCAAAACCAGAAGAAACAGCTTTTATCCTCATCGGTCAATCTCTTATCATCTTATCATTGGCAGTGACGACTGAAGAAACCCCGTCTTCCCAATTGCTCTCAGATTCCAACAAATTACCTCTGCCTTTCCAGGATACCATTCACCTCCGATCTGGCAAAGACCACGAAATACTGGGTTCCACCTCAGAGGATCAGTCTAACGATTCAACGAACCCAGCATGTGTGCTCATGCTCCGGAACTTCGGGGTCATCCGTGTCACAGTACTCCCTCGCCCTGAAAACGCAAGCGACGAGGCCGATGAGCCTCAGGTTACGGCCAAGCATAAGCTCGAGCAAGCTGTGTTCTTTGGTACTATGGCGAGGAATCCATTGAATCTCTCTGGTCCGAGTGATTTGAACTTCCCCCCATCTGAAATGGAGCAGGCCTCGTTGGAAATCTGCAGCGAATTACTCCGATCCTCGTCTAGGTTCATTCCAACTACTGCCATATCCTTGGATCAGAATCTTCGATTGAGAGCCAAAGCACTGGATGACCTCGCATCGCTATTGTTACAACATGGTAACCCTCTCAGTCGACCAGCAAGATGGGAACTACTCTGGGCCGCCGAGAAAATTGCTGCCCAGAGGAATATGTGGAAAGTCCAGGAGACATTCAAAGTCAAACCTGACGCTGAAGAGCCTTTCCTGAATCTTGTCATCGGTGCCATGAATGACAAGTTCAAGACTCCGGTCAACTCGCTCCAGGGGGAGTCAGATCCTGTACGCCAGTGGTTTTTACGAGATTCATACCGCATGGAGCATGTCATTCCATGGATCAAGAATGCGATCAAGCGCCGTCGGGGCAGTGCTTCAATCAATGCGCGCGCCTTTTCAGATCAAATTTTAGAAGCCAGTGAGCTGTTCCTTGCCGTCACGGAAACTGCTTTCCGGTATCGCGATGAGCACGTTGTGCCGTATGGCCTCAGTGAAGACTTCTTGGAGGATGGAGTTCTTTCCGATGGATATGGAGACCTTCCTGAGTTCTGGACCTCGCGAGGTGTTGGTTATTCTGAAGCAGGACATTTGCTTGATCTAGAACTCGACAGCTGTCGTTCATGGCAAGCCTCAGCATCCGCTGCCGATGTTCCAGACGCACAAGTACTCAATCAGGTCGCACGGAACAGCTACCGGCACCTTCGTGTACTCGGTCACATGCATCGTGAGCGCACTCGCTGGCTTTCAGCACAGGGGGATCCCAAGCTCATGGATGAGAGTGTCTCGATTGAACAATCCCATGTTGTAGACCGCAAATGGAAACTCTTCAAGTTGGCTGGTATTGGCCATCTTCATGATGCCATTAGTCTGGCCGAAGGCTTCCGAGACATGGGCGCACTCGTCGAGTTGATTGTTGAGCTCAACGACCAAGAAGCGAGCCCCACCTCGGATGCACCTACGTCCCAGGCGGAGATCGAGGCCTCCCAGCTGGTTTCAAAGTACTTCGACAAATTCGGCGATATATGGGCGGATGCATACTTCTCTCAGCAAATAGCCATGGGCTACCCCGGATCGTTGTTGGATGGAAAGTACCAATCAGCCGTGACCCAATTCCTTCGGAGGAACCCTGCATATTCTCGACTTAGCTGGATTAATGACGTGACCGGGGAAGACGACTGCGACACGGCCGCAAATTCGTTGGAAAATCTGGCCCTGGACGCCGAGAAGGACCTTTGGAGTCACCGCGTGGAGATCTCGCTGGCCAAACTCGGTAAACTAGCGACACAGGAAAAAAGCAGTCACCTGCTCGAATTACCAGTCTGCAGGAGGATGTGAAACGTCTCGAGGATTACGTTGAAGTGGATTTGATTCAAGATGCCCTCTACGCGCACCTTCAACACACTTGGCAGGGTGCAATCGATACAAACGCCGAGGCCGAACTAGCGCTCGAATTCTATGGCCAACATATTTTCGAGGATCGTCCATCGCTCCATGAACTCCTGGGTGAGGCAATTTCCACTTTGGTCAACCGACAAGTTGTTGGTGCGGACGGTCTGGTCGATCTTCTCACATTGATGGGACCTACCGAAATCACTGGTGACAGAGGAAATGAGCTGGTCAAGAGTGAGTCGCACCTTGCATTGCAAGTGCTCGACTACGGTCGTTATGGCCAGCGAGACCCTGCATACCAGATGGCTTTGCAGCGATTGATCTGGCGACGATGTTTGATCAAGGATGATTGGGTGGCTCGGGGTAAAGCTGCCGAAAAGCCCAACGGCAACTCAGACAGCTACATCGGTGGCACCGCTCTCTACCAAACACTTCTCACATGCCTAGAAGGTGAGCATTCTTGACATGGAAATACACGCGATGATTATTAGCCAGGAGACTAACAAAGTATCTACAGAACCAAGAGCTAGCGGTCGATCTATCTACATGCCACTTTCTCCCGTGGAGTCTCTTATGGCAGATTCGGATTCGGAGATTCTTCTGTCACGGTTCAACTCCGAGCAGAAGTCCCGAGTGGCCGTCGATCTTCAGGTGGAGAATAATATCCTGCGCCGTTACATTGAGGTCGGAAAGCTTGACTTCTGGTTCCAAAACCTGCGCGAGACTGCCGAGGCTCAGTCATCGGTTCCAAATGGACAACTCGCCGGCAACGGGTCCACTGAGACCTGATTAACACTTGCGATGGTTTGCGATGGATCAGGCGTTTCTAACGGTTTGGCTTCTCCGGGGGCAATGTGTCATAATAAGTACTTGTGAAGTTCGAAATGCCATATCTTACAATGACCATCAGGATCGTACTAGTAATTGGAACAATCCGAATTAAAGATGCATTTGACTTGGAATAAACTTATTTGGATGAAAATAAAACCAGGCAATCCGACCGTCGATTAGGATCCATGTTCGCATATACTTGGCGAGGTCAATGGTCTGCGAACAAGTCGTGTGCAACGGGCCTAGTACTTCGATCCGTCCTGGTCGACTTCACTGTCATGCCCACTGCTGGAACCTTCTGCCTTAGTCACATCACTCGATTCCGAGGCATGTTGTTCTTCGAACACAGGTTCCGGGTCCAAGGCCTCGAATTTGGTGCTGAAATCGGCCAGGCCCTGGATACTGCTGTTTGATCGACGACGAGCATTGGTAAAGGAGTAGTCATAATCCTGGACCTCCTCGCCGGATCGGCCCCTGTATACTCCAGTCAGCTTGGTGACAATGACGATATTTGGAATAGGTAGACATTACCAGTTTCCTTTTCCACCTCCATCCTTCTTTGTCTTGCGGGGGTCAGCATCAGTTGGTCCAGACTTAGCGAAATAACGAGGTATCTGGTCACGAGTGCCCATGATGCCTTCAACTAGATGATCACGATCATTTGATTTGTGCGAACGGGTCACTGTATGACATTAGGAAAGGGCCAGTATCCATGGGAGGGATTTTACTTTTGTGAAAGATTTGATAAAGAAGAGGGAATGAAAGCAACTCTGCTGAAGAGAAGGGAGAAGAGTCTCGTGACTGATGACTTCATAAAATGCGGGGGTTCAACAATGGGCCCACTAACCTTATTTGTTCTCCACCTTTTCTCCTTTCGTGTTGTACTTGACTACTTCCACTCAATTCTGTCAGTTCTTACAATAGATGCTTTCAAACGACAATAGGGCTGGAAATTCTAGTCTGCCATAATTGAACCCCGGCCTGGGAGATTACTGGAGAAATATGAGCTCAAGCCCAGTAACAAGACAATGTTCAAAGAAGATAGTGCTTTTTGGTATAGGATATTCTAAGAGAGGTTTACAACATTTTATGTCATCTTCTACTGTCGCTGTCCTGCGCGGTCTACAACACTACGATGAGAATCTTGCACGTCGAATAACCATCATCAACTGGCGAAAAGCCCTCCCATTCTTATGCAAAACTATGACCTGTGGTGGAACAAATTTTGTACAATAAGTCCATAGCATTGCACATCCCAATACCCCAAGGGAGATCTCAGGGGTAAGCTATGCTTGCCACACGCTGGATGTTAATGACATTTACTTACTTACTTTTACTATCCATGGAAGGTGAAGTGCATTGGTTGTTAGTTACAGGGTCTTTGATATCAGGTATCAAGAGGTGTTATGGGATCTTCTTCTACAGGAGATCCCTCTGGGGTTGCTTGTTACACTATACTTAGTCATCCTCGCTTATCGATGATTCCCCTATATTTATTTTGAGCCTAGTTCGCTCTGAGATTCTCCTTTTTATCGAATCTTTCTTGATCTTCAAGAACCCTGTCTATTGTTATATAACTAGGTTAGATCTCTAATATCAAGATTCAATTTTAAAAAATAATATAAAAAGAGGTATCCTATTAGATTATAATAAATTATAATTAAATAAAAATAAAACTTCAAAATAAATAAAATAAATAAAATAAATAAATATTAATAATATCTAGAAAAATAAGATATTAATAATATTAAATTAATAAAAAGAAATCTTTATATAGATTATTAAAGATAGATTTTTTATAGATATATAATATTAATATTAATCTTATATCTATTTTTTGAAATATCTTAATAGAAAATAATATAATAACTAGTTTCTAAATAATTAATTTTTTATAACTAATTATATTATCTAATAAATCTTTTTTATAATTATGATAAATAGATATTATTAAAGAAGAAAATAAACAATAATAATTACATAAATCTAAGAATAAAAAATATATTATCTAAATCTTATAAAATAAAATTAACTAATATTATAAAAATAATAACTATCTTTATTATAACTAGATAGATTATATTATCTATAAATGTAAAATATAACCTATAGTCTATCTATTAATATTTTTATATAGACTATTAATAATATTAACTTAATTAATATAGACACTTTTAAGGGATTGATATAAAAACATCCCCCCTCCTAAAAAAACACCCTTTTTATCAAAAAAACACCCCTCTAACCTAATAAATAGACCTCCACAAAACCTGACTTGGGTCCAACTTTTAGAACCTGATCCAACCTATAGGTCCAAAAGTTAAACCTATACTAGCTTAGAGCTAATATAAATTATCTAGAAAGGAAGATCTTAGTGTATATAACTTAATAACTATTTATAATTAATTATTATTCTTTATATATATTTAGTTATAATTAAAAAATTCTTATTTTTAGAGTAATTAATTATTTGAAATATTATAAAATAATTATATTTATAGGATTTATATAAAAAGTTATTATTATTTTATTAATTAAATTTATAAAATTAGATAATAGTAATATAAAAATCCTATATTTATATATTTTAGCTATATCTATAATAGAAATATATATCTAAATATTATAATCTTTTTTTATATATTATAAATCATAGTTTTTTTTAAACTTTTAGTTTTTAATTCTTTAAATTTAGATATTTTTATTATTTTAATAAAGTAAATAATATTTAGATTTATTAAAAATCATTATAGATAATAAGATTTTTATAGTCTTTATATCTAAATTAATATTTAAAGATTTAGATTAAAAGATTTAGAAGAATCAAGATTTAAAAATAGTTATATAGATAATTTATAGATTATTTATAGATCTTTTAGATTATTTATAGATTATTTATAGATTTTTTAAATTATCTATTTAATATGCTAATTATAATAATAATATTTATTTATTATAGATCTAGAAATAATAGATTATTTTAAATAAAAATTAATTTAAGATTAAATTAATCCTTTTTTATAAAATAGTAATACTCTAGTATTATAAATATATAATTCTTTTTCTATTAAAATAAATATAATCTTTTATCTTATATTATTTATTTTTATATTTATTTTTAATTATATCTATAATATTATAATAAAAAAGCTAAGCCTTTTAATTATCTAATATATATATCTTATTATTATTTAATATTAATAAAGTTAATTCTTTATAGACTATCTTTTTAAATAATATCTTAATTCCTTTTAATCTAAACTATCTAGTATTATTAATAGTATCTAGTCTAAATAAAAATATCTTTTAATAACTTTATCTTTCTTCTCTAGAGCTTTTATCTTTAATTAAATAATATATATCTAATTAAATAAGATTCTATATTATTTATCTAATTAATATAATAAAAAAAAAAAAAAAATTTATTTAGTAATAATTATAAACTAGATTTAGATGATAAAAAAGGATCTATTAGAATATATATTATTTATTAATAGTTTAATAACACTTTTCTAAAGTAATAGATAGAAAAATAAATATTTTAAAAGTTAAATATTTAAAATATAAAATCTTATTTATTTATCTAGATTTAAATAATAGTATTTCTATAATAAATAAATATATTTAAAAGAGTAGATATTAATAGATATCTAAAAATCTAGATATTAAATAATTTATCTAATTAATATAATATTAGTTTTATATTTTTTTAGTTATATAAAACTAATCTATATCTAAAATAAAAATTTATTTTAAATAATTATAGTTATTATATAAAAAAGCTAAGAAGATATCTAAATTAGATTTCTTATAGACTCTAATCTCTTTTAGAAGTTTTTAAAATATCTTAGCTTTTATAATTTAATTTTAATAGTTTAATATATAATCTTAAGATTAAATCTTTTTATTTATAAACTATTTAATATTAAATAATTATAAAGATTATTTTTTATTAAAAAAGGTTTTAAAATCTTTTTTAATAAAAATTAAAATATCTTTTACTTTTAATTATTAGATTTTCTTATTTATAAATATATTTATAGCTATTATTATCTATTTTCTAAATTAAAACTAGAAGTATTAAAAGATCTTATTTAATTTTGAGTTTATTTTTAGATTATATATTAATATAAATTTAAATATAATAATAATAGATATCCTTTAGAAATATAAGTTAATAAATTAAATACTTATAATAATAACTAATAATATATCTAATAATATTATACTTTTAGAAAAGCTCTAAAACTATATTAAACTTTTTAAATTAGATAATAATATTATAATTATTTATATTTTATATCTTATATATATAATCTAACTAAATCTAAAAAATCTTTTTAAAAAGATAAGGATTATCTTTAATAATAATATAATTAAAAAAGCCTAAAAATAAAATAATACTATTTATCTTTAAAATTAAAAAAATAATATTATTAATATATTTAAAAAGATTTAGATTCTAAAATCTAATTCTAAATTATATATTAATATATCTTTTAGATCTAAAAGCTTATTATTTATATAAATAGTAATCTATAATACTAAAAATAATTCGTTAAGCTATAATCTAATTTATCAAAACTTATTTCTATTTAAAATATATATATTTAATAGAATTTAATATTTCTAATATTATATTATATAAAAAAGCTTTAACTAATTTTTAACTAATATTACTTTTAAAAGAATCTTATTAATCTTATATTTAATTAAAAATATTAATACTAGATTAATTATCTATTATAAATTATATAATCTTTTTTTTAATTTATAATTATATTTTTAAAGTTAAAAGATATTATTATTTATTTTATATTTAATATTTACAATATACTTTTTAATTATTTAAAGAAATCAATTAATTAACTTTAAAAAAAGAAAGTTTTTTAAAAAAAGATAATACTTAAAGTTTTAAAAGCTTCTAAATAGAAATTTA
This sequence comes from Penicillium brevicompactum, assembly GCF_028827555.1. NCBI lineage: Eukaryota > Fungi > Ascomycota > Eurotiomycetes > Eurotiales > Aspergillaceae > Penicillium > Penicillium brevicompactum. The sequence goes on along the minus strand of NW_026623212.1, from coordinate 1,845,685 downwards.
AAAATTACTATTATAATATTAAAAAGATTTATAATAATCTATTTATAATTATAATTATTTTTATTTTATAATATAAACTCTAGTTTTTTAGTAATTAAATAAAGAATAATATTAATTATTCTAAATAATATTAAAAAAATCTTTAAACTCTTTTTATATTATATTAATAATAGCTATAAAAAAGATTAAAAAAGATATCTATTTAGTCTAATCTTATTAAAGATATTAATATAAATTTTGATTTAATAATTAACCTTAGATATTAAATTAAAAAAGAGAATAATAAATTTATATAATATATCTAGTTTAATATATATCTTCTTTTTATTAAAATTTAATATTACTAATATATATTAAGATTAATAAAATTAAAGAATATTTGCTAATAGTAAAAGAAGTATAAGATTAAATTCCTAGCTTTTATAAATCTTATTTATAATATTTTTATAATTCTTATAACTAATATTAAGATTAAATATCTATTTAATTTAGTTTATAATGTTTACTATTATTAATATAACTTATTAAATATAAATATTATTAAAAACCTTATACTCTAAAAGTATATTATTAAGTTTAAAATTAAATCTACTAAATTTATATTCTATAATATATATTTAATTAAATAGGATATATAAATAAAATAAAAGAAGAAAGATTAATCTTTTTAGAAATTAATAAAACCTATTAATAAAGATAAAAAAGAGAAAATAAATCTATAAAGCTTCTAGAAAAATACTTAACTATTATTATTAAATAAAGCTCTATATACAAAGAAGAAAATAAAAAGATTTTTAAACTATCTTTTTTTTTTTACAATCCTAATAATAGATAAAGAGAACTTATAAATAAATTAAAAAAGATAATTTCATAGAATATTAATTAATATTCAGAATTAGTAATACTTTATTAAAACCTCAATCTAATTCTAAATTTCTAATTATTAAATAATCCTAATATCTTTTATTCGATATATAAACAAAATATATAAAAATATAGTTAAATTATATATAATTTATATATTTCCTATTTATCTTATTTAACTAACCTATTTTACCCACATAATCTAGCAGGTTTTAAAACTAGAACTGTGACCCAACCCGCAGATCAGATTGGTAACCTATAAACCCGTTAAGAAACGGGTTTTAGATAACCCGTAACAGATAACCTGCGGGTTATGTCAAGGTCTACTAATAAATATAAGGGTTATATATTGTCAGGTACAATATCTATTAACTTAATAAAAGAAAGAATAAGGATAGACATCGATACAGTTATAAATTAATAATAAATAGAGAGGAATTTAATAGTATTGCCTTATTAAATATAAAACTAATTTTTAATTAGAATCAGAAAGGAACCTAGCTTTCTTTAACTAAATATCTAATCTATTAAAGGAGCTATTAGATTCTAATAAACTATAGAGAGTCGATATTAACTTATTATCAATTTATATAACGTTTTGATTCTTTCCAATAATCTCTAGAAATAAGCTTTAAACGCTTAAAGTATTAATTTTAATGATCTAGAATATTAGATATCTATTATCACAAGGAAATATAATTACTAGATTATTGTTTAGATATCTATTTCTAAACTATTTCTTACTTATAATAATAAGATTATTATTTAGCTCTAATATAATAAATATTTATCTAGACTTCTTTTTTATAAATATTATTAAAATATTACTAGATAATTAGAGTTTGATAATATTACTATATCTAGAACTATTCTTGATCTAAGGATGCTAATATAAAAGATTATTTTTAATATTTTTATTTAAAAGATCTAAGATAGTATATCTTTCTAGATTATTAATTTGTAAAGAGTTTTAATCGCTTTTAAATCATCTTTATTCTAGCTTATTAATAAAGATAGATATAATATAGGATATCTAAAAAGTCTTTTTATAAAAGGTTTTAATTATTCTTAAATAATAAGTTATATTATAGATTATCTTATAAATCTATAAATTAAAAAGAGATAATTTTTTAAAAGAAAATAGTATATCTTTATATTTACTATCTTTCTAAATTTTCAATATCTAAGATTTAAAAGATAATCAATAATTACTTTGTTATTGATCTTAGAGATATAATAAGAAAGGGAAAAAAAAGAAAGATAATTTAATTTTATTATTTATAAAGACTAAATTAATAGTAAATCATAATTATAAGATTTATAAAGTAAAATAAAGATTATTATTATTTTAATTATCGTTTTAAGATTTTCTTAATTTTTATTATATTATTATTCTTCCTTTTTTGTTTATAAACATCTTATTTATCAATTTAAGATTAAATTAATAGTAAATTAAGATTCTAAATATTTAGAAATAAGATAAATTAAATTATTTTAAGATTATTTAATAATTCTTTTTAAATTAAAAGTTACTTATTTTTTTCCTATTTCTTATAGTTTTCTATTTTCTTTATTCTCTTTTTTATAATTTTTTATCTTTTTTTTATATTAGTTTTTCTCCCTATTTCTTTTTATTTCATATCTAATATTATATTATAATATCTTTAAAAAAAAGATACTTTATTAAAAGAATTTATTCTTTATTTATAAAGTTTTTATATAACTTATTTAAGAGTTATCTCTATTGTATAAAAGGAGATAAACTTTGATAATCTCTTTTAGATTGTCTATTATATTATCTATTATAATACTAAATTGTATAATTATTATTTAATTAAAAAAAAGTCTTATCTAAAGGTATATTTTCTTTTTCAAAGTTAAGTAAACTTTGATTTTAACCTATTTAAATCTTTACTATAATTATTAATCACTAGTTTAAATTCCTTATTTTTTTTTCTTAGATATAATAGTTTTAGATAAATAAATATAGAGATTTTAATATCTTGTTATAAGATAATAATATTATTTTTATACTTTATTTTAATATTAGTTTTATAATAAAGATAGTTAAAATTATAATCGATCTAATACAATCTTTTAATAATTTTATGAAATCCTATAATATAAATTATAATTTAATAAGAACTAATATCTTTTAAATATATATTAATTCCCTATTAATTTAATATTATTTTACTTATACAATTATTTTCTTAGATTATTTAAGATATTTATACTTTATTTATTATATATTATCAAGTTACCTCACTTTTTAAACCCTTTGATCTATTTACATCTTACTAGGATATTTTAATTTGTCAAGTTTTAAAATATCTATATTTACTATTAAAAGAAGAGTTTATTTTTTAGTAGTATATCTATATAAAGAACTTCTTCGTTATCACTTCTTATATTATAAAATAATATAATTTTAAATTAATAGATTATAAGTTTTTAAATAGTTATTTAAATAGCTTTCTTTATTATAATATAAAAGTTTAAACCTTAATTTAGTAATAATTTTAATTATTTTTTTTTAACTTCTTTTTATAAGCTTTAATTAGATTGAAGATATTTATTTGACTTTTTAATATCTATTAATTATATTTAGTAAACTATCTTTATTATTTTAGTAAATAATCAAGCTCTCTATTAAATTTATTATAATTTTTAATCTTCTTAATTTCTTATTTATTTTTGTTCTTTAAATTAGGTATAAGTATAGTTAATTTAATATTAGATTAAGAGTTCTATAATTTTAAGAATTAGACTAGAAATATATTATATAATAACATATATTATTTAAAAAGAGCTAGTTAGTATACTTATTTTCTAATATATTTGAGGATTTAAAATAGCCTAATAAATTTGGATATTAATTTTTTGTCTTTTATTTATAGATTCTTTATTAAAAGTCCTATTAATTTATTTTTTTTAAAAGTTCTTAATATATTTTTCTTATTATTATAATAGGATTTTTATAAATTGATAGTAGATTATTACTATTTCTATAGCTTTTCTTTCAGAATTTATAGTTTTTAAATCCTTTTAATTATAATTAGTACCTCTTTCTTTATATGAATATCTTAATTGCGAATTTGAAAGTTTAGATTGTATTTAAGAAGGATTTAAAAAGATAATACTTTAATTGTAGAGTTTTAGCTGTTATCATAAGTGAATTAAGTTATTTTTAGTAATATTAGCTATCTCTTTATTTCAATTTTCATAAAGTATTGTAAATATATTTTAATGATCTAGTTTATTTATTTTATTTGCTTATTAGTTTAGAGATGAAAAGCTATCAAAAAGTAATTATATTAGTTAAATAGTAAAACCTTATAAAAAATTAATTAGTAAATATAGTCTCTTTATTAGAAATAATTCTATTAGAGAGGCTATAAAATAGCTCAATTATATTATAAAATATTATTATAAGCTTAATAATATCTATAGTTATTAAAATAAAGATAAATATATGTTATTTTAAAAACCTATTAACAATAACTAGAATTATGATAACAATCTTTTAATTCTAAATTAATAAAGGAAGATTTATAATAAAATCTATTGATACTTTTACAAATAGTCTTTTTAATAAAGATAGAAATTGTAATTCCTTAAATAGTCTATATCTTGATATTTTAGCTAATTAGTAGACGTTATAGATTTAGATATAATTTTTAGTGTTATCGAGTATTCCTATCTAATAATAGTATCGTTTTAGTAGTTCTTTAGTTTTGAATTAGCTAAAATAACCAGTGATAAGGTTATTGTGATATATTTAAAACAATTTAATTTATAGATCTTTCTTATAAGACATATATATTTATCTATAATATATAAGAAGTCTAGATATTTAAATAGTCTATCTTTTATTTAAACCTTTTTCATCTTTTTTTAAATAGCAAATCTCTAGATCGTTATATTATAGACGCTTAATCTATTCAACTAGATTCTTATTAATTTTAGTTATAATATAAAGCTTCATAAATTAACATGATTTAATAGCACTTTAATAAGATATTAGTATCTATCTAGATATTATCTTTAATATTTAAAAAAGTATATAATAATAAAAAGTTTCTAATCTAGGATGATATAATTCAATTCTAGTCTTGTGAATTTTTAAAACTAAAATATCACTAGATATTAAATTTTATTATTATTTAGTTATAATATAATCTTTAATATATCTAGATTAGAGATATCTATTTTGATATAAATAAGATATATTAGATTAAAATAATAAAGGAGATTCATTAATAAAAAGATATCTTTTGAAGCTTAAAATACTTTCTTTTTCTCTAGAAACAATTATATAGATCTTAGTTTCTTCCTATTCTTTAATCCTTTTATTATTAAGATAAGAGAGAGTGAGATAAGTGAATAATACTTTATAAATCGATAATAAAAGTTATAAAATCCTAGAAAAATCTATATTTCTTAGAAAGTAGCTAGTTCTTTTTAGTTTAGATTACTTCTACCTTTATTCAGTCTATTTTAATCTTATCTAGATTTAAAATAGAATCTAGAAATTTAATTTCTATATAGTAAAATTAATATTTTAATAATTTTATATAAAGCTTTATATATTATAATTTCTTAAAGATATTTTATAAAATTTTTATATATAAATTGTATATTTTTGTAAATACTAGAATATCGTTAAGATATATAATATAAATAATATCTACTAATTTATCTAAAATATTATTAATATAGCTTTAAAATATTATAGAAATATTATATAATCTAAATAACATAACTATATATTTAAAATAATTATATCAAATATAAAATACAATCTTTCACTTATCTTTTTTATAAAGTCTGATTTAATAGTAGATATCTTTAATATTAATTTTTAAGCAGTATTTTACTCTTGTTATCTTATCTAGGATCTTTAATATTAAAAAGAGAGGATATTAATTCTTAATTAATATATAATTTCTTTAATAGTCAATATAAACTCTCAATCCTTTATTCTTTTTTAATATAAAAAGAATAAATATATTTATAGGGCTTTTTAATAATTAAATTCTTCCTTTTTCTAGATTATTTATAATATATTTATATAAAACTTTAAGTTTATTTTATAAGAGTAGATAAATAGGTCTATATAATATAACTTCGTTATTCTTAATCTTAATTATATAATCTAAGTTTTTAATTCTTAATAGTAATCTTACTTTTGAATAATTAAATATATTATAAAATACTTCTAATTTAAAGAGGATCTTATTTAATTTAAACAAAACTAACTTTTCTTTCTCTAAAAGCTAAATCTTCTTTAAAAACTTTATAACTATAAAGATTATTATCTTATTTTTTATTATTTTCGCAAATTAATTTAAAGGTTTAATAACTTAAATACCTTGATTTCGAACTATTAAAACCCTATTTTTAGCTTTAAAAAGATATCTAAATTATTAAAAGTCGTTTTTAATAAAAATACTAGGAATGCTTTTAAATAAGAATCTCTATTAATTATAATATAGACTTATTTAAATATCTTAATAGTACTTTTTAAATCTATTATAATAAAGGGAACCTAATATATATCTTTAGTTTATATATATTTTAAACTAATTCCTATTAAGAAAAAAGATTTAAATAGAATATAAAAAAGTTGATATTTTTATATAAACTTTTTACTAATTAGATCAATTTCTAGATATATATTAAAATCTATATTAATATAAATATTATTAACTAGAATTAAAATATAAAACCTAATTATCATCTTGATTTAGAGATAAAGAAATAGAGTATCAAGGTCTATTTTGTTTTTTTAACTTTTCTTAATTTATTAATACTTCTTTAAAATATAATTTCTTATACTTTAGTCTTTACAAAACAATCTTTAGTTTATAATTTGTATAATTATATTTAATATATTTTATTTTTAATTTAAATTAGTTTTTTTTATTAAATAGTTTATTTTTATTATCTCTTTTTATCTAGTTAGTTTTTTCTTTAATTTTAAGGTTATTCTAAAAGTATAAAATCCTTTTATTATAATAGTTTTTAAAATTATTTCTAAAACCTTTTTACTTCTTTAAGATATATTAGGATTCTAAATTAACATTAGTTCACTTTTATTTCTTTCTCAATTTACCTTAATATAAAATATATCAAAAAGTTTTCATTATCTTTAATATTTTATTCTAAATCTTAAAGAGTTTAAATCCCTTTTAATTCTTAATAATTTTATTCTATAAAGATTTTTAAAATTTATTAAATAATTTATAAACTAGAGTTTTTTTCTTTTCTATTAAAAAAATATTTCTCTAATAATTTAAAATAAAAGAGAAACTTTATTAGATTTTAATAGTCTCGCTATTTAGCTATTTTAAGATTATTAATAATCTTAGATTTTAAATTAAAAATATTATTTAAAAGTAATAATATCTAGATAATAAATAGGTCTTAATTTTAAGTTGATTTAGATTATTATTTATAATAGACCTTCTATTTATTTCTATATTTAATATATAGGAAGTTTATTGTTATAATTATCTTTTATTTATTAAAGATATATTTATTTAGTACTTCTAAAAAAAGGTTTTTAAGATTAGAGATCTAGATTTCTCTCTAGAATATATTAAAGTATTCTTTAAAAATATTAATATATTATTTAATCTCTTTTTTCTATTATTAGTTTCAAGGTCGTTTTAAGAACAAATTATTGCTAAATCTACTTTTATTAGATTCTAATAAAGACAAACTTAGATCGTTTAAAAAGATTATCTAACATTTTTAATATCTCTTTATAGTTTTATAAATATTTTTAACTTTTTTAAGTTTTTAATAGTAATTACAAATTCTTTATAATAGATAATTTAGATTAATATACATTATATTTTTTTAAAAATATTTTCTAGTTAAATTAATATTAAATTAATATTAATTCTTGTCTTAATTTAGTAAAAGAAAGGATAAGAATAGACGTTAATATAGTTATGAATTAATAGTAAGTAGGAAGGAATTTAATAGTATTGTCTTATTAAATATAAGACTAATTCTTGATCAAAATTAAAGAGAAACCTAGCTTTCTTTAATTAAATACCTAATCTATTGAGGAAGCTATTAGGTCCTAATAAGTTATAAAGAGTTGACGTCGACTCATTATTGATTTGTATGATATTTCGAACCTTTCCGGTAGTCTCCGGAGATATGAGCTCTGAACGCCTGAGGCATTAGTTCTAATTGCCTAGGATATCAGGTATCTATTGTCACGGGGAAGTATAGAGAAGAACCCCGTTACAAACTTATACTAACTAGATGTGTATATAGCTAAAGTAGGTACCTTAGAGGTTACTAGATTCTGGTCACGTGACTCTAGTGAATATCACACAGATATTCATTCGTGGTAATTAGCTTTAGTGCGTACGTAGTAGTAGATATAGGTTTTGTTAGGTATCAAAATCAGACAGGGGAGTGTTTTTTTAATAAAAAGGGTGTTTTTTTAGGAAGAGAGAGGTGTTTTTATATCAATCCCCTACTTTGAATTTAGAAAAAAAATAACCTTTATATAAAACTATATATAAAGATTATTCAATAGTTTAAAGTTTATATAAATTAAATAAAAAAAAACTTTAAGCCTATATATATAAATTCCCTAGTATTTATAATTTATCAGGATCCTATTATATAGATCCTAATAACTCTTTTTCTTTTCTTTCATTTTTTAATTCTATTATCGTTATTTCTTAGACTATAATAGAGATATATTTTTTTATACTTTGTCTATTTAATATCATAATATAACTTATTTATGAAGGTTATGACGTAATAATAGATGATGAATTAGATGATGAATAAGATAATAATATTATGAGATCGATGATAGGTAAAATTATTTTACCCTGGGGATCAAGGTCATATTTATATTTGGATGATCTTATATTGTAATGGGGTTTCCTTTATGACAAAGGAATTATAGGAAAGTGTAGGGAGCGCCGTGTCAGCGCATCAGGTACGCATGCGTTCTGTCTGTAAATTGGTGGCAATATCAAAAGATAATATCACTATCCCTAATCCTGTAAATCGTTTAATAGGATATAAGATCCGCTTTAAATAGGTATCCCCTCAGATTCTAACAAGAATCAGTTTTATTATTAAGTTCTAAATACTATTGACCTTTTCTTTCTCTATTCGTTCCTAAATTGTATCTTATTCTTACTAGATTAATAGGTTTTATATTTAATAATATAAATTAGTTCTAATTTTTAATTCTTCTTCTTTTAATTCTTTAAAAATAAAAATATAAACTCGATCTAGAGTAAATATTATAGATAAGAAATTATCTTAATTAGCTTTTTAAGATATAATCCTATTAGAATATGAATTAATCCTAATCTTTTAGAGAAATCTTTTTCAAAATAATAAAGAGGTCTTTTTTTCTAAAGATCCTTTAGTTGTTAACTATCTTAATCAAGCTACTATATTTATTAAAGTTGAATAGTTAAAATAAATTATATAAATTATAATTTAATTAACAAAGGCTAAAAAGAATCATTATTTAATAGTTAGAAGAAAAAAAGCTTTAATTTCTAATAAAGATCTTTTAGACAGTAGTTTCTTAAATAAATCTTAAAGTAAATTATTTATAACTTAAAAGTATAATCTTTTATTAAATAATATGATAAAATTAAATATGATATCAAAATATTTACTAAAAACTATAATATTAATTAATATGATATTTAATTTACTAATTTTAAAGATTTATTTGTAGACGCTTCTTATAAATATATTTTTAAAATATAAAATATTTTTATTATTATAAATTATTTTTATAATAAATTCTAAATGAATTAGAAGATCTATATTTAAAATCACTTTAAAATAAAAGAAGATTAGTTTATATTTAAAGAATAGACCTTATAACTTCTTAATAATACTTTTAATTTTTATATTAATATTATTACTAAGATAGAAATTATCTAATAGGATAAAAAATAAAATCCTATTATATTTCTTTCTTATCTAAAATTACTAGAGAAATATCTTCTTTTTAAAAACAAAGAAGTCCTTTTTAACTAATTCTTTAAAAAACTCTAAAATAAATAAAAGAATGTGATTATAAAAAGATATTAAAAGCTTCTAATAGAAAGAAAAGATCTTATTTAAATTATAAAGATCTTTTAATTTATTTTAATTTATTAAAAAAAATAAAAAAGCTATATCTCTATAAAATATAAATAAAATAGTTATAATTTAATTTTGTACTAATTAAAAAATAAATAAGACTTAATCTAAGGATAGAATAATTTATAAATAAAAATAAAATAAAAATAAAAATATAAAATAAAAGATTACTATACTAAAATTAAAAAAATTAAAACCTATAAATCAAGAAAAATTAAGAAGATAAAAGAAAGCCTAATATTCTATTTCTTTATTTATAAATCAAGATAATAATTAAACTATATATCTTAATCTATATAAATAATGTAAAAACTTTTATAGATCTAGATATTTATATAATGATTAATATTATTAATAGAGAATATACTAAAAAGAACTCATTAAAATTAGTTTTATTTAATTTACTTACTTTTAAAAGAATTTTAAAGAATTATATTAAGATCTAAAAGATATATTAGATATATTTTATTATAATAGAAAAAAAAAAAGCTATTTAAATATTTAAATAAATATATATTATAATTATTAAAAATCTATATTAAAAAGGAAATCTAATATATCTATTTTAAAATATCTTTAATAAATATAATATTATCTTTTAATCTAATATAAATAATTAATAATTTAGAATTAAGAGTTTTAAATTAATAAGTTCTTATTAATTTATAAATATAATAGATTATTATATAGCTATATATATAATAATTAAGATATCTAAGAAAATCTAGTTTCTAGATAAAAAAGACAAATCTATAGATCCAAGAAAAATCCTTTTTAAATTAGTTATATTTTAAGATATATTTAATTATAAAAAAAGTAAGATTATTATTAAGGACAAAGAATTTAGATTATATAATTAAGATTAAAAAAGATATGATAGTATCTTATAGACCTATTTATCTATTCTTTTAAATTAAGTTAAAAGAATTGTATATTTACATATATAACAATATAAAAAAAAGATAGATTCAATTTCTAAAGAGCTTTATAGAGATTTCTAATTTATTTATATTAAAAAAAAGAATAAAGATCTATATCTTTATATAGATTACTAAAGATTAAATTATATTTTAATTAAAAATTGACATCCTTTTTTATTTGTATTAAAGATCTTTAATAAGATTACAAATATAAAATGATTCTTTAAGATAGATATTAAAGATATATATTTTTAAATCTATCTCTAAGAAAATAATAAATAAAAGATAGTATTCTATACTTAATATAGTTATTATAAATATATAATTATATTACTTAGACTATATAATATTTTAGCTATATTGTAGAGTTATATTTATAATATTTTTAAAGAATTAATAGATATTATTTATATCATATATTTAAATACTATCTTTATTTTCGTAAATATAAAAATTTTATATATAAAAGTTTTTTAAGATATCTTTGAAAGATTTAAAAAATAAAGCTCTATATTAAATTATTAAAATACTATTTCTCTTAAAAGAAAATTAAATTTCTAGATTTTATTTTAATAACTAAAAGAATCTATATAGATAAATCCTATATAGAAATTATTTGAAACTAAAAAGAATCTAAGATATTCTAAGAAATCTAAGATATTCTAAGAAATCTCAGTTTTTCTAAGATTTTATAACTTTTACTAAAGGTTTATAAGAAATTATTCCCTTATTATATTTCCTTTTACTTTAATAATAAGAAAATCTAAAAATAAAAAGAAGTAAATTTAATAATCTTATTTAGAGATAAAAGAAAATATTTGAGTCTCTAGAAAACATTTTTTTATTAATAGATCCTTTAATATTTAAAGTTTATATATAGAATATATCTAGAGATTAATATATTAATATATAGTATATCAAGAATTATATTATAACTAGATAATAATAATATCTAATATCTAATTATCTTTTAGTTATAAAAATTTATAAATAATTATAAAATTGTATAATACGATTTAAAAGATTGAGATTAAATTAATATATCTATTCATATAAATAATTATTAATTCTAGTTTGATTTAACTAAAATAGCTAAATAAGGAAAACTTTATAATGATTTGAATATCTAATAAAACCCCTAAAAAATTAAAATAATAAAGATCTAGTTCTTTGATTAAAGTATTAACAATGATTTAATTAAATAGATTAAATATTTATAATATAAAAATCCTAAAACCTAATATCTAAAAGAGATAGAATTAGATCTAAAGGGTAAGAGATAGTCTATTAAGATATCTAGTCTATTTATATATTATATAGAGAACTTTTAAAAAAAAACTATTATAAATATATTATGATAACTTTATGATAAGTTATTTCGATTAATCTAAAACTAAAGAGATATTAAAATAATTTTATTATTAGATAAAGATATTTAATAATATAAAAAAATTTATCTAAATTTATAAAATCTATTAAGTAGTAAAAATATCTTAATATAGATTTACTATTATTAATTTAAAATTATTTAATTATAAATATAATTTTAATTATTATTAATTAATATTTAAAATGGTATATATTCTTATCTATTTTAACTATAATAAATATAATAAAGCTTATTAATATTTTCTATTATTATATTAAGCTTTAATAGAGATCTTTTAATAGAATTATTTCTAATAGAGAAACTATTTTTATAATCTATTCATTTATAAAACTCTATTTCCTAATAATAAAAAAAAACTAATTTTTAATAATATTTTATCTCTAAACTAGTAAATAAACTAAGTAAATAAACTAGATTATTAAGATATATCTAAGATATTCTATAAATATAGAAATAAAGAGATAGCTAATATTATTATAAATAATATAATTTATATATAATAATAGCTATAATATATCTATTAGAATTATTTATTTTAAGTTTTAATTAGTTATTAATTAAACTTATAAATCCACAATTAAAATACTTGTATTAAAAGAAAGATACTAAATATTATAGACCAAGTTTAAAAACTATAAGTTTTATATAAAGTATTATAAGATCGATAATAATCTATAGTTAATTTCTAAAAACGATATTATAATAAAACACACAAAACTAAATCATTTAAAAAAGACAACTTTATAAAATTAATAACTAAACATCTATATCTAAAAAATAAGAAATATATTCTTCAATTTATTAGACTATTTTAAATCTTAGAATATATTAAAAAATAAATATTAATATTAATAAGTAATTTTTAAAAAAAAAACTTTTCCTATAATATCTTTTTAATCTAAACTTTGAAATTATAAAACTTATAAAATAAAGATAATTTAATTTTATTTATACTAGATCTTAAAGATAAGAATAAATAAAAGATTAAAAAAATTAAAAATTATAAGATCTTTAAAGAAAAGCTTTATTATTTATTTGAATAAAAAAGATATTTTTTTAAATATAATAAATAGATCTCTAAAAATATAATAAGTATTTTAAAACTAATTAATATCTATAAAAAATAAAAAATAAAAAGATAAGATTTAGTAAATAAAACTAATATTAGTCTAGATATAATCTTATCTAGACTTTGAGATTAAGGTAAAAAGATTTACTAACATAATATAAAAGATAATCTTAAAATTAATTTTTAATCTCTATCTTATTAAATAATTTAATATAAGAGATAATATCTTTTATTATTATAAAATAGTTTTTTAATAATATATATTAATATATAGTTGATTTCTTTTTGACTATTAAATAAGAACGTTTAAATATTCAATTGATAAAAACCTTTTAATAGATAAGAAGAAGACTAGATATAAAAGTAGAAGTAATAGGGATAGATAGATAGATCTAATAGTTGATGACAAAAAGGATATAAATTTGATATATAAGTTAGTTATATTAATAAATTATTTATAAAATAACTTGAAATTATAAATAATAAAGATTTTATTATTTTATAAAGAATATTAAATATTATAAGACTTTATAAAGTTATTTAATATAATAATAAGATTATAAAAAGCAAGCTCTATTTTTATATAAATTTATTTTTAAAAAGTAGCTTAGTTAATTTCTACCTCTTTTAAAAGTAGATATTTCTAGTTTCTTAATACTATTAGACTAGAAGAAATAAATCTATTTTATTATAAAAATAGTTTAAAATAATAGCTTTTAATTATTATTAGAAGCTAGAAAAGTTAATAATTATAAAAATAGTATAAAATTGATTTTATATCTTATAGAAGATTTTATATCCTTTATTATAATATCTATAAAACTTAGTATTTATTTATAATATATAATAATAAATAAAAAAAGGATCTAAAAGTTTTTTATTATCCTAGTTAATAATAGAAATTTAAAGATAAGATATATAAAAGGATTGCTCTCTATATATAAGATATAAAAAAGGCTTTAATCTCCTAAAAAGAGAGATTTTAATTAATATAACAAAACTGAAGATAAGAAAAATTAGAAATAAAGAAGTTATAAAATAAAAATAAAGTAAATAAAGTAAATAAATAAAAGTATAAAGGGATTATATACTATAAAATCACTATTTGATTTAGAAAAGACTATTAGAAGCTTATTTTTTATTTTATTTTTATGTACTAAATCTTTAAATTAGCTCTAATTTAACTATACTTTACAAATAAGATATTTATAGAAAAAAGGGAAAATAAAATTAATCTAAAATTAATTTAATTTTTTATAAATAAATAAAATGTTGAAATATTGTTTGATATTAGGAGATACTAAGAAAATAGAGAGATACTTTATTAGTTTTTTAATAAAAATATTAAATGTATTAACTTCATTATTTAAAAACTAGTTATCCTATTAAAGCTATTCATAACTTACTTTATTAATTGTTTCTCCTTAAAATACCATATAAGACCACTTCAAAAGCATAATTAAATTATATATATCTTTAGATATATCTTCTAATACTATTAAATATACTTCTTTAAAGTATTAGTTATAATAGATTAAATACTAAGTAAAAATATATTTAATATTAATAGCTTTAATACTATTATTGTCTTTAATCTGATTAATATAAAAGGATAAATATTATATATACTATTCATATAAAATAATATAAAACACAATATAAAAAAAAAAAATAATAAATTATATATAAAAAAGATTAAAAATAAAAAAGATCTTACTAAAAGAAATCCCTCTACTTATCTATCTTCTAAATAAAGAAGCCTTTTAAAAATCTTTCTTATTCTTAATACCTTTCCCTTACAATTTAAAAAACTATTAGCAAATATTAGACAAAGAAGGATCCCTAGAATAGTTCGGAGACTTAGAGACTTAAAGATCTCTCTAGCGAATAAGGATATTCATATTTAGAAAAAGAAGATAATTATAATAAGGTTTCTCTTATAATAAAAGAATTATAAGAAAGTATGAAGAGCGCCATGTCAACATATTAAGTATATATACGTTCCGTCCATAAATCGATAGTAATATTAAAAGATAGCATTACTACCTCTAATTATATAAATTGTTCAATAGAATATAAGACCCACTCTGAATGGGCATCCCCTCAGATTCTAGCAAAAATCAGTCTTATTATTAAGTTCTAAATACCATTGACCTGTTCTCTCTCCATTCGTTCCCGAATCATACCTTATTCTTACCAGGTTGACAGGCTTTACACCTGACAACGTAAACCACTTACACGTATTAAAAGTATAATTTAATAAGCCATAAAAGGTTTTATTAAATTATGACTCATTTTAGAATTTTAGAATGAGCTAGAAATTATTGATGAATCATTACCTTTTTAGGTAATTACTATTTTAAGAATTAAAAATTATTTTTCCTATTTGGGAAAAACTATTTTTAATTTTAGTTTCTAGAATTTTCTGAAAAATTATTAATGTTGATTTATTTCTTATTTAGGAAATAAAATAAATTATTTTTATACTTTAATATTATAGACTATATAGAATAGTATATGCATAAAATATTATATTAGGTAATATAATTATGTATAAAGTATCATTGAATTAATTTTAGTTTGTAAAAATCTTATGGTCCAATTTTGAAGTTATAAATTTTGATAAAAATAATTTTTATCTCCTATTTAGAAAGTAGATAGAATTCACTTAATAGTATCATCCAATAGTATATATATAAAGGTATATATATATGATGTCATAATAGCTATAATAATTATTATGGAGTAGGAATGAATTAATTTAATTTTGTTTGAAAAAATATTATGCTCCAATTTAGGAATTAAGAAATTTAGTAAATATTTTAGTAAATATTTATCATATTATTTTAACTTTATATAATTAGTAGTAAGCGTTTATAGATACCTATCTTAATATTAATTAATAATTAATTAGAAGATTTTATTAAAGTAAACTAGATTAACTAGAAGTATATCAAGTTAATATAATATCTTTATTAATCTAATTAAATTAAAAAAGATATGTAAGAAAAAGATATATGAAAAATTTATTTATTTATTTTTAGACTATTTATTATATCTTATAAATAAAGTTTAAAGATTTTTTTATTAATTATTTATAATTAGTAAAAGAAGCTAAGATTATTAAAATAAATCATAAAAAAGATTGTTTTACTAAACTTTTATCTTTATTTTAAAACTTAATAATAAGCTTGATTAATAATAATAATATTATATTAAAATAGCCAATTAGTATTTATATTAAAAATATATTCTAGATTAATATTATATAAAATAATTAAATCTATTTTAATTAGAGCTAAGATTTATCCTCTATTTTCTAGTCTTATAGAAAAGATATAAATATTAAGATAGAAAAGATCTTTTTATTTTTAATAATTGAAAAAAAAATTTATAATATCTAATCTTTATCTCCTTTTTACTAAATATACTATTTTATTTAAAGAGGATAAATACTTTTATTATAGAAAGTATAACTATTTAAATCACAATTATTTTATTACTAAATTAATCCTAATTATATTTACTATTATTTTTACAACCTAATCTAATCTGTAGATCATTAAATTAGAAAAATTAGATTTAGAAAATAATTGTACTTAAAAAAAGTCTTCTCTTTAAGTTATAAACTATCTATAATCATAAAGAATAAAAAAGAATTGTTTTTATATTATAGTTTTATAATTAATATATAAATTTTAATAAATTTGTTTTATTTCTATATCTAAATATTAGCAAATAATAAAATAAATATTTATTTAATGATCTATCTCTAGATAGTAAAAAAGCTAGGGTAATATGATCTTAAGATCTAGAAATTAGACGAGCTTAAGATAGTTATTACTTTAATAGATATCTAATTAGATTGATTATATATATAATATTAACCCCTTTTATTATTGAAAGCTATTATTAAAAAGAGATACTTATATTAATTACTCATATAAAAAAATATAATATAATTTGGGGATTGTTATATAAACACCCCCTTTGGATAATAAACCACCCCCTGCCTGATTTTGATGCCTGAGAAAGCATGCTCCTACTACTACGCACCAAAATTAATTGCCACGTATCAATATTTTCATGATGTTCACTGAGGTCATGTGACCAAATATCGCAACTTCTAGGATATTTACTTTAATCATGTAGTCTCCTAATTAACATAAGTTACTTTGAAGTATCGATAGTCTATCCTGCTAGTCATATAATTGATCACGTGACTAATGATTCGCTATTTATTTGGCAAAATTGAGGAAAAATCAATGTCACGTGATATTTGGGCTTGGTAATAAGGGGCAGGATGATAGCATTAAGGTCCCAAAACGGCCAAGTCATTTATACCTGAACCATCAGCTGTCAAACTTCCTAATCGGGTTAGAGGGGTGTTTTATTATCCAAAGGGGGTGTTTATATAACAATCCCCTATAATTTTTAGCTATCTATAATTAGTAAACTAAAATATAATAATTAATTATAAAAAAATTAATAATAACTTGGCTATCTTCTTTTATACTTATCATAGAGATATAGATAATAAAGAAAGAAGTTATAAACTAATTAATAAAATCTATCCTTATTATAATTCTAAAAAAAACTAGATCTTATATTTATAAAAGTATATTAGAAGGACTATAAATAATAAAAGGACATAGTAAGAAAAGCAATAATAACTAGTAAACCTAAATTTAAATATATATATAATAATTCTTATACTAATAATATCTTTTTAAAGATATATTAAGTATTAATAGAGAAATCTTAATATTTTAAATTAAAAGAGTCTTATAAAGAGTATAAATAATAAGAATAATCTTTACTAAAGCTACTAATAGGTTTTAAAATCGTCTAAATTAAATAAGTAGGGTTTAATAAGATAATTAAAAAAAAAAATAGTATAAAGATTTTTATAATCTCTATTAGAGAGATCTAAAAAATTATTAATATTATTAAAAAGTAGGATAATAAAGCTACTAAATTAGATACTATTTAAATAAATATCTTTAAAAAATATCATGATTTTAAAAATATGTTTTTTAAAAAAATTTAATATATTATCTCTAAGTTATCTAGATATCAATTATAAAATTAAGCTTGAGATAATTATAATCTTAATTATTATTTATTATATAAAATATTATGAAAATATCTAGAGTTTATAAAGACTTATATTAAAAGGAATCTAAATAAAAGCTTTATTATATTATAGAGATTATTATATAAACACCTCCTTTAGATAATAAAACACCCCCTTACCTGATTTTGATACCTAAGAAAGCATACTCCTACTACTATACACCAAAATTAATTACCACGTATCAATATTTTCATGATGTTCACTAAGATCATATGACCAAATATTACAACCTCTAAGATACGTACTTTGATTATATAGTCTTCTAATTAACACAAGTCACTTTAAAATATCAATATTCTACTCTACTAGTCATATAATTAATCACGTGACCAATAATATACTATTTATTCAACAAAACTAAGGGAAAATCAATATCATATGATGTTTAGACTTAGTAATAAGAGACAGGATATTAGCATTAAGATCCTAAAACGGCCAAGTCATTTGTATCTAAACCATCAGGTATCAAACTTCCTAATCGGGTTAAAAAGATGTTTTATTATCTAAAGAGGGTGTTTATATAATAATCCCCTATATAAAATATAATATTTTATTCTTTACTAATTCTTATAATAAGGAAGTCTAAAAAAGGGTTATAGTTTTATATTAATTTTTATAAATTTAATAATATGATAAAAAAGGATATCTATTTATTACTATTAATTAAGAAACTAATATAATAAACATTAAAAGCTTATTATTTTATTGAATTAGATATATAATAAAGGTTTTATAGGATTAGAATATACCCTAATAGTAAGGATTAAATATTATTCTAATTAAAATATAATATATATAAATATAAAATAATATCTTTTAACATTATATTCATAATATTCTAGAAACAAATTATTTAAATAACTTTATAACTATTTATATTAATAATATCTTTATTTTTCATAAAATCTTTAAAGAGTATATATAATATATTTAAATTATCTTGAAACGTTTATAGACTAGTGATTTATAAATTAGTCTTAGGAAATATAAGTTTTATAAATAAGAGACTAAGTTTCTAGATTATACTATTAGAATTTATAGTATCTTTATAAACTAGTTAAAGCTATTAGTTATATAAAAATAAAAGTCTCTAATAATTATTAAATAAATGAAATTCTTCTTTAGTTTTTATAATTTCTATAAATATTTTATATAGAATTTTAGTTAGATCGTTCAGTTATTAATAAATTTAATAACATAGATAATCCTTTAGGACTAGAGTGACACTTATTAAGAGATATTTAATAAGTCGAAGTATTTAATAATAATAATATCTATTCTTATTTATTATAGATTAAAAATAGAGATTAAGATTAAAATAGATATTTTTGAAAAAATTATAAATAATATGTTTTTTTAGAAAACCAAAGATTATTAATATCTAATAGCATTTTTATCTAATATAATAATAGATATAGAATATAAATATAAGATATATAATTATAAGCTTCTTACTATTATCTATATATTGAAAAAATAAATGTTAAATATAATCAACCTTCAGTAAAAAAGGTCTTTTAAGATATATGTAGATTATTATATCTTATAATACTTTTTACATAAAATAGTAATTAAATTATTACTCAATCTAATAAAACTAGATATTTAAAGATTATAAATTGAAAATCTAGTTTTGAATTAAAAAACTTAATATTACTATAAACACTTTCTCTTATAAAGATTTATTTAAAAGGAGATAGTTTAAAAAGTTAGTTTTATTATCTTAAAGATTCTAGCAATATAATATCTATAATAATAAATAATAGAAAGCCTAGATAGGTTTAATTAGTAATAAAAATAAAGATAATATTATAAGATATATAAAGTATAATAATTAGACAAATAAAGATTTTAAAAAATTTTGAAAACTAGTTCATAATAGATATAATCAATAGGTATAATTATTGAATATTTAAAGATGACCTCTTATTATATAATAAAAAACTAATTATAGTTAATAATAATAATTTAAAAGTTTATTGATTAGATAAAATATATTAATTATTAGTAAATACTTATCTAGATATAAAAAGGATAATAAATCTATTCCTTCTATAATATTATTAGCTAAAGATAATATAAGATATATAATAATATATTAAAAATTATGAGATTTACTGGTAGACAAAGATATAGAGAGATAGATTTTCGAAACTATTATAACCTCTTCTAATATTATAATATCTCTAATAAAATATAATAATAGATTTTTACTTACTTTTAAAAGATTGATATAGCTTTTGATAATATAATAATAATTATTTATTATTCATCTCAATAACTAGTTTAAATTTCTTATAAGAAAGAAATATGTATAAAGTATATAATAAAACTATTTATTAATTATATTATCTAATAAACTAGATTATCAAACTTAATAGTTTCTAATTAAAGATTATAATTTATATCTACTTTTTAAACTAAATTTTATTAAATCTTATAAATTAAACGAAAGCTATTTATAATATATTATCTATAAATAAATAGATAAACTAAAAATATCAATTCAGTTATTTTATATTAACTATACCTTTATATTGATTATTATTAAGATAAATAATTAAAATGGTTTCTAATTATTAATTTAATAACCACTTTATTTTTATTTATATCTATTAAAAGATTCCCTTTCTTTATTAAATAAGATTATAAATCTTAAATTATGTTCAATTAGATTGATTTAATATTATAGGAATTACTAGGTTTTTATATAATATAGGAGTTTATATAATAGATAGAAATAGTTTTAAACTTAATATAAGAGAAGATAATAAATATATAATTAATATATAAAAAAACAAATAGATTGATAATATCAAAAAGTTATTTTCAATATTAAAAATTATATCTATATTTATGATAATTATTTTAGAAAACTTTATTAAAATTTTTCAAATCACTAAAATTGGAGCATAATATTTTTATAAAGAAAAACTAAAATAATTAACTACTATTTATCCACAATAAGAAAAATTAATATAATACTACATGTGAATACTTTCAAATAAATACAATAATTTCATGCTATTGGAAAAATTTTCTTCAAACTATAAATAGAAAATAAAAATTATTTTTGTAAAAATTTATAACTTCAAAATTGGAGTATAATATTTTTATAATCTATAATTAATTCATTAATGCCCTAAAATTAATTATATTATCTAATATGATATTTTACACATACACTATTGTATATACTCTATAATATAAGACTATTAAAATAATTTATCTGACTTTTTAAATAGGAAATAAATCAACAAATAAATATTTTTATAAATTTTGAAAACTATAAAAATAAAAATCTTTTTTCTAAATAGGAAAAATAATTTTTAAATTCCTAAAGCAGAAATCGCTGAAAACGGCAATGGATTTATTAATAATTTATTAATTTATTAAAATTTTAATAACTCAGTCACTATTTAATGTTTTATTAAATTTATTAAAATCATAAGATAATTTTAACATAAATATTATCTCCACCTCTAGGGAAAATTAATCAATTATTATTAATAAAAATCATCTTTACTCATTCTCTTTCCTTTTTTCATAATTTTTTTTTCATTTTTCTCATAACCTTTATAATATAAATATATAATATAGATAAATTATTTCTAGATAGTAATATTCTATTAAGTAAATAATATAAGTAGTAATATAACTAAGTAATACTAGTTTTATATAATTAATATTATAAAAATATAGTATCATATGATATTAGAGCTTGATAATAAAGAGAGTAAGTTTAATGATAATAATCTAAAATAATCTAAAAAGATTTGATAGCTAACCTTTTAAAATTATATATTAAATTTCCTAAATAGATTAAAAGAAAGGTCTATATAGTTAAAAGGAGGTGCTTATAGTTAGGAGAGGATCTAAATAATTATATTCTATATAAAATATTAAAAATAAGGTTTTTATAGATATATAATATTAATATTAATCTAATATTTTTTTAGAAGATATCTTAATAGAAAGTAATATAATAATTAATTCTAAGATAATATATCTTTTCTAAGTAATTATATTATTTTATAATAGGGTTTTCCTTATAACAAAGAGATTATAAAAAATATAAAAAAGGCTATATTATTATATTAAGCATTTATATATTCTATTTATAAATTAATAGTAATATTAAAAGATAATATTCTTATCTCTAATCTTATAAATAGACTTTCAGACAACTTAAAAATAGGTTAAAAGTTTTAACCTTATATTAGACCTAATTATCGATATCCAAGATAACCTAATAAAACCTTAACTAGATTTAACTTTTATATAATTCACTATATAAAGTAGTTTATTTATCTAGATTAAATACTATAATTTTTTATTATTTTAGTTGTATTAAAATAGACTTTAATATTTAATAGTAAAGATAATAAAACTTTATAAAAAAAGAATATTTATAAGGATAAATAGGTTGATTTAATGTTAATTATTTTTTGGAATCTAACATAGATTTATAATATATAATATTAGTATAGATTTTATATAACATAAAATTTTAAAAAATATAACAAAATGTCTTTTTTTCTTGAATTTTATTGATTAGAAAAAGTTATAGGATAAATTAAATCTTAACAAGTTTAGAAATTATTATATATACTTTAGATCCCTTTAATTATAAAGGTTCTAATTAAAGTTAAAAAATTTAGATAAAAAGTTCTTTAAAAATCTTTAAAAAGAAATATGAGAATTAAAGTTTTATTAATTTTTCTAATAATTTTATTAGATTTTTTCTAGATTATATACTAATATCTATTTATTATTTATTTTATAATTTAATTAATAAAAGGATAGTCTTTAGTTTTAGTTAATTTATTATCTTTAATATTTTTTAATTATTCTTAACTACAAATAGTAAATATGCTTTTTTATTTATTTTGTTCTATATCAATTCTTTAAATCCTAATTAGATTATATTTTGAAATTAGCTAACCTAAGTTAGATTAGGTCTAGGTTGGGTTGGGTTTATTCCAGGTCGTATGGAAGTCTACTTATAATCAATTTAATAAGATATAAAATCTATGTTAAATAGATATCTTTTTAGATTTTGATAAAAATTAGTCTTATTATTATATCCTAAATACTATTTAATTTTTTTTTCCTATTTGTCTTTAAATTATATCTTATTTTTATTAAATTAATAAATCTTATATGTAATGATAAAAACTATCTATAATTTTTAATTCTTCTTCGATTTTTTAAAAATAAAGATATAAATTTAATTTAAAGTAAATAGTATAAATAAAAATCTATATTTATTAACTTTTTATAATATAATCTTATTAAGATATGAATTAATTTTGACTCCTTTAAAAGATCTTTTAGTAATTGTAATTAAAGAAATGGTTTTTTAAATATTAATTAGTTAAGTTAAATCTTTATATTCGTTAAATTAAGTAGTTAAAATAGTTTATTAAAATTAAAGTTTAATTGAAAGAAGCTAAAAAAACTATTTTATAATATTTAAGAAAAAAGTTTTAATCTTTTATAAAGAGTTTTTAAATCATATTTTTTTTGAAAGAATCTAAAGATAAATTATTAATAATTTAAGAATAATCTTTTAATAAATAATATAAAGAAGTTAAATATAATATTAATTAATATAGTATCTTATTTATTAATCTTGAAGATCTATTTATAAATATTCTTTATAAATATATTTCTAAGATATAAAAGATCTTTATTATTACCAATTTCTTTTATATTAAAATTTAAATAAATTAAAAGATTTATATCTAAAATTATTTTAAAGCTGAAAAGAATTAGTTTATATTTAAAGAATAGACTTTATAACTTTTTAATATAACTTTAAATATTTATATTAATATTATTATAAAAAAAGATATTATCTAATAGGATAAAAAATAAAATCCTATTTTATTTTTCTTCTATTTATAATTACTAGGAAAATATCTTTTATCTAAAAACAAAGAAATCTTTATTAACTAGCTTTTTAAGAAACTTTAAAACAGATTTAAAAAAATAACTATAAGGAGATATTAAAAACCTTTAATTAAAAGAAAGAATCTTGTTTATATTATAAAGATCTAATCTTTTTATTTAAAGGACTATTAAAAAAACACTTTTAATAGATATTACTATATTTCTTTAGATAATAAAATACCTCTCTAACCTAATTAGAAAATTTAATATCTGATAATCTAGATATAAATAATCTAGCTATTTTAAATTCTAAATATTAATTTTATATCCTTTATTACTAAGACTAAAGATTATATTTTAAAATAACTTATATTAACTAAGGGTTTATATAATAAGAAAAAGTATCTTAGAGATTGTAATATTTAGTTATATAACCCTAGTAAATTTAGTATAAATATTAATATGTGGCAAT
Source organism: Penicillium brevicompactum (assembly GCF_028827555.1). NCBI lineage: Eukaryota > Fungi > Ascomycota > Eurotiomycetes > Eurotiales > Aspergillaceae > Penicillium > Penicillium brevicompactum. The sequence continues at coordinate 1,820,785 of NW_026623212.1, read as the reverse complement.
TGATTATAGTGTATAGTAATAAGTCTATATCTTCTTAGATATTGAAATCAAGTAAAGAGATATTTTATTACCTAAAGGGGTATATATAATAATATCTATTGAAAGTGTTTTTTTAAAAGTCCCTTAAATAAAAGGGTTAGATCTTTATAAAATATAAATAATATAATTGAAATTTAATCTTAAGTTAATTAAAAAATAAATAAGATTTTTATTAAAGATAAGATTTAATTTAACGATAAAATAATTTATAAATTAAATAAAAGGTAAATAATAAAAATATAAAAGAAAAGTTTTAAAATAAATTTTTATTATTAATTTTAAAACCTGTTTCTAATATAATAGAAATAAATATAAAATAAAAGATTAGTATATTAAAGCTAGAAAAGTCGAAACTTATTGATTAGAAAAAGTTTAAAAGATAGAATAGATCTTAATATTCTATTTCTTTATTTATAAATTAAGATAACAATTAAATTATATATTTTAGTCTATATAAATAAAATAATAAATAAAATAATTATAATATAAGATTGATAATAGATAAAATTATTTTACTCTAGGAGTTGAGATTATATTTATATTTAGATGATCTTATATTTAAAAGTTTAATTTAATAAGCTATTAAAGGTTCTGGTAAATTATAAACTATTTTAGAATTTTAGAATAAGCTAGAAATTAATAAAGTATTATTTTCTTAGATAACGATTATTTTAAGAATGAATTTTTTTTTTTTTTTTTTTAGTTTAAGAAAAACTATTTTTAATTTTAGTTTCTAGAATTTTTTGAAAAGTTTTTAATGTTGATTTATTTCTTCCTTAGAAAATGAAATAAATTGTTCTTACTCTTTTATATTATAGGGTATACAGAATAGTATATATATAAAATATCATAATAGATAATATAATTATGTATAAAGTATTATTAAATTAATTTTAGTTTATAAAAATATCATACTCTAATTTTGAAATTATAAATTTGAATAAAAACAATTTTTATCTCCTATTTAGAAGATTTATAAAATTCATTTGATAGTATTATTTAAAAGTGTATATATATAAAGTTATATATATATAATATTATAATAGGTATAATAAGTATTATAATAGGTATAATAAGTATTATAAGATAATAATAATTTAATCTAATTTTATTTAAAAAATTATCATATTTTAAAAAGATTGATATAAAAATATCCCTTTTTATAAAAAGAACATCTCTTTAACCAAATTAAGAAATTTAACATCTAAAACTCTAGGTATAAATAATTTAGTTATTTTGGATCCTCAGTGCCAACTTTTTATCCTTTATTGCCATTATTATATGTCATGTGATATTTTTTTTTTACTATGTTTACTATATTAAAGCTATATTATAGATCATATGATTAGTCATATATAATTAATTTGATAAAAAACTAATATCTTAAATTAAGTTATATTAACTAAGAGTTTATATAATTAAAATAAGTATTTAAGAGGTTATTATATTAGGTTATATAACCAAAGTAAATATAATATAGATATTAAGATATAGTAATTATCTTTAGGGTGTGGTATCATATATGTGTTTTTTTAGGCATCAAAATTAGATAGGGGGATGTTTTTTTTTAATAAGGGGAGAATATTTTTATATCAATTCTCTATTTTAATTTTAGAGTTGAGAAATTTAATAAATATCTTCATAAATATTATATATATATATATATTCTAAATCTTATTAAAAGAACTCTATGTTTAATTTATTATATAACTAAATAAAGGGATCTATAATAGAAATAATAGATTTAAGAAGATAAAGAAAAGTACAAAAGTATATTTAATAAGTAAAAGTTTCTAAAAATCTAGTTTTAGAAAAAAAGCTAAATAAATAATCTTAGAACTTTACAATTTTATTAGAATGATAACAAAAAAATAAGATTTTAGAAGTTTACAGCTTTATTAAATTAATTGAAAGAAAAAAGAGAGACTAAATATCAAGAATATTAAAAACGATTTTTTTATATATAGGATTTTAATAAAGAGGAGTTTTATTATAATATAAAGATGATAAAGATGATAGTTTTATAAATACAAAGATAATGATCAAACTAGTAAAACAATAAAGAGAAATGATATTTAAAGGTCTAAAACAACAATTATAATGAATCTAAAAAGAAAGAAAAAAGAAAGATATCTATATATAACAATATTAAAATATAAACGTTTGATATATATATATATATATATTATCTCGCTTATCTTATACTTCTTATACTTTCTATATTTATATTATAATTAAGTAATCTAAAGTATATCAATCTTAATATTACCTTTTTACTAAAATAATAGTTTAACTTTTGAGCTAGAAACTCTAGTTATATAATATCCTAATTAAAAAATAGATATCGTTTCTCTTGAATATATTTTAAATATCTTAAACGAGTTTACTATTATTATTATCTTCTCATATAATCTTTATTTGATATTATAGCTATCTTAATAGATTTACTTTCTTAAGATAAAAATTATAAAATTTAGTTAGCTTTTATAACATATATTATAAGTTCTTAATAAAATATTAATTATTATTAAAATCTTTTTTTTTTAGTAAATTTTAAACTACAACTTCTATTATTAGAAGTAAATATTAAAGATCCTATTTATCTTTGATTTATTATATTTTTTAATTTATATAGATTATAAAGGATTTAATAACTATCTTATTAATAATGATTGATTCAATTAATTCGCTAGATATAGCTTATCAAATAAGAATATTAGATATATATTATATTCTAGAAATAGAAATAGCGTAAATAAATATCTTATCTTTTTTATAATTAAAAACAACCTTATATTTTAATTAAATAACTTCTTATTAAGGCGTTTTTATTTTAGCCTTTTTAAAAAGATATAAATATAGTTATTAATATTAAAATCAATTTCTTAATATTTCTTATCTATCTATATCTTTTATCTTAATTATATAATTATTATATTCAAATAAATAGTCTTTTAAATTAATTCTAATTAATATATAAACTTCTATATTAAATAAGATCCTATTTTCTAAAAGATTAAATTATCTTAGTTAAATGATATTTAAGGTTTATAATCTTGTTCTATAAAAATAAAGATTTTCCAATTATTATTAACAATAGAGAAACTATTATTAGATTTATAATCACAAGTTAATCTAACTAATTATCTTAGTAATAATTAATATAAAGCTATAATTATTAAATAATAAACCAATTAGTGTTTTCTATTTATCTATTTATTTATAGATATTATATTATAAAAAGCTTTCTTTTAATCTGTAGAATATAATAAAGCTCTTTTTAGAAAATAGATATAAATTATAGACCTTAATTAAACATCATTGAGTCTAGTAATCTTATCTAGTATATAATATAGTTAATAAAAAACCTTATGATCTATTTTATATTAATTAATTTAATATAAAAAATTAATATTAGCTGTTTTAAAAGATAGCAAACTATTACTAATATATTATTATAATTATATTTAAGTTATAAGAATAAATAGAAATTTATAAAAATATACTACCAGGACTAATCTAATATAGATAAAGGCTGTAAAAGATCAAGAACTTAATCCTTTTATATTTTAATTCTTTTATAAATTTAACAGTTATTTATTATGAAGGGCTGAAGCTTTATTGATTTAATTAGGCTAGGCCAACATGCTATTTATAACAATCTTGGAGAAAGGAGATGTCGTATAGTTAGGCATTTCTATATAGGTGCTAGGTCATATGCCTTATGTGATCTATTTCTGGGCTTCGGCTTGTGATAATATCCTCCTCTTTATCTTAATATTATACTAGTCTTAATGTAGAGATTACGATATCTCTATTGTTGTCGGTTTGATATTGGGTATCTCTAGATATAGATCTAAATTACTATTTGTAAGTATTAAGAGCTAAATAGTCTTTAATCATATTTCGCCTTTTTTATATTGTCTTTATATAATTTACTTACTTTATTAATACTTTTATTTTTGTTTACTTTTTCTAATATATTTCTTCTAAGAGTCTAGGATCTTTTTTATTTTATATTCTAATTCGTTATTAACTTTTAATATAGGTAATTAGATATTATCTATAATTTAAAAAGAACAAAAATCTAATAATATAGGTTAAATTAATTTTATATAGAATATTAGATATATATTTAATAAGATATTAACTTAGATTATATATAATATAAAGATATCTTTTATTTGATGTTATATATAAACTTAATTGAACTTCTTAAAAAGGTGTTGAAAGTAGATATTCTATATGTTAAGTGATACTCTATTTTGGGATAATTAATAAAGGCTACTTATTAAGATTTATTTATTTATTCTTATTATATTTTCTATATAAAAATAATTATAAATTATACCTATTTAATGACCTCTAATAACTGTTTTATAAATAACTCACTAATAATTATTAACTAGTTTATTATCTATTTTAAACCTTCTATTATTTTGTATTTATCGATATTTAATAGGTTAATATAATATCTATAAATAAAGAAAAATAGTAATAAATCTATTAATATAATATCTCAATTATTAATAACCATTATAACTATTAATAATAAGCTTTTCCAATTATTCTATATATAGATAATAAAGATTTATATAATCTAATTATAGATATTGTATATTAATGAATTAATATTAAATCACTAGCTTCTTATAAATAATATGCTAGAATCTACTTATAAATTATAAATCTATATTATTAATAATCACTCTAAGAAGTCTATAGTATATATAAAAATATATTAAAAAGACTTCTATAAACCATATAATTATAAAAGGATTGTTATATATCTTTTGTTATATTAGGCTAAAAGAATTATTAAGATAATATCGAATATATAATATCTTATTTTAAATAGTTAATGATATAAGAATTTATATCTTCTAGATAACTCCTATTTATAAAGATTTATTATCTAAGATCCAAAGCCTTTAGTAAAAATATAATAACCCTTAATTATTAAGATAGTATTTAAAGAAACTTATCCTTATATCTATTTTAATAGCAATATAATAGTCACCTTATTACAATATATAGAAATATATCTAACATATCTTATTATTTAACCTACCTTTTTTCTATCTTTCTTATGGCTTCAATTCTTTAAAGAGTAATATATTTATCATAAAGTCTAGATCTAGGTTATCTATATCATCTATACTATATAGCTGGTTATATTAAATTATCACTTTCTTAAAAAGAATTTAGAAATAATTTGAGAGTTTTTTATTTATGATATCTTATAGTAAGTCCTATCCTCTTTTTAATAGTGTATCTAATAAAATAGTGAGTTTCTTAGATTAGTAATAAAGTATAAAATTAAATTCCATTATTAATCCTATTTATTTAGATATTATGCTTTATTAAAATGAAAGAGGTTTTTATAATCTATTATAATAGTAAAATAAGATATTATCTTTAACTTAAGTCACTATTCTTAGAAAGTATATATAATTATAAATAGCTTTTTATTATAAATCTTATAATTTAACTCTACTAGTAATAATTTCTATAATATATAGACATAAGGTATAAGTCTTTTATCTTCTTATTATTATAATAACATTATTTTTATTATATATCTAGAAATATTAGTTTCTACTATTTTTTTTTCTCTTCTTTAAAATAGATGAGAATTAATATGTTAATAAAAAGGTCCTTGAGCTTTTTAAACGTTTATTAATAATCTTTATTTTATAGAAATAATATATCTTTTTTAGTTAACTAGGTTAATAATATTAACAAGATAATAAATTAGAATATAAATAACTAATAAAAGTTAGTAAACCCTAGAAATCTATATATATTATAAACTAATTTAAATATTTCTTATATCTTAATTACTTCTATCTTCTTCAGATTAATATAGATCCCTTTATCTATATATATAATAAATCCAAGATATTTTATTAAATTTTACTTAAACTCTAACTTCTTAATATCATATTATAAACCAATATTCTTTAACTTCTAAAAAACCTCGTTTACTTCTTAATAATAATCTTTAATTATTTATATAAGCTGATATAAAGTTATCAAGATATTTTTATAATACTTAGTTAATAAATCATTAGAATATTATAAGTATATCTATAAGTCTAAAAGATGTAATATTCTATTTAAAAAATCTATACTAGATATAAAACACTATTTTCTATTTTTTACCTATAGCAACTCTTATTTTATAAAATATGATAATAATATCTAGCTTTATAAACTATTTTATATTTAATATATTTCTTAGAGTTTTATAAATTAACAATAATAAATAATAATCTTTTATACTTAGTTTATTTAGTCTTTAATAATTAGTATAGAATTATATTTCTCTACTAGATTTCTAAATTAGAAATATTAAACTCTAATAGATAACTTACTAATTTAGATAAAGTTTTTATTAAATAGATTAATTAATATCTTATATAGATATAATAACTCTTCCTTATCTATATTATATAATAGGATAACCTTTTAATATTATTCCAATCATAGTTTAACGAGATTCTATAATTAATTTTAAACCTATAAAGAGATAGCTTATTAGCAAGCTATTAACTAAAGATATCTAGCTAGGGCTAATACTATTTTAATAACTTTTTCTTGATATTAATACTCTTTTTTAGTTATAATATCTTATTAATATCGTCTGATATAACTTTCTTAATCCGTAAATATATTAATGTTAAAAAGTTATCAAATAACTTCTAGATCATTTTTATATTTATATTCTTCATTTTTAAAGATTTCATTCTAATAGATTTAATTGTCTTATCCTTTTAGTTCTAATATTATATCTTCTTATTGATTTTCAAGTAAATATCTATATATCCTTTTTATAAGAAATAGATACTATCTATAACTTTAATCTATAGTATATCTAGAATTATATTATCTATCTAGTTTCTAATAATATATATAAAAATCATGTTTTATTAATAACTATAGATATTAATATTTAAATAGATAATATAGATAATCTAATCTTAGTTTACTATAGTTTTATTAAGCTATTAAAAGTATATCTTAATATATAAGAGATTAAAAAGTCTAATAAGAGTTTTATTTATAATCGTATAATTTAGATAGCTATAATTACTTAATATTTTTATAAATTAAATTTTATTTACTTTAATAATAACTAGAAAAAATGGTTACTTACTTTTATCTAAATTCTTAATTTCCTTTTATTTCTATTTATAGCTTAGAATAAAGGCTGCTTATTTTCTAACTTACTATTACTAACTATTAAGCTATTATTATTATTTAGATTATTTTACTTGATAACTAGTTTTAACTTCTTTATATATATATTCTATTGAGACTTTAGTTTTTTTCTAATATCACTTTGTTCTTCTTTTTTCTTCAACAATCTAATTATAATATAGCTTTTAATCTCTAGATACTTAATAGATAACTAAATATAATCCATAATCTAGTAATTAGATTTTCCATAATATAGATACCAGATTTTATTATAATAATCCTATATTTCTTTTTTAATAATCTAATAAACTCTTTTCATATTAAAACTATTATATTTATAGTTAATATACAAATTAATATGATTTGTAAAGATGGTTAATATCTAATCTATATTATTAAATAATTTTATAACTTTATAAAAGGATAGTTTATTAATATTCAATATATCTATATCTATATTAATCTTATAAAACTAAATAACTAGGCTACTAAAAGTAGAAGAGATTTTATAGTTTATTAAAAAATTATTTATTAATTTATTTGATATTTTAAGAACGATCTATTATTTTGTTTTATTAGACTATTTTAAGGTACTTATATTAGCAAATTCTTTTTCTAGTTATAATAAGAACTTAAAAAAGACTATACCTTTATTTTAGTTAATCTAATATAGGCGATAAGCTACTTATGGCTAGATATTAAGATTATTATATATAGATTTAAGATCATTAAATAGGTCTTAAAGATCACTATAATCTTGAATATATTTTATAACTATTCTAATATTTTTCGATATAAGCTTTTCTAATTAAGGGAAGATATAGATAAATTAATTAAAGCTTAATCTAATAATATTGTTATTAACTTCTAATTTATTTTTTATTATAATTTACTAGATAAGCTAATTATTAATACTTTTTATAAATAATATAAGATTAAGAAATCTCGCTTTTAATTAATAAGGGGTTTTTATCTAGATCTTTAACTATATTTTAATAGAGGGTTAAAGTTATTTCGTATTTACCATTTTTATTCTAATATTTAGATTTACTCTAATAAATAACTCTTCTAATTAATATATACAGTTATTTTATTCTACTATCTACTTAGCTTATATCTAATAGCTCTATACTAACTACTATATCATTAACTACACCCATTAAGAAAGGCTATTAAACTACTGTTTCTAGATGTCTATTATTACAGAGAATCTATTCCGTTCTAATGGTAAATATATATTAAATCAAAAGATGATTTAGAGGTTCTTCTTCTTCATAGCCTAAACGTGATATCTAAAGCTTTTCTAGTATTCTAATAATTATATCAGAAGATTATTGTATATAAAGAGCTAAAGCTTTATTAATTTGATTAGGCTAGGTCAACATACTATTTACAATAACCTTACAGAAAGGAGATATCGTATAGTCGGGCACTTCTATATAGATGCCGGGTCACGTGCCTTACGTGATCCACTTCCGGGCTTCGGCCCATGACATTTATATAAAATAAGATATTACATATTATCTTTAGCTAATAATAATAAGATATTAGTAATTCTATTATCTTTTTTTATATTTGGATAAATAGTTTTTAATTATTAATCAATCTTATTTAATAGCCTAGCTCTTAGATTACTATTATTAACTATAATTAATCTTTTATTAAATAATAATAGATTATTTTACAAGATTTAATAATTGTTATTACTATAAACTTAATCTTAGTATTCTTTAAAAATCTTATCTATTTAATTTACCTATTTTATATAATCTATAATAATTATCTCTTATTACTAAATAAATATAATTGATAATATCTGTTACAGGCTAAAGCCTAGAAGTATATTATATAAGATATATAACCTAGTATCTATATAGAAGTGCCCTAATCGTATAATACTTTTTCTCTCTAAGATTATTATAAATAGTATATTAGTCTAATCTAATTAAATTAATAAAGCTTTAACTCTTTATATATAATAATCTTTTAATACAATTTAAAATACTAGAAAAGCTTTAGATACTATATTTAGAGTACAAAAAAGAAGAATCTTTAAATCATCTTTTAATTTAGCATATATTTATTATTAAAATAAAATAGATTTGGAATAATATTAAATATTTAGAAATAATAGTTTAATAGCCTTTTTTAATAATATAGTTAATAATATAATAATTAATATAGAGCTATTAAATATAAACTAAGTAAACAACGAAATAAAATAACTATATATATTAATTAAAGGAGTTATATATAAAAGTAAATCTAAATATTAAAATAAAAGTGGTAGATAAGAAGTAATTCTAGTTTTTTATTAAAGTATAGTTAGAGGTCTAGATAAAGATCTTTTATTGATTAAAAACGAGATTTTTTAATCCTATACTATTTATAAGAAATATTAATAATTAACTTGTTTAATAAATTATAATAGAAAATAAATTGGAAATTAATAGTAACATTATTAGATTAAATTTTAACTAGTTTATTTATATCTTCTTTTAATTAAAGAAGCTTATATAAAAAAATATTAAAATATTTATAAAGTATATTTAAAGTTATAGTGATCTTTAAAATCTATTTATTTATTTCAAATCAATTTATAATAATCTTAATGTCTAGATATAAATAGCTTATTATTTATATTAGATTAATTAAAATAAAGACATAGTTTTTTTTAAGTTTTTATTATAACTAGAAAAAGAATTTACTAATATAGATATTTTAGATTGATTTAAGAAAATAAAGTGATAAATATTTTTTAGAGTATTAAATAAATTAATAAATAGCTTTTTGATAAATTATAAAATCGTTTTTACTTTTAATAACTTAGTTATATAGCTTTATAAGATTAATATAAGGAGTAATATATTAAATATTAATATAAATTAGATACTAACTATCTTTATAAATTATATTAATTTATATATTAACTATAGATATAAGAATTCCAATATAAAAAGAGTTTACTACATTATTTAAAAAAAATATAAGATTATTATAATAAAGGTTAATATCTATATTATAGAGGATTTAATTATTAGATGATAGATTATATGTAGTTATCTATTAAATACCTAGAGACTAAAAGCTATATTATAAATATATTATAAAAGAAGAAAGAAAATAAAATGATATTAAAAAGAAATTAAAATCTAAATAGAATATATATATAAAGAAATCAAAGCTAATTATTAAATAAAGTGATATAAATAATAATAATAATTTAATAACTAGTAATAATAAGTTAAAAATAAATAGCTTTTATTCTAAGCTATAAATAGAAGTAAAAAGAAATTAAGAAATTAGAAAGAAATAAGAAACCATCTTTCTTAGTTAATATTAAAATAAATAAAATTTAATTTATTAAAATATTAGTTAATAATAGCTATCTAAGCTATACTATTATGAATAAAACTCTTATTAAATCTTTTAATCTTTTATATATTAAAGTATATCTCTAATAGCTTAATACAATAATAGTAAACTAGGATTAGATTATTTATATTATCTATTTTAATATTAATATTTATAATTAATAAGAAGATATAGTTTTTATATATATTATTAAAAACTAGATAGATAATATGATTTTAGGCTTACTATAGATCAAGGCTATAGATAGTATCTATTCTTTACAAAAAGATAATATAGATATCTATTTTAAACACTAATAAGAAGATATAATATTAGAAATAAAAGGATAAGATAATTAAATCTATTAAAGTGAAACTTTTGAAAGTAAAGAATATAAGTATAAAAATAATCTAGAAGTTATTAAATAACTTTTTAATACTAATATATTTACGGATTAAGAAAGTTATATCAGACGATATTAATAAGATATTATAACTAAAAAAGAGTATTAATATCAAGAAAAAGTTATTAAAATAGTATTAGCCCTAGCTAGATATCTTTAGTTAATAGCTTGCTAATAAGCTATCTCTTTATAGGTTTAAAATTAATTATAGAATCTCGTTAAACTATGATTGGAATAATATTAAAAGGTTATCCTATTATATAATATAGATAAGGAAGAGTTATTATATCTATATAAGATATTAATTAATCTATTTAATAAAAACTTTATCTAAATTAGTAAGTTATCTATTAGAGTTTAATATTTCTAATTTAGAAATCTAGTAGAGAAATATAATTCTATACTAATTATTAAAGACTAAATAAACTAAGTATAAAAGATTATTATTTATTATTGTTAATTTATAAAACTCTAAGAAATATATTAAATATAAAATAGTTTATAAAGCTAGATATTATTATCATATTTTATAAAATAAGAGTTGCTATAAGTAAAAAATAGAAAATAGTGTTTTATATCTAGTATAGATTTTTTAAATAGAATATTACATCTTTTAGACTTATAGATATACTTATAATATTCTAATGATTTATTAACTAAGTATTATAAAAATATCTTGATAACTTTATATCAGCTTATATAAATAATTAAAGATTATTATTAAGAAGTAAACGAGGTTTTTTAGAAATTAAAGAATACTAGTTTATAATGTGATATTAGGAAATTAGAGTTTAAATAATATTAAATAAAACATCTCAGATTTATTATATATATAGATAAAAAAGTCTATATTAATCTAAAGAAAACAGAAATAATCAAGATATAGAAAGTATTTAAATTAATTTATAATATATATAGATTCCTAGGATTTACTAATTTTTACTAATTATTTATATCTTAATTTATTACTTTATTAATCTTATTAATCTAGTTAATTAAAAAGAATATATTATTTCTATAGAATAAAGACTATTAATAAATATTTAAAAAACTTATAGACCTTTTTATCAATATATTAATTTTTGTCTATTTTAAAAAAAGAAAGAAAATAATAACAAAAATCAAAATTTCTAGATATATAATAGAAATAATACTCTTATAATAATAAGAAGATAAAAGATTTATATCTTATATCTATATATTATAGAAGCTATCACTAGTAAAATTAAATTATAAGATTTATAATAAAAAGCTACTTATAATTATGTACATTTTCTAAGAATAATAATCTAAATTAAAGATAATATCCTGCTCTACTATTATAATAGATTATAAAAACCTTTATTATTTTAATAAAGTATAATATCTAAATTAATAATAGATATGATAGATAAGATTGATAATAGAGTTTAATTTTATATTCTATTATTAATTTAGGAAACTTACTAATTTACTAAATATATTATTAAAAAGAGGATAAGACTTATTATGAAATGTTATAGATAGAAAGCTTTTAAATTATTTTAAATTATTTTTTTTAAAAGTGATAATTTAATATAACTAGCTATATAATATATATAATATAATTAGACTAGATCTAGATTTTATAATAAATATATTATTCTTTAAAGAACTAAAATTATAGGAAAGATAAAAAAAGGGTAGATTAAATAATAGGATATATTAGATATACTTCTAAATATTATAATAGAATAATTTTTATATTACTAGGAGATTATTATGTAAATACCCTCTTTAGATAATAAAATACCCCCCTGCCTAATTTTGATATCTAAGAAAGCATATTCTTACTACTATGCACCAAAGTTAATTACTATATATTAATATATTAATAATATTTATTAAAATTATATAACTGAATATTGCAACCTCTAAAATATCTACTTTAATTATACAGACTTCTAATTAACACAAGTTATTTTAAAATATCAATATTCTATCCTGCTAGTTATATAATTAATTATATAACTAATAATATACTTTTTATTTAGCAAAATTAAAGAAAAATCAATATTAAGTGATATTTTAATTTAGTAATAAAGGATAGGATATAAGTATTAAGATCCTAAAATGATCAAGTTATTTGTATCTGAACTAATAGGTATCAAATTTCCTAATTGGGTTAAAAAAATGTTTTATTATCCAAAAAAGATATTTATATAACAATCCTCCATTACTATTAAAATAGATATAAAAATAAGTCTCTTTAAATGCTATCTTAATAATTCAAGATTATTATATTTCTATTAAAAGATTTAGATCTTAGATAACGAGTTTTTATAGATAGGAATTATCTAGAAGATGTATGTATAATTCCTATATTATTAACTATCTAAAATATGATAATATATATTTAATATTATTTTAATAACTTTTCTAACCTAATATAATAAAAAAAATAAATCAAGAGATTAAAATGATTATATAAATTTTATTATCTATATATAGAATAATTAAAAAAGCTTATTATTAATAGTCATAATAGCTATTTATAACTAAGATATTATATTAATAGATTTATTACCTCTTTTTTTATGTATAGATCTTATATTACTTCATTAAATATAAATAGATATAAAATAATAAAAAGATTAAAATAAATCATAACTTGGTTAATAATTATTAGTAATTTATTTATAAAATAGTTATAAGAAGTTATTAAATAGATATAAGTTATAATTATTTTTATATTAGACATATAATAAAAATAAATAAATAAATCCTAAAAAATAATCTCTATCTATTATATTAAAAATAGAATATAGCTTAATTTATAGAATATCTACTTTTAATATCTCTTTAAAAAAGTTCAGTTAGATCTATATATAATATTAAATAAAAGATATCTTTATACTATATATAATCTAACTTAATATCTTATTAAATATATATCTAGTATTCTATATAAAGCTAATTTAGCCTATATCATTAGATCCTTTTCTCTTTTAAATTATAAATAATATCTAATCGCCTATGTTAAAGATTAATAATACACTAGAATATAAAATATAAAAGATTTTAGACTTTTAAAAGAAATAAATTAAAAAGGACAAATAAATAAAAATACTAGTAAAATAGATAGATTATATAAAGATAATATAAAAAAGACTAGATATAATTAAAGACTATTTAGCTTTTGATATTTATAAATAATAATTTAGACCTATATCTAAAGATATCTAATGTTAAATTAATAATAATAGAGATATTATAATCTTTATATTAAAACTAGTATAATATTAAGATAAAAAAAGAAATACTATTATAAGCTAAAACCTAAAAATAGATTATATAAGATATATAATCTAATATTTATATAAAAATATCTAATTATATAATATCTTTTTTAAATATGACCATTAGAACCTCCTCTCTATCTATAGAGACCCTTCTTTAACTAATAAAACCCTCTCTCTTATCTTTCTAGGAAATTGGATATCTAATTTTTAAGAAGTTAGTTATTAAACCCTTTTAGATCATTATTATTAATACTATCTCCCTTATTACTAAGCTCTTATATTATATAACAATAGATTTTTACTATATTTAATATATAAAACTAATATTTTATAATCATATAATTAGTTATATGATTAACTTAATAGAATACTAATATTTACAAGTAATTTATCTATACTATAGATTTATATATTAAATAGAAATACTATATAAGTTGTAAGATTCTAGTTATGTGATTTAGATAAATATAGTAATAATATAAAAAGATAACAATTATTTTTTAATTGTAACATTAAGTAAGATATTAAATTTAGATAAAAGGAGATCTAATGAGCTAGAAAGAGGTCTTTATAGATAGAAAAGAGATCCTAGTAATCGTTTTTTCTCTTTTCTTTAAGATTGTTATAAACAATATATTATCTAGTTTAATTAAATTAATAAAGCTTCAACTTTTTATGTTAATATAATAAATAAAGTAAATATATAATATATATATATATATATATATATTCTTAAGATATTGATTTTTCTATCAAAATTTATTTATTTATCTTTAAAAGATTAAAAGAGAAAGTATTAAATAAAAAGTTTATAAATGGAAATATAAATTCTTTTTATATTATTTAAAAATTATAATATATTTTAAAATTTAATCTAGAGGATTAATATAAAAATATCATCTTGCTTTTTTGAAAAAATATATTTTTATCTAATTTTAATATCTAAAAGAATCTATACCTATTATTATATATAAAAACTAATTACTATAAATTAAAATAGATATAATATTTATTATAGTTATATAACTAGAAGATAATACTCTTTAAGATATCTATATTAATTATACAAATATCTAGCTAACATAAATTATTTTAAAGTATGATTATTTAATATTACTAGTTATATAACTAATAATATAATATTTATATGAAAAAAAATTTCAAAACATAAAAACATTATTTACTATTTATATTGAATAATAAGAGATAAAACATTAATATTAAAGATTTGAAATAATTAAATCATATATGAATATTGAAGATCAAGCTTCTTGATTAGATTAAAAAGATATTTTTTTAAAATAGAAAAAGATATAATCAAAATAATACTTTAAATTTTATTAGATATATATAATATTTTTTATAGTAGATAAAGGATGTTTATAATTAATATCTAAAAAAACTAGATATATCTTATAGGGATATTTAGATAGATAAATATAAATAGTACTTAAAAAAACTAAAGTTAATAATATACTAGAATATATAAATAATATTTTATTAATATAAACAAAAAATATTTAATATATCTTTATAAATAGATTTTATCTTTCTTTTTAGAAATTTATATAATATATTCTATAATACACTTATAAATTAAACTTAAGATTTAATTAAAAAAAATATTAAGATCCAAATTTAATAGCTCATATAATATATTAGTTTATATAATTTTTTTCTATCTTTATATAAATATCAAAAGATAAAAAGTTATATATCTACTTTAAATAAATTCTATTAGATTCTTAATAATAGATTTTTAATAGCAAGTTTAATATAAATAATTATATACTAGATATTAGATTTATTTATAAGTTTAATAAGTCTTTTAGGATCTAGAAATAGAGGCTTTATTTATTTAAAGGTTAATAAATATTTTTGAAGCTTTAATTTAATAGTTAAATATATATACATAAAGTTCAGATCTTATTAGTAAGTTTTTAAATAATATAAAAAAATTAAACGTTTTGTTTATGATATCATTAAATAAAGATTTTTATTTTAGTAAAAATAAGAGAGATCTACTTATGAAATCTAGGTTTAAAAAAGAAGCTAGTTAAATAATAATAAAATAATAAGATCTTAAAGGTTTATAGTTTTATTAAATTGTTTAAAATAAAAATAAAAATTAATATTAAGAGTTTATAATAATAATAAGAAACAAATTTTTAATTTTTATATATAAAGCTTTAAAATAAAGGATTATTAATATTATGATAAATTAATAAAGCTTTTAATATTAAAAGTTTAATAAATAATGATATTAATAATATAAAGAGGGGGAAAAAAAGAGGAAAAAATTATAAATTAGTAAATACTAACAAGGATATAGAGATAATAAATAAGAAATATAAGAACGAGAATATAAATCAGGATGTAAGTATATAATATTTATAAAATATAATATTTTCTATATTACAAATAATCTAAATGACTTCAATAATAATAGAAGATTTACTTTAATAATAATTAAGATAAAGATATAATCTTTATATAATAAGCTATAAAATATTTTTAACTTATTTATTTAAGGATATTATATAATTAAAAGCTCTTTTTAAATATTCAAAATATGATAGAACTTGATTCAAAAATCTAATATAAGTTATAATCTTTAATTAGATATTATTAAATATTATTAATGAAATATAACTAATTAAATAGAAAATAATCTTTTAATTTATTTTTTAAAAGATTATTATATAAACACCCTTTTAAATAATTATAATAAATATTTAGAAAATATTCACTAAACTTTCAAACTTTAAAATTAGAATATAACATTCTTTTAAATAAAACCAAATTAATTTTTCATTATCTTAGAATAATTCTTATAGCTATTATGACATTATATGTATATATATATATATATATGATTGAATAATACTTTTAATAAAATTTTATTTATTGTTTAAATAAAAGATAAAATCTTTTTTAGAATATTTATAACTTTACAATTAGAGTATAATATTTTTAAGAGATTGTTATATAGATCTTCTTTTTATTAATTAGATTCTCTTTTTACTAATACAATCTTCTTTTTTATTTGTTCAAGAAATTTGATATCTAGTTCTTAAGATATTAGTAACTAAGTCTTTTTAAGATCTTGATATTAATTTCTTATTTTTTAATATTATATTTTGATAATATATGATATTAAATTTTTATAATAATTAGAAGATAAATCTTATCTAGATAGTTATATAATTAATTATATAACTAGTTATAAAAGAAATTCATACTTTAAAGTAACTTATTTTTACTATATATTCATATAGTTAAAGTTATATTAATAAGATAATAGGATTTAGATTATATTATTATAATAATATATAATAAATATAGTATATATATAAAGGGAAAGTAATTAATTTTCAGTTATAGTATTTACTAAGAAATTAAATTTAAATAAAAAAGAGAGGGGGAGGAGTGGTCTAATTAGTGAAAAGGTCTATTTTATTAATTGGGGGAGGTCTATATAGTAATTCTCTATTATTATTTATTAAAATTAATTTATTAAAATTTTATCTACAATTATATTATCTAGTATAATATTTTATATTTATACTATTCTAGATATGATATAATATCAAGATAAAAGAATAATTTTTATCCTCTAAATAGAAGATAAATCTAATTTATCATTTTTTTCCAAAATTCTATAAATTAATAATAAAAATAAATTTTTCTAAATAAGAAAAATGATCAGGATCGCTAGATTTTGATGCTAAACCTAGATACCTAGATATCTAATGGTCTACTTGGTAAGATAGGTTTTAGCGAGGTTATATGATTTATCACATATATAAAAAAGATAGAGATCTTATTATATAGATCTTGATAGCTCTCTCTTTTTCCTTTTTTTTCTTAATTCTATTATTGTTATTTTCTAAACTATAATAGAGATCTTTTTCTTTTATATTTTGCTAGTTTAATATAATAATAGAACTTATCTTAACTTTTTGTATTTAGTAATAAGCGTTTATAGATTCTTATCTTAACATCAATTAAGCAATTAATTAGAAAACTTTATTAAAATAGATTAGAATAGAAAATATTATATTAAGTTAATATAATATCTTTATCTCTATCAATAATGAAAAATATATAAAAAGATAATATATAAATTAATCAGATCCCTTTTATCTTTAGATCCCTCTTATTAATTTAAACCTTTATTTTAGATCTTATTAAGTAATATATAAATAAGAATACGAGAAAATATCTAAGAATCTTTATTAGAGAAGAATATACTATTAAATTAGCTAAGATATATTAATAGATAATAGATAAATATAAAATGATTAAGATGTTTCTATATTAGAAGAAAAAAGAATTAGAAAGATTTTGTAATTCTATAGATAAAATAGATCTAATAATTAAAGACAAATGTATTAATATTATTAATTAAGAATAAAATATTATTTAATTAAAGGTCTATATTTAATAGTTGTATAAATAGGAAATAAGTAATACATTAATTATAAAAGCTATATCTATATATAAGATTTAGAAGATATTAGATCTTTTTATATTTAGTAATAGAACGATTATATACTTTAAATACTAGGTTATTAGGATCTATTAAAAGCTTGAGGTTAATATTAATTACTATCTATCTTTATTTATTTATAAGATTTATATAACTAGTTATTATAAAGATAAGGCTTATTTCTATATTAAAAGATAACTAGATCTTAAGTCTGATAATCTTTATCTAGATATTAAAGATATAATTATTTATTTAGAAACTATCTTTTATAATCTAAATTATTATATTAAAACTTTTAATATATATTATATCTTACAAATAAAGTTTAAAAATGTTTTTATTAATTTTATTATTAATTATTTATAATTTATAAAGATATAGATATTAGAATAAAAAAGATCTTTTTATCTTTAGTAATAAAAAAAAAGAGATTTGTAATACCTAATTTTTATTTCTTTTTTATTAAATATATTATATTATTTAAAAAAGATAAATATTTTTATTATAAAGAGTATAGTTATTTACGTTACAGTTATTCTATTATTAAGTTAATCTTAGCTATATCTACAGGGGTCCATTTCAAAAGTCGCGCGCAAAAAGCAATTATGAATTCATGCATTTTTCTAACTAAAACAGGAATGGTCAAAACAGCCCCCGTTTTAACCTGATATACGACTTTAACTATTTTTACCGTTTTTGCTATTTTAATAGGTTTAAAATTCCGTAAACATATCATTTCTACATACAATTTGATGATTTGGGATGATTTGGGATGGTTTTCTATAGTTTTCGGCCCTCTTTATACTCATTACCTCTCTCCAATTGAATAATCTACTTAATATGCTAAGTTATCCTCTTAATCTATACCTGTATTTAGTTTTGCGACAATTCTGACTATACTAAATTCCATGCACGAATTGCATCTACCCAGCTTTTTGAGGCCTCTTTTGTAGTAGTTTTTCACGTTAAATAGAACCAAGCAAGCTCAATCATATTAAGAACTAGTGAATTACTAGGCTAAAACAAGCGTTCAACATTAGCAATTTTAAAAACGCGCTTTTAGAAATAATATTTTCATAAGAAAGGGCTCTATCTTTTTAGACAATTATATTCGGATAATTAAGCTTATATTTATTTGCGAATAAGATTAGCTTTGATAATAAGATTGTCTTTTAATAGCGATATTAATTAATCTTATCTAACAATTTAGCTCTTGATAGCTTCCTATTTTTTTTATTAAATTACTAGGTTAGTTTGATGCTAAGTCAATTATATAAATCAAGTTAACCTATATCGTTTATTAATTCTCAAACTTATTTAAGAACTAGTTTAAGTTCCACGTTTAAAGTTTTAATCTTAGTTTTAGAATCATACTTTTCACTAGCGATCTTAGGAATCCAATAATAGTATAGGCCCTTTTTATTATATAAAAACGAGCTTTAAGATATAAATTCTAAATAACTTTTCTATTATTCTTAAATTATGCGTTATATAAAAGCTTTATCTTTAATATACCAAATATAATAGTCTTTATATTAATAAAGTAAAATAATCGAGATTTTATTAATCTAAATAACGTTTTTCTAGTCTTCAAGAGTCTAATATTAATATTCAAGATACAAAGCTAATCGTTTTTATCCTATCTTTTTAGTAAGACTAGGTTTTTAAGTAAGCTTCATTTTTCGTATTTCAACACATTTTAAATAATATCAAATCGTTATTAATAAGATTGAAATACTTTTATTTTTTAAATTCTCTAGCTAAAATAGCACATGTCTTCTCTCTTCCGTAATAATCGAACTTGATTTTAACAAGTGCTACTTACTATTTTCAAGCTCTCGTTTTGTTTCTTTAGTTATCTAGATCATATAATATCTTCTATAATATCATTTAATAAAGTGGTTAAATCGTCAGAATAGTATCCTCTCTCAATTACGCGATTCCAGATGCGATTAATATTACTTCGGTAAATACCAAATGGTGTAGCAAGCTCTATTATTTCCTAGTTTTGCGATTTCAACATAATAATAGCAG